>NC_077228.1:170367000-170697796 GCF_027887165.1 Monodelphis domestica
GGGCAGCTAAAAAGATAAAGAGCCAGGCCTTGAGTTGGGAGGACCTGGGTTCAAATGGAACCTCAGACACTTCCTAGCTGTGTGACCCTGGGCAAGTCACATAAACCCAACTTCCTATCCCTTATCACTCTTTTGCGTTGGAGCCTATACTAAGTACTGATTCTAAGGTAAGGACTTAGGCGGAAAAAAGTACTTATTTCCTCAGCCTTCTCTTCCCCAAATTTTATAATCCCATGATCTTGACTTCCCTTTCTCTTTCTTAGCTCCCACCATGACTCAGCAGTCCCACCCCTGGGATGCCAGCCAGAATTATGCCTGGCTCCCAGAGAAGGGATTCCAGCTTCCTCTCTCAGTTAGAGACAGAGGAAGCTCCCCCCCCCCCTTTATGTTCCCACCTCCCTCAGGGACCAATAAGTCCCCAAACTACCTCATTCCCTGGCCTGAGGAAAAAGAAACCAGAAGCCAACAAACTGGCCAGAAGGAAGGAAGGAAGGAATAATGACCATTGGAAATATAACCCCCATTTCTCTGCAGGGTGACCCCAACCCTGATCTATAGTCCCTGGAAAGTTCTTCTTGGTGTCTATCCTCCACAACCATTCATCTGCTCTACAAAACACTTCTTTTTCCTGATCCTAAGTGGAGAAAGGATTAAGAGCAACTGTGCTGGCAAAATGTAAGAAGACACAACATCTGAATTCTGATCAACGCAGTAACTTTGAAACTTGGAGCACCGGCAGCAAGCGTACTTCCCTCCCCTTGGCAGAGAAATGGAAGACTCTGGATGTAGAAGAGGGTATTGCTTGTCAAATATGGCAAATAGGCTGGTTTGTTTTGTCTTGTTATATTTGTTTCTTACTAGAGTTGGGAGGGGATACGAGGAGATAAAGGAGACAGATGTTTTTTAAAAGCACCAGCAGCATCAATAAAATATTTAATTTTGAAAAGGCCAACTGCTCTTTCCTATTAGCAATTAAATATCACAGAAGCCAATGGTGCAAAATTACAGACAAGGTAATTAGCCAGTTCTAGTCATTGTTCTTTTAAAACCAATGATATTGGTGATACTTTAACAACGCACTGTATTAAAAAGTGTTGTTTACATTCATATTTAATGTAAATATTTTCATATTTCATATAATTTGGTAATTAATAAGGCTGTTTATCCATTTTATGATGAGTATAATGTGCTTTTTTGGATCCTGGACTAGAACCTGACGTCGTAAAGTACTCTGAGATCTCCACAAAACATATGAGGGAGAGATTTAGTCTTTACTTGATGAAAAAAAATGTCATTCTCAGAACTCTATAGGATAAGGGAGAAAAAAACAGACAGCAAGTGTGTCTTCCTTTCATCTGGGGAGGAGTAAGAAAGTGTAAGGGAGGAATTGTGGTTGGGTAAAAAAAAGAAAGTCAGTAAACTGACAAACTGTGACCTTGGGCAAAACATTTTCCTTTACTGGGGCTCAGTTTCCTCATCTGTAAAATGAGATGGTTATACTAGATGATCTCTAAGGTCCCTTCCAGCTCTAACATTCTATTCTAGCAGGGCACATGGGACACAGTGAGCCATAGGCATCTGAACTAGAAGCCAGCTTCTCTCGCCAGTTGTCCCAGACAGCTGTGCCTTGCTTTGACTCCAACACTGAGGTTTATTGAATTGAGGGTAAGGGTGGGGTTAAGGAATGCTCAGATACATTGTCCATTCAGGTCAGAGTCTTACCCTACTGGCAAGGGGGGAGAATTATTCTGACTGATTAGGAGAAATCTGAGCAATAGAAAAGGGGAAAAAAAAGTTTTCTTGTGATTTTCTTGAAATTTCAATCCTTTACAGGTTCTAAGCTGAGGCACTGGATAAGGAGACCAGGACCCAGGAAGGATTTGGAAAGCTCTAGCCGGCTTCTTCTCTAATCCTTACGTCAGGGACCAAGGAACCCTAAAGGGCTCCCTCACACCCCCACAGTTGGAAGAGGAAACACAATCAGCTTTTGTTTAAGTCAAAGGGCAGTGCCTCCTCCAAAGACAGACAGAGGGAGAAAGATGGAGCCAGAGCCAGAGAGGCTGAGAGACATCACTCCCATGTCGGATTCAGAACTGGCTTCAGTATAAAGGCAAAACTGGATACAAAGAATCCGTCTATACTTCTGCCATGGATGCACGTGGCTTTAGCCAACCAAATGAACCCTGTGCTTTCACCAGCTCGGCACAAATCTTGATCATGGTGGGTCATCATACTGAGGCAGTGAGAAGTGCAGTAGGAAGAATTATGGACTCAGAGAACAAGAGACCCAAGTTCAAACATCTCTAACACTTTCTAGCTTGATGCTTCTAAAGCAAGGCACTTCATCTGCCTAAGCCTCCATTTCCTCATCTGTAAAATGGGGGTCTGACACCCACTAGTTATGTGGTCATGCAAAAGTCACTCAACCTTAAAGGGCTCGAAGCAGCTCTATTCGTTTCAGGTCAGTGGACCATCTGTTTTGGTGGAGGGAACATCTACAACAGGAATTAATATGTGACAGATCGGACTCTCTCCATCCTGTCTCTGGGGGATAATATAGAAATATAAATATATAAATATAATATACACATGATACTACCTCCATAACTAAGTTGTTTTGAGGAAAGAACTTTGTAAAGGTCAAAGCTATAAAAATGTGAATGATTCTAATTATGGGTGAGGCATGGTTTATAGCATTTCTAGAGTGAATGGGACAGGAGTAGGAGGACTGAGGTAGAAAAAAGTCTATCTGGGTCAAAAGGAAAAATTCTGACCCATAGAATAGTTCCATTTCACAAGACTTCTAGCCACTAAAAACTAAAACTTTCTTATAAGTCAATATCCAAGACAAAGATGGTACGGTGTGGTATAAAAAAAGAGATGGGCTGAGAGTTGGAAGATCTGGCTTCTGTATTTGGTTATGATACTTCATGGGCTAAGTGACCTTGGACAAGTCCCCTGAGATCTTGGACTGCCACAAAAGAGGCAGGACTTCTAGGGAAAAGGAGGTCCTACCGTACTGTCCCTGGGTCATATTCCATTTGGAGTACTGTGTTCTGTTCCAGGGGCCATTATTTAGGAAGGCCACTGAAAATCTCAGCTATTGTATAGTAGAGAACCCATCATGTATAGATTGAACTAGATGGCTGCCAAGGTCTCTCCAAGGGCTAAATTCTGAGGTCATGTGAGTTTATTGGAGGACAATGAGGATACCGAAGAGCCTCAAGTCCATGCCAGAAGACTAGGACATTTTAGGCTGGAGAAAACTAGAGTGGATGAAAAAGCTGTCATCAAGGATATCATGTGGAACAGAGATTAGACTTGTTTAACTTGCTTACAGAGGATAGAAATTGCAGATGCAAAAAAATGATGATGATGATGATAAACAGCTTTTACAGAATGCTTTGTTGTTGTTCAGTCGTGTCCAGCTCTTAGTGACCTCATGGACTACAGCTAACCATGAGGTTTTCTTGGCAAGGATACCAGAGTAGTTTGCCATTTCCTTCTCCAGTGGATCCCTCTGTCTGTCAATCAGAGTTTAAGTGACTTGCCCAGGGTCACCTAGTTAAGAAGTGTCTGAAGTCGGACCTGAACTCAGATCTCCTGATTCCAGGCCCAGAACTCTACCCACTGAGTCACTTAGCTGTCTCCTAGGTATATCGAGGTTATGTGATGTGCTCAACATCACAAAGGAAATGTTTAAGCCTGGATTTGAACTCAGGGGTTCCTGACTCCTTAATCCACTGAGCCACAGCTACCTCATTAATCACTTTATTGTTTTTTTAATTGTTTAAGGTTTCCAATGTGTTTTATAAACATTATCTCACTTGATTCTTACCACAGCCTTGAAAGGATATTATCATCTTCATTTTACAGATAATTGTAAAAAAAAAAAATTGAGGCCTGATGTTAGGGAAAAACAATAATTAGAGCTCTTCATAATTGGAGTGGGTTGACTTGAGAGGCTGCAGGATCTCCTTCATTATTGGTTTTTAAGTGGAGGCTAGATGATCACTTGTTGGGTGTGTTGTGGTGGGGATTCCTTTTTAGATATGGGTGGGACTAAATGGCTTTTGAGGTCCTTTCCAACTCTAAAATTCTGTGATCCTGAAAAATCAACTCTGGACCTTGCTCCCTTCATCTGTTAAATTAAAGGGTTGGATTCTATAACACAAAATATTAGCATATTCTTAACCCAAGAGCCTCAGTCTTCCAGTCTATATAGGAGCTGGGAGGGTCGGCAATCCAGGAAATCATCGAGCACGAGGACTATGTCTGGGGGAAGAGACTGTTCCGCTTTCAAAAGCCCAGGGTCTCCCCCTGCTGACTCAGACTTCCTCTCCTCCGGGGACCCTAGTGGGGAAAGCAATGAAGGGGCTGATTTTCTACATCAAAGTTGTCTGGATTTTAGCTCCTTCCCTCTCCCTTCTCATCAACTCATAACTTTGTAAGACGTCTCCCGGCTTGATTTTGACAAGTTGTCTTGTGAGCCATTACCTAGAACTCTAGATTCTGGAATTCCTCCAAGAGGAACGACTACAAAGGAGGATACAATTCCCTCTGCTTCCTACCCATTTCTCTCAGAAATAGCTAGGGGAAAGAAGAAAGTTCCAAAAGGGGGGATTTCTCCATGCCAAAGCTTTGTAGCATGGTAGAAAGAACACAGGGCATACATTTAGAAGAACAAGTTTGAATTCTACCTCAGACATGAAATCTGCAATCTTGGGACTATGTCTGTCACTCCTGTGGTCAAGAAACATCCATGGTGGGGCAGCTGGATGGCTCAGTGAATTGAGAGCCAGGCCTAGAGATGGGAGGTCCTGGGTTCAAATTTGGCCTCAGACACTTCTTAGCCCTGACTACTCTTCTGCCTTGAAACTAATATACAGTATTGTTCTAAGATGGAAGGTAAGGGTTTAAAAAAAGAAAAAAGAAAGAACTATCAATGTCTTTCCTCGTTATCTTTAGGATAAAATACAAACTCTTCTCCTTGTTATTTGAAGTCCTTCTTCAACCCATCTCCCTCAATTGATTTTACATTATTCTCCCTTGAGCACTTTGTGTTCAGGCCAAATCAACCCACTTGCAGTTCTCTCCTACACCAAATTCCATCTCCCACCTCCCCACTTTTACAGTCTGTCCCCATGCCTTTAATGTTCTCTCTCCTCATCCTCTCCCTCTTGGAATCCTTAGTTTGCTTCATGGCTCCATTCTAGTACCACCTCCTACATAAGACCTTTCATGATTCCCCCCATTATTAGTATGCTCCTCTCTGAAATTTCTTTGTACTTACAACGTATATATTTTATTTGACTCTGTATGTAGAATGTAAGCTACTTGAAGGCAAGGACAATTTTATTTTTGTCGCTGTATCTCCATCAGCTGGCATGGTGCCTGGCACATAGTAGAAACTTCATAAAATAGAACCACTTTGAGCCTTTGATTCCCACTCTGTTAGATGAGTTTGTCAATATTTGCACTTTCTAACTCCTGGCATTGTCAAGAAAATATATTATAGGGGGCAGCTGGGTAGTTAAGTGGATTGAGAGTCAGGCCTAGAAACAGGAGGTCCTGGGTTCAAATCTGACCTCAGACACTTCCCAGCTGGGTGACCCTGGGCAAATCACTTGACCCCCATTGCCTAGCCCTTACCACTCTTCTGCCTTGGAGCCAAGACGGAAGGTAAGGGTTAAAAAAAAATGTTATAACAAAGCGCTTAGTAATATAAGTGATCATTATAAGGACTCCTCTCACCAAAGAGTAGGAAACCTGGGCTCTTGGTTATTAGTCCCCAGGCATTCAGACCCACCAATCCATCAGTCTATACTTCTCTTTCTTGGTGTTAGCCACCCTCTCTACACCCATCTTGTAAAGCCGCAGGGTGGGGATATAATGGGGCAGTAACTCTGAGTCACCAATACAGCTGTCTGCCATCCCCCTCTTCTCCCCCCTAACATTTTCCTAAACTACAGACCCTGAATATCCATGACCTGGGGCTTCTCTAACTCTGCTTCCCAACTGGACTCCATGGGGAAACGTGGTACTCTAACCAATATGAAGAATTCCTTAGTCTTTTGGATCTAGAATCTAGTAAAGGGAAGGTGTTGTTTCGGGCAAGGGCTGAGAAGTATCGGCCAGTCCTGTGGCTACCTTCCAGGCGAACCCTGAACTCTTAGTAAACATTAAACCAGAGCATGTGTGTGTGTGTGTGTGTGTGTGTGTGTGTGTGTGTCTGTGTGTGTGTGTCTGTGTGTGTGTAAGTGAACCTTCGAATCCAACCTCTGGGGCTATCCCTTGCCCAGAGCCAGACACTTCCTTTTAGTCCTAACATCTGTCCTGCGCGCTCTCAGACATCCTTATATCCAGAGATGGGGGTGGGAAGAAAATGAAAACAGGACAGTCCCCCATCCTCTACCACCCAGAGGTAAGTGGAAGGAAACAAAAAAAATCTGAAAGTGCTCCTAATCCCAGGCACCCCAATCCAGAGTCTTCAAATTCCCTTTGTCTTTTTACCCTCATCCCCACTGCCCCAGGGTACCCAGCCTTCTCCGGAAGCCCAGCCCCACCCCAAGCCAGGATCTGTGGGGGAGAAGAACAGCAGCTGGCTAAATATAACACGAACATTACATACACCCCTCTCTCCCTCCACCTCCCACCTCCCCACACACACTGCAGGATGGGACAGCTGCAAAAGAGGGAGGAAAGTCAGACAACAGTTTCAGCATCAAGAAAAGAATGACCAAACCTGGAGACAGCTTTTTGTTAACCTCACTTTTTTCTCCCCAGAAACTATCAGCCAAAATCTTCTCTTCGGATAGAAACTAAAAGCAATGATTTAAACTAGTTGGTAGGACTAACTTAAATCTATTAACTAGCTCTTACTTATTTCTTTTTGACTGGTGTTTCACCTAGAGTGAGTAAGAAAGTCAGTAAGAAAATGAATGAAGTACTTGTCTCTCTCCTGAACTAATTATTGTCCTTCCTACTCCCTAACTAGTCAGATCACATGGGGGGGGGGGGGAGGTTAAATTATTTAAGCAAGGGCATGAGGAAGGTTAGTTATTTTTTACACATAAATAATGGGTTCTTCCTGGGCCAGTATGGAAAATGATTGAAGAAGTAGAATGAAAATCTAAGAGAAGTGTGTTGGGGGAGGGGAGGAGTGTCTGGAAATACCCTGGGAATTCCTTATGGAAGAACAGATTAAAAAAAACTACTTTAGAGAAAATGGCTAAGGATAAAGAAGGACAGGATCCCAAATCCATAGATTGACTGGGGAAATCTCTAAGCACATTTACTAGTCTCACTAATGAGAATTCAGATACAATGACTAGAGAAAGAAATGCCCTAGGACTTAGAGTAAGAAGACCTATGCTCCCCAAAGCCTTTTTTTTTTTCCAGTGGGGAGGGGTGGGGTGGGGTGGGGTGGAGGAGAGTAGGAGGGGCCATGGGAGCGGCCGAACTCTTCCAACGGCTGATTTTCAAAAAAGTCATAATCTTCAAGCATTTTAATAAGGCAAAGATCAAACATCAGGGAGGAAAGGGATGAACCAGAAGGCACAGTTAAACTTGACCACAGAAAATGAAAGCGACTGACCCCAAGAGAAAGATTGATTGAGTTCTCTGGGCAGACAGTAAGGATAGACATGATCCAACCCACTGAAGATTGGGTAGGTAGATACCACTCTCACTGAGCTCAGAGGGTGCTAGGCTTGCAGGAGAGAAACTAATTATATTTACAATTTTCCTCTGGGGTAAGGCTTTGGAGCAGAATAGTCCAGCCTGGAATCTCCAGCCATGCTCCTTTCTCTTATTTCCCATGCCAGAGAGACCAAGAACTGTGGAAGGTCTGGATGTAAAAACTTTTCTGTTGGCAACTTGGTTGGGGAGGGTGGTATAGAGAAGAGGGCATGTTACTACAAGAAGGGTGGTTCTCAAAGTCCTTCCAAGAAGGGCAGAGTGCCTGTGCTCACCATTGGCTGGAGCAGGGCTCCCAGCCCCATGTCAGGGGAAAGGGGAATCGGGAGACTTCCCCTCCACCACAAAAGCACCGCTAGGTATTGTGCCAGGTTGGAAGCCCATGCTTGGCTGGCATACCACGTGCACAGAGACAGCCTGGGCAAAGTTGCCAATTCAGTACTTGACAGGACTTTTTCAACCACCCCAGCACCTTGAGGACTTCCTGACTAGTCAATGCCAGCTCCACTTGGTCATTGCCCAATTCCCTGGGGCTTCTGAAGCCTGGCAAAGTCCTATCTGGACTCAGCCAGTGTTCCTCAGGCAGGAACCTGGACACCAAGATATGAGTCCATTGGTAGCATTCTCAAATTTGCTTCCCGAACTATCTACAAATGCACCCATTCTCCAGTTGCCCTACTCAAAGGTTCTGAGCAGACAGGTAGCTAGCTGGCCATTGGGCTCAGCCAAACCACCTAGGCGCTTAGGGGGGCTGAAACAGACAAAATCTGTCTTTTTCAAGGGCTCTTTCCTCCACTCTTACCTGAGTTAGCCTCCCGGAAGGAAGTCTGGATTTTCTCTCCCTCCAACCTAAGCCACCTGCCGCTTCCCTACTCTCGGGAACTGCGGACATCAGCGCTGTCACCCCTCCCTCCCAAAACCTACCCCTTCCCTGGGCCGTAGGGAGGTCCTAGAGACCGACCAGGGCCCACTCACCGAGCTTTGAGCTCCTTAAACTCCTCCCGCACTTTGCTCAGCTCCAGCTGCAGGCGGGCGCGCTCCTTGGCCACGGAGTCGAGGGTCTTGCGGGCGTCCCCGAGCTCGGCCTCGTAGGCGGCCTTGATGCCGGACACCTCCCGGCTCACCACCTCCTCAGACTCGGTGATACGAAGGCGCAGGCCCGCGTTCTCCGTCTCCAGCGAGCGGACTCGATCGATGTAGACTGCCAGCCGGTCGTTCAGCTCCTGCAAGTCCTCCTTCTCCTGCAGCCGCGTGATCCGAGTCGGGGACAGCGGGGTGGAGCCCGCTGGTGCCCCGCTCCGGGTGGCACGCCGCTGCGACGGGGTGTCCATGGCAGGCAGGGTGGCAGCGCCCTGGGGGCAGGGGGTCCCTGGAGTCTAAGGACCTGAAGACCGAGAAAGGAAGAAGGTTCGAAGGCGGGCAGCTAAGCCTCCTCGCGGAGACAGGTGCCCTGTAGGGGTGCCGATTTAGGATACGCGACCTTTTGGAGTTCTGGTGTTATCCCCTCTTGGGTAAGTAGGCCGCCCAGTGTAGACTCGGCGCTCTCGGACAGTCTAAGTCTGAGTCACCGGGCTGTGGGGCTAAGGCTCAAATAAGCCTGGGAAGAGGGGAGGGGCCACTTTCTTAAAGGGACAGCAGCATACCTACCGAATTGTTGGAGTGGGCAGTAGGGCGTTTGGATAAAATGGAATGGGTGGTGTCGGGGGCCCCTCACGGTGTCCTCCCCCATGCGTTCTGGTATCCATTGTAACTTTGACTGATGCCCCTGTGGTCTGGGTCTTGTCTGCCTACCCAGGGCTTAAACTTCTCCCATCTTCCAAAAGGCTAAGAACACAACAGGGAAAAGGAGATTGTGGGAGAGGCTAAAGCAGTGGTTCTCAACCTTTCTAATGCCCTGACCCCGCAATACAGTTCCTCATGTTGCAGTGACCCCAAACCAAAAAATTATTTTGGTGGCTACTTCAAAACTGTAATTTTGCTACAGTTATGATTCGGAATATAAATACCTGATATGCATTATGTATTCTCGTTGCTACAAATTGAGAGGTTGAGAACCCCTGGGCTAAAGGATGGGTCAGAAGTGTCTGGAATGGAGAATAAGGGTCATATCGTAGAGCTGAGGGGGAAACAAAGTTAAGGGGTCCCAGGTAGGTGGGGGGTAGGCTGGTGCCCAAGAAATGACTCATTCCACTTCTCCCCATGGGTTCCTTCTCCTTCCCCTACCATAGAAATCAATGAGTCACCCACCCCTTTCCCCCTCCTGCCCACAACTGGGCAGCCCATTCAGCAACTAAGACTGAAGCAAGCCAAGTGCAGGGGAAGGGATGCTTGCATTCAGTTGAGGGGCTCTAGGAACTTTATATACCCGAAATATCCAAATCTCCTGCCTACCTTAAGGTTCTGAATCTTTCTGTCCTTTATTTCTCCCCTCCTCCAAACCAAGCCCAGGTTTGAGAGCAAGACCCAGGGGACCCAGCTCCCATCTGATTATCTCCCCAAGGTTCAAAAACTAGATCTAAGGTTGCTAGATGTTGGGCACAGAAGATGGGAGGAAGACAATACCTAGGTCCCTTCCCCCCTTTCCAGCCCCTCTCCCTTCCTTAACTGTAGGACTTATTTTTAACTAGTAATTCAAAACAGACGCCCAGAGACGTGCGTCACGTTGCCAGGACACCAGGGTCCCAGATTCCTGTGGTTCTTGGAGGGGCCAGGAGGAGGGGAGTCAGGAAAAGGGCTAAGAGGCCAGATACCTAAATCCCCCTCCCCATTCTCATCAGAGAGGGGGCAGTGGGTTGGAGGGGGGGGGATGAAAAAGGAATAGAAGCCTGGACTGTTGGATCCTGGCCCCTGCCCCTGGTTTTCCAGAAACCAAATGTGAGATCCAGATACCCTCATCTGGTCAGTCCTGAGTTGTAGTTGGCTCTAAAGCAGACTGGTGAATTCCCTAGACCACTTACAAAACCTAGGTTTGGGAGTTCCTACTCTTAATCTGGCTCAGCTATGACAGACTTCTGCTCTTGAAATCCAGGTATTCAATTCCATCCCACCATCTATACACCCTGAGGAGTGTCCCTATCTTTATCCACCTTAATCATCCATAGCCCCCAGGGCCAGGTATCAAGACCCTGACTTTATGCCTCTTCTGATATCTCCTCCCAATCTTCCCATTCTCCAACTAATTCTCCAAATGAAGAACCATGAAAATTAAATCATATTGCTCTTTTCTGGCTCCGCAATCTTTAATAGTTAGAGGAAGGGATGCCTGGGTTCTCAAGTTTGGGTTCTGGACCAAGGTATCAGGGATGACCAAAGAGAAAGAGGAAGGCTGAGGAACAAGACTTTAGGCTATCCAAGCTGACATTGGGAAGAATGAGAAGGGACAAGGGGTTGGGACATTTGGGACCCAACACTAGAGAGAAAGCAGGGTGGAGAAGGTAGTTGCCTGACTGGGAGGCATAACATCTGGGTTCCATCATTTGGATCCTAAAGGCTCTCTATCCCAAAGCCTAAAGGACCCAGAAGCCTAGCTCCCCACCCTGACAGCTCTCTCCCCTCCTAGGGCGTGGCACTTTACTACCACCAACATCAGCTTCCCCGACAAAACAAAAGCTCTGTTCTCCCTCTTCTGTTCCCCAAACCAGGCGCAGGGGTGGGGGTGTAAGGGTGGAGGGAGAGAGAGAACACCAGAGAAACGTGAGGGACGGGGCTCGTGCTGTTCCCGTCTGCCTCAGCACCCCCTCCTTGGCACACCCCCCCCCGTTCCCCCTTCCCCCCCCCCTCCCGCCCCACCCAGCCAGCCTGGCTTCCCTTCTGGGTTGGGGAAGAAAAACCACATTTAACCCTTCCCAGACTGGAGTTTCCCCCTCTGTAGGAAGAATGAGACAGGAGGCAGCAGTGGAAAAAATTTATCACCTCAGGTCTTGCTCTGGGCTCAGGGTAGAGCTCTTGAAACCCTTGTTTCCAAGAGTTATCCTTCTGATCCTATAAATCTTCTAAATCTCAATAAAGCCTTATTCTAGATAATGGATACAAAGCCCCAAACCCAAAGCTCTAGTGGAGACTGGAGGATGCCATTTTCCATTTCTCCTTTTCATCCTTACACTCCCCCCTAGGGAAGCCGAGGCACTTCAGATCAGATAGTTCTAAGGATGGTGCCATAGTTTGGGTCTTTGGAAATCAGTACACAGAAAGGATTCAGAAGTCAGTAAATAGCCAAAAAACAGATCAGAAAGTAGAATTCATTGGTAGCAAGGGAAATTTGGCTTGCTACAACAGAAAAAAATCACTCTCCTGACCTGGTTTCTAATTTTAGCTTGCCTTGGGCAAGTTTTGGGCCTCAGTTTCCCCATATGTAAAATAAACTCTAAAATCTTGTGATTTTTATTGGGTAGAGGATGTGTTAGAACAGTGATGGCCAACCTATTGCAAAGGTGCCAAAGATGGCACACAGAAAACTCTCTGTGGGCACTCAGCCACCATCCCTCCCCACTCCCTACCCCCAGAGTTGATTACTAGAAAGGCAGAGGGACTTGGGCACAGCTGCTTCCTTCCTCCTCTCCACTGTGCCTGATGACATTTTTTCACATCACCTACTCCTCTGCCCAGCAGCCCAATGGGAGCACACAGGGGGTGAGGTGGGTGGCTCACAGGTGGCAGAGCTGGAAGGACCAGGATGCTTGGGGGGGGGGGGGGGGGGGGGGGGGGGGGGGGGGGGCCATTCCCCTCCCCCTCTCTATACTCCATGAGGACATTACTTCATCCATCCAGCAGTCTAATAAGAGTGCTTTCTCCCTCCCCTGTGTGAGGTAAGGAGGGGCAGGGCACATGCAGCATGTGGCAGTGGGGAAGGGGATGACACAAGGTCTCTGGGGGGACATGGGCACAGCACTCCATCTCTAAAAGGTTTGCCATCATTTGGAACTATGCCCAAAGGGTTTTAAAAGACTGCCTTTTGATCCAGCCATAGCACTACTGGCTTTATACCCCAAAGATATAATAAGGAAAAAGACGTGCAAAAATATTTATAGCTGCACTCTTTGTGGTGGCAAAAAATTGGAAAATGAGGGGATGCCTTCCAATTGGGGAATGGCTGAACAAATTGTGGTATCTGTTGGTGATGGAATACTATTGTGCTGAAAGGAATAATGAACTGGAGGAATTCCATGTGAATTGGAACAACCTCCAGGAATTGATGCAGAGTGAAAGTAGCAGAACCAGGAGAACACTGTACACAGAGACTGATACACTGTGGCACAATCGAATGTAATAGACTTCTCTATTGGCAGCAATGCAATGATCCTGGACAATTCTGAGGGACTTATGAGAGAGAACACTATCCACATTCTGAGGAAGAACTGTGGGAGCAGAAACACAAAAGAAAAACAATTGCTTGATCACATGGTTTGATGGGGATATGATTGGGGATATAGACTGTAAATGATCTAGTGCAAATATCAATAATATGGAAATGGGTCTTGATCAATGACACATGTAAAACCCAGAGGAATTGCTTGTTGGCTGGGGGGGAAGGGAGGGAAAGAACATGAATCATGTAACCATGGAAAAATATTCTAAATTAATTAAATAAAAATTTTCAATAAAAAATAATAAAAGGTTTGCCATCACTAAGCTAGAGCCACCCAGAAAGGTGCCATGGAGTGAACAGCTAGCTACAAGGCTGCCAAGTTGGGGAATTTGGAGTCTGGTTGGAGAGTGTTTTGAGCTAAGCCCAAATCAAGAAAGTTGATGTTCTAACCCTTACTCTGCCTCTTTCTTCATGACCCTAAACTGGTCTCTAAGCTTTCTGGAGCCTCAATTTTCTTTTTTGTCCCATGAGAAGACTTGAATTCAAGAAGTATTCATTGCCCATTTACTGTGTATAGAGCTTTGTATATGAGGGATGCCAAGGAAAAAGATGAAGTTTTTGCCCATTCTTGGGACAATAGGCTACACGCACGTGGAACAAATTCACTGAGCAGTTACTGAGCAACTTATGAACCAAAAACAAAGCAGATGAAAGGAGTGGTCAGGATAGGGTGGAGTTAGTCTAGGCCGGCTTCTTGGTGGAGGTGGGCTCAGAGCCCAAGTTTGAAGGAGGTGCTCCATAACAATTGGTTAAATGAAAAAGAGAGGCTGGCTGTGGATTGGTGGAGGTGGGAGGGGAAAGAAGGGAAGGGAATGGTTTGTGCAGTGTCACAAAAAAAGTGGAATAAGATCTAGTATGTGTCGGGATCAGTCAGCAGCCTGTCCTGGGTGAAGTGAAGGGACTCTTGGGGAGTAAGGTAAAGCTGACAAGGGGAGAAATGGTGAACTAATTGGCATAAGGGCCTTGAAGGCTGAGCTGAGAGGTTTAGATTGGCTAACCAATTTGGATTAGGGAATCAAGGGTGGAATGAGATGAAAACATCATGTGTAAAAAAGTTCCTGCGGCAGCTGGACTGGGGAGGGTGTTGGATGGAGGTGAAGAAACCAAGTGGAAGTCAATTGCAGTAATCTAGGTGTGGGGTGATAAGAACATAGATAGCATTATTGGCTGAAAAAATGAGAAGGGTGGGATCTATGAGAAAATTTTGAAGGAAGAGCCAACCTTTAGCAGGAGGAAGAGCTGAATTTGATGACTGACTGTATGTAAGGTATGAAGAGAGAGGAGTCAGGGGAAACCCTCATACCTTCAAGCTTTATGAACTAGAAAATGAGAAAGAGGAAGACTATGCCACTGTGGGAGATGGAGAATAGAGACTTGCTTTGGAGAAAATGAGAAAATGAGTTCTGGTTTTGTGTCCTGGGGTTTGAAGAGTCCCAACTGGGGAAGAGATATGAATCTAGAATTGGGGAGTCAGCCATAGTCAGGTGAGAGTTATGATAGGGAAAAAGTTCTTGGAGGTAGGGAGCAGGGAGGAAAAAAAATGCCAAAACCTGAGTTTTGAAGCCCCAAAGGGTAGCTTTGTGGAGTTATAGCAACAAACCCCACCATTTAGAAGCAAAAAAAATGAGCTAACAACTGCAATCATTTCTACCTCTTGGCTTCCTTGATTTCCTACTTAAAAATCTCACCTTTTAGAGGCAGCCTTTTCCAATTCCTTTTAATTCTAGTGCCTGCCTTCTGTGAATTATTTCTGATTTATCCTGCATATAGCTTGTGTTTCCAAAGTTCTTTGCCTGTCATCTCCCCCTTCTCCATTAGATTGTAAGCTCCTTGAGGGCAGAGACTATCTGTGGCTTTCCTTTGTATCTCCAAAGTTTAGCATAGTTCCTGAAGCATAGCAGGAATTTAATAAATGTTTTATGACTAATTGAATCAGAATTTCAAAGCTGTAAAAGACTACAGAGGCTATTTAATCCATCTAGTATCAGAACAGGAATTTCTCTGCTGGGTCCCTTACAAATGGTCACCTAGCCTCTGGTTAGAGAACTCCAGGAACAGGGAGTTCACTATTTCACTAGGCAGTCCATTTCAGAATATTGCCATTATTTTTGTAGTGTTTCAAAGAGGGGGGCAGTTGGGTCTGAGCCCCTTCTCTGTGCAAGGAAAATTGACAAGGGATTGGTGGACTTGGGTAGGTCCTCCCACACCCTCTATCCAGATTCCAAAGAGTCTAATTCCAGACTCTTATCCCATGTCTTAAAGGAGACTCTTTCTCCCAAAGCTGCAAAAATCTCAAACCTAAATTCTGAGCTCTTCAGATGATACTTGTACCTAACATTTCCAACCAACAATACTAGGTTATAGCCATACTAGATACCAGATTATGAGTTGAATGAAAGTCAGGCAAAGAATAGAAGAGAAATCTGGTTGGAAAGAAATGGCATTTTCTCAGAGATATAACCACCCTAAAGTATTGCCACATTTAGGGGTGACAAGGCCTCAGTTGAAAGTCTAAAGCCTTCTCCCCATCCCAATCCAGTTATTTCCATCATAAATAGCTTTGCTTCCTCAGATTGCTGCCTGGTACCCTTTTATATGCAATCAGTGGAGGCTGAGAAAGAAGATTTTATGGTACCTCTTCTAATATTCCTGTTCTCTTGACACTTGTTGGCTGAATGATCAGCTACAGGTCAGCTATCAGTGCTATAAAACCAATTAATCTGCCCCCAACAATTTCTAGGGTGCTTGGTAAAAAGTTTCTCCATAGTTCTTGACTTTTCCTTTATTTTCCCTCCTTCCTCAGACTGGCATCTCCCTCATACACTCTTGGCTCTTCATGGGGCTTCTCTAGTAAGGAAGAGACCATACAGGCAGGCCTAGCTATTCTGGATGGAGCCATGCAAATGAAGCCATCTGTGGCTTGAGACGGCACTGCCAACATCTTTGGGGATGGAAGAGAGTCTAGGATTGACTGAGAGTTGAGCAAACTGCACCCCAAGTCCCTCTCCCCCCCACCCCCCACGGGCAGGTAGGTGGAGGACTGTCAGAGTGAATGGAAGAGGAGTTGGGAGGAGCCAAGCTCTGACGCAGGCAAGAGTAGGAGACTCGCTGTGTGGGTGTGTCTGTCGTTGCCTGGGGCCTCCCCGGCCTCCTGAATGGGGGTTTCCTTTCCTTGTTGCCAAGGAAACAAACAGAAACATTACAACTCTGGCCAGAGTAGAGAATTGCCTCCAGAAAAGAGGAGAGAATTGGGGGGAACTTTCTGTTCCCCTTAGTTGGAAGTTCCCCTACTCTGTCTCAATTCTCTCTAATCCACCTCCTCTAGAAAACTTTCCTGAAATGGAGAAGGAAAGCCTTTTCTTCCCACTAAATTCCATGTTTAAGTTTCCTTCCTTTCCATTTCTAGACTGTCCTGTCCTTCCAGCCTCTCTCCATTGCAACAACTGAAGCCAGCTGTAGCAAAAGGGATGGGAGATAAGGGCTCAGGAAGGACCCCTTCACAGGTTGAGGATAGAGTAAAACCAGGTAAGAGTATCATCTAACCCCAGAGTCTCTAAAAAAAAGGGGACTCTTCTCATTCGTTTGTCCTGTGAAATGATGCTGTGCCACATGATATATGGCAGTGAGATGGACAGGATGATCCAGGGTATCTCCCAGAGGGCAGAATTCAGGTCCCTGACTAGTGTAAATTCGAGCCATAGTTCACACCAATCCATTCCCAAATGCTCTTTTCCTATTCATCTGTCTTTTCTTTTCTTTAAAGGGAAAAAAAACAACCCTTATCTTCTATCTTGGAATTAATACTGTGTTTTGGTTCCAAGGCAGTAGAGTGGTATGGGCTAGGAAATGGGAGTTAAGTGACTTGCCCAGGGTAACGCAGCTAGGAAGTCATATTTGAACCCTGGACCCCCTATCTCTAGGCTTTCAATCTGTCTTCCCTTTTCTTCAACCCCATCTATCTGTACTTGTCCTACAGACTCTCCCTCTTCACCCACATTTGTCCTGAATTTAAGCCAAAGCAGTGGAAAGCCAGGTAGAGGGAGAGGTTGCCAAGCTGTGAGGAAAGGGAAGGGCCCCACCTGAGGATAATTAGAGGGTTCCTCAAGATTCCTCCCATGCCTTCCCTTCAATGCCCTAGGGTTGGGCACAGGGGGCATCTGTTTCCTCTTGGCTTTGGCTCCTACCCCCCCCCCAAGGAGGTTAGAATGGCTTTGGATTTCCTGGCTTGGATTTCCTTGGAACAAGAGGATGAGGTGAGAGCTATGTCCAGCAAAAACATCCACACTCTGCTTGACATGCATGAACCTGGGGCCTGGGAGACTCTATTTTGTCTGGGAATGGGTGGAGTTGGCTTCCAATGGGAGATGTGTTAGGAGGGTGGGGTGTCTGCACATTCTCAGAGAAAGAATTCACCAGTGACTTAGTAGTGGATCTGCTGGGGGAGAGGAATGTCTCTATGTGGAGCTACTGTGTCCAGTGGCAGAGGGAAAATAGTGAAGGCTACTGGACAGTAGCAGGAAGAGAAAATGGAATTGGAGGTGGAGATTTAGGGAGATGTGTGGGAAGCTGGAAAAGAGGAAGGGCAAGAGTGAGGAAGGAGGGAAAGAAAGAAAGAAAGAAAGAAAGAAAGAAAGAAAGAAAGAAAGAAAGAAAGAAAGAAAGAAAGAAAGAAAGAAAGAAAGAAAGAAAGAAAGAAAGAAGAGAGAGAGAGAGAGAGAGAGAAAGAAAGAAAGAAAGAAAGAAAGAAAGAGAGAAAGAAAAAAGAAAGAAAAAAGAAAGAAAGAGAGAGAGAAAGAAAAAAGAAAGAGAGAGAGAGAAAGAAAGAAAGAAAGAAAGAAAGAAAGAAAGAGAGAGAGAAAGAAAAAAGAAAGAAAGAGAGAGAGAAAGAAAAAAAGAAAGAAAGAGAGAGAAAGAAAAAAAGAAAGAAAAAAGAAAGAAAGAGAAAGAAAAAAGAAAGAAAGAAAGAAAGAAAGAAAGAGAGAAAGAAAGAGAGAGAAAGAAAGAAAGAAAGAAAGAAAGAAAGAAAGAAAGAAAGAAAGAAAGAAAGAAAGAAAGAAAGAAAGAAAGAAAGAAAGAAAGAAAGAAAGAAAGAAAGAAAGAAAGAAGGAAGGAAGGAAGGAAGGAAGGAAGGAAGGAAGGAAGGAAGGAGGGAAAGAAAGATTATGGGAGGAGGGTGAGTGAAGGGAGGAGGGTGAGTGAAGGAAGGAGAACAGAGATAAACAGAGAGTGGAAGGAAGGTAAAGAAAAGATAGGGGTAAAATAAGTAGGGAAGAACAAGCCCAGTCCCATGCCTCACTTCCCCACCTAAGATCTTTGAGGGATTTTGGAACCCACCATCAGTGAAAGTTGAGGGGAACCAGAGAAGGTGGAGCTGGGGAGATGAAAGACAAAAGACCAGAAAGCCCAGACAGGCACAGCCAACACAGAAGCTTTAGCCTCAGATCCTGGTGGGGCAAATATTTACTCGTTGCTAAGGAGGAAGAGAAACCAATAGCTGGAAGGGCCTTAAGGCTCCTCCCCCTTTCTCTCCGATTTAGAGATTCTAGGGAAACCGGCTGTACTCCCCCACAACTCGCTCCCAAAAACCACTACAGTAACTTCCTTGCACTCCCTCCCCTCCACTACTGGCTCACTCCATTTCCCTCTGTGCCATGTCTGGTGCCTCCAAACAGATCTACATGTAAAGATTATTGTGTATAGAGATCTGGGCCTGAGAAGGAATAGCTTGAGGGAAGGAGGAGATTGGTTTAACCCCCCAGTTGCTAGCACAAGAAGATAGAGCTTCCTGGAAGTCGAGCCCAACTCCTAAAGGGTACCAAGAATAGGCTCCCCCAAAGACCTATTAATAAATATTGTGGGGAGGGTGAAGAGGGAGATTAGGTGAGCAAAGAAAAAATAAGGTTATGTGCTTTGCTAGCACATAGACTAAATTTTGAATGATATAGACGGCATGACCCCAGTGCAAGGATGACAAGGAGATATATGGGAGAACCAGGGAGGGAGGATTAAAAGGAGGCTGAGAAACTATGAAAGGAGATTGGGGAGAAAGTCACATTGGATTAGAGGGGGAGAATTTGGGGACAAATATAAAGGCACTTCCAACCTTGGGCCACTGGCCATCTTGGTGGGGGAGAAAGGATAGGGGCAATCTTCAAGGCTAGGAAAGAGCAGGGCTGGAAGTTAGAGTTGGGTGGGGCTGGGTGCCTGGGGGAAAGAAGGGGGAGTGATAAAGGATGCACAACTGGAGCCAGATGTGGCGTGTGTGGTTGTATGTTCTCACTGCTGCTGGCACGGCAGCCCAGCCACTGGGAAAGATTAGTCAGCCTGCAAGGGGAAGGATGGAGGAAGGGGGTGGTGGAATGAATACCAGAAGGGGGAGGGCTGATTCCCCCATCCCAGCAAAGGAAGTTAAGAGTTGGGGGGATATGGAGGAAGCCTAAGGTGGTTGAGGGGAATGATCCTGCGGGTAGCTGGAGTGGCAATGTTCTGTGGTGATAGGGAAATAGGCTAATGCTTTCCCCCTCTTGGGTTTCTTCCCTCTATATGGAAGTTCTTTTCCTCATAGTTCTTTTTACGTGGAATTCTCAACTCTTTAAGGAATTTTGTGGGTCCTCTGTTATATAGGATCCCTATGTTTCAGCTTGATGGGAGTAAACCCAGTGTCAATCTGACATGTTTACGAAGGATGAAGTTGAAAGGCAGAGACTGGGAAGAGACCCACTGTGCTTTCAGTGATTCAGGATGAAGTAGGAGCCTGGAATCTCTTTTACTGAAGACTCAGGGTTTGCGATGCAATTTCTACTGCAAAATGTAGTTTTTCATTTCAAATCTGGAAGCCTTAGGCCATCATTCTTTTGTCAATTTGTGTCAGTGATGGGAGTACTAGAGACAGTTTGGGAGACCATGGGGTAGAAGGAAGGGAGAGGCTAAAAACAGGATCCAGAACAGGAAAGTTTCTTTGGGGACAATAAGTGGACAGGGATCCAAGATTCAAAAGGGGGTATCTCAGAGGACAGGGTGGAGACAACCAGTGTTGGGTATTAGGCAGTTGGAGAGATGCCCTAGGCAGGATGGCTACTAGGACAGAGAAAGGGACTGGATGAAAGGGAGTGGAGTAGAGATAGGAGGATCCTTCAAGTGGAAGATTAGACTGCAACGCAGACTTCTTTCTTTAGCACAATGTTTCTCAAAATGTTGAAACTTGTTTTAAATTAACTTTATGGTGTTTGGTAATAGACATTAAAAATATTAATTTTAGAAAATTTTACTACAGGGGTTCTGCCAAAGTTTTGTTAAAAACTGAAGGGTTTAGGGGCAGCTAGATAGATAAAGAACCAGGTCTGGAGTGGGGAGGACCTGGGTTCAAGTCTAACCTCAGCTATTTCCTACCTTTGTGACCCTGGGCAAATCACTTAACCCCCAATTGCTTGTCTATCCTCTATTTTAGAATGAATACACTAACAAACAGTAAAGGTTTTAAAAAATAAAGAGTTCTATTGTGAAAAAGTTTGAGAACCACTGGATCTAAAGGAAGGGTAATGTGATATAGAAGAAGAGCCATTGAGCTTGGAATAAGAACTAGTTCGAATCCCATCTCCATGATTTATTAGATGTGTCACTATGGCTATGTCCTTAATTTACTTGAACTTCAAGAGTTAATGCTTTTCATGCTGACCTCACTAGGCAATTGTAAGGCTCAAAGATGATTATGTAAGTCACTTTGCCAACCTAAAAGAACTATATAAAAGGCAGTGTTGGAAAAGATATAGGATCTGACCTCAGAAGACTTGGGTTCTAATCTTGGCTCAGCTATTGATTACCTATGTAATCTTGGACAAGTCTTTATGACTCAGTTAGTTGCTTCATCTATAAAATGAAAGAACTGAACTAGAAGATCTCTAAGTTCCCCTTCAGCTCTAAACCTAAATTTTATGAAATATGTTGAAAGTAACAATCTTAACCAAGGAGAGAAATCATAAGATTTTGGTCACAATGGACTTTAGAGATCATCTAGTTGTTGTTGAGTCATTTTTTTTAGTTGTGTCCAATTCTTTGTGACCCTATTTGAGGTCTTCTTGACAAAGATACTGGAATGTTTCCCATTTTCTTCTGCAGTTCATTTTATAAATGAGGAAACTGAGGCACATAGGGTTAAGTGACTTGCCTAAGGTCACATAACTAGTAAATGTCTGAGGTCCAATTTGAACTCATGTCTTCCTGACTCCAGTGCTTTCTCCACTTTACCACCCAGATAACCTCCCCATTAATAGCAAAGCAGCTAAAGGGTACAGTGGATAGAAGTTAGACTTGGAAACAGGAACTCTTAAATTCAAATCAAATATGGCCTCAGGTACTTACTGGCTATTTGACTCTGGGCAAGTCATTTAAGTTCTGTTTGCCTCCTTTTCCTCTTCTACAAAAAGGAGAAAAGAGGGTTGCCTCTCAGGGGTATGGTGAAGATCAAATGAGATACTATTTGTAAAGTGCTTTGTTATTATTATTATTATTTAAAAGATCCAGTTCAATCCAGTAAATATTTATTGAATTTATTATGGAGGCACCTTGGCCTCAAACACTTCCTAGCCAACTGACCTTGGGCAAGTCACTTAACTCCAATTGCCTAGCCCTTACTGCTCTTCTGACTTGGAATCTATACTTAGTATCAATTCTAAGAAAAAAGGAAAG
The DNA here is from genome assembly GCF_027887165.1 of Monodelphis domestica. NCBI lineage: Eukaryota > Metazoa > Chordata > Mammalia > Didelphimorphia > Didelphidae > Monodelphis > Monodelphis domestica. The sequence goes on from NC_077228.1 coordinate 170,388,749, forward strand.
GATTTTATAAAAAGTCTAGCTAGTGATAAATGGGCAAGGGACATGAATAGGCAATTTTCAGAAAAAGAAATCAAAACTATCAATAAGCACATGAAAAAGTGTCCTAAATATCTTTTAATCAGAGAAGTGCAAATCAAAACAACTCTGAGGTACTGCCTCACACCTAGCAGATTGGCTAACATCAAAGGACAGCAAAGGAAAGTAATGAATGTTGGAGGGGATGTGGCAAAATTGGGACATAATTGCATTGCTGGTGGAGTTGTGAATTGATCCAACCATTCTGGAGGACAATTTGGAACTATGCCCAAAGGGCGATAAAAGACTGTCTGCCCTTTGATCCAGCCATAGCACATACCTCAAATAGATAATAAGGAAAAAGACTTGTACAAGAATATTCATAGCTGCACTGTTTGTGGTGGCAAAAAATTGGAAAATGAGGGGATGCCCTTTGATTGAGGAATGGCTGAATTGTGGTTTCTGTTGGTGATGGAATACTATTGTGCTGAAAGGAATAATGAACTGGAAGAACTCCATGTGAATTGTAATGACCTCCAGGAATTGATGCAGAACAGAGACTGATACACTGTGGCACAATTGAATGTAATGGATTTCTCTACTAGCAGCAATGCAATGATCCAAAACAATTCTGAGGGATTTACAAGAAAGAACACTATCCACATTCAGAAAAAGAACCTGGGAGTAGAAACAGAGAAGAAAAACAGCTGCTTGATTACATGGGTCAAGGGGATATGTAGACTCTAAATGAACATCCTAGTGCAAATATCAACAACATGGAAATAGGTTCTGATCAAGGACACTCATAATACCCAGTGGAATTGCCCGTCAGTTAAGGGAAGGGGTGGGGGAGGGGAGGGAAAGAATATGATTCTTGTAACCCAGAAATAATATTCTAAATTGACTAATTAAATAAAATTTCCCAAAAAAATGGAAGAGGTTTTATAAGTTTAAAAAAAGTCTAGTAAGTGCCAGGTCCAGGAAATATGAACAGGAAGCTTATATTCTGCAGATGAGGAAACTGAGATTCAAAGAGGGGTGGGGTGATAGACCTTCACACAGGCAGCAAATTGCTGTCAGATCGTCTGACTCCAAATCCAGTAAAGTTTTGAGATTAGAGAGATTTGGACTGGATTATTTCTAAGGGGTTTTAGCATCTCTAATGAGTCCATGGTTCTTTGAGTGATGGGGGGGGGGGGGGTTGGTAGTGGTCAGAACTGAGATGATTCCTTCCTGCTCCCCACCAAACACACTCCCAAAACCTTTCAATACCTGCCCTCCATGTATTCTACCATCTGGTGACACCAAGCTCCTTATTGTTCCTCAAGCAAGACCCTCCATCTCCCAACTCCCAACAGTAAGTTTCCATTGGCTGTCTCCCATGCCCTGGAATTCTCTCCCTTCTCCCTTCTGTCTTCAAATTCCCTGGCTTCCTTCAAGCTTCAGCTAAAATCCCACCCCAAGAAGTCTCTTCTGGTTCCTCTTTAATGCTGGTGGCTTCCCTCTGACATTACGTCTGGTTAGAGAGATGGATGTACACACAGACATAGATGGATCTTGTTTGTTCACTATCGTTTCAATATCCTTTTCCCCATTATATGGTGAGCTCTAATAGAAGGTACTCTCCATTGTCCTACGTTGCCTCCTCAGTTTAGCACAGTGCCTGGCACGTAGTAAGCACTACATGTTTGTTGACTTAGAACTATTAGTATAGACATACAGAAAAGCCACACCCAGGGAAGAGAAAGAACCAGATGGATTGAAGGACCAATGGAGCTCTAAGCTGGCAACTCCAAGGATGTTATTTTCCAAACTTTCAACGGAAAATTTGAAAAAACACACACAAATGAAAACGTGACTCACTGCCCCCCTCCTCACATCCCTCCCCTCGTCCTCTGGGCTCTGATTTTCTCCCAGAGTTAATTCAAATCACATTCTCCAAGCGACTAGAACAAGTTGTTTAATGAGAAGGGGGTGTGGAAAAGGCGGCTAAGAGACGCCTAAGGGGAAGGGATGAGGAGGAACTGGGTTGGGAATGAAGAAGTGGAGGGGGTCACCACTCCATAGGCAGAAGTAAAGTCGATCATTGAGAGGACTTGCCTGAGCCCTGAACCATGAAGGATCTTGGGAAGCGGGGATGATCTTTAAGGGTTTATGGCTTCATTCCTTAAGCTTATTTCAAAAGGGAAGAGGATCAGAGTGTTTGAAGCTTGGAAAGAACCTTGGAAAGAGATTATCTAGTTCCGACCTTTCTCATTTATGGATGAGGAAATGGAGGCCCAGAGAAGCAAGATGATTCCTTCCAGGGTCACAAGTACTGAGTGACTGACAAGCTGGGATATGAAACCAGCCTTTCTTACTTGGAGTCCAGTGATGCCTATTCTGTTTTTTTTTTTCAATATTAGTCCTTTTTAGCTCACCCATGGTGATGCCACTACTGGTCAGCCTATGAGCTTTGACCTCCATTTTTCTGAACTGTGCCAATTTCCCCCTCCCTCATAGCCCTAGTAGTTTTCCCTCTCAGAGAGCCTGATGGTCCTTGGGGTTTACCACATTAGTTCTGGACCAAGGCAGGGGATGACTGATTAGCTTAGCCTACTTCAACTCAGAACTCATGAACCCAAGAGATCTGCTAGCCTCAACCTCCTCAGTATTAGAGGCACCATGCCTCATTTTATTTTTCATGCCCCGTTAAAAAAAAAAACCTTTTACTTTCTTAGTATCAGTTCTAAGGCAGAAGAGTGACAACAGGTAGACAAGGGTTAAGTAACTTGCCCAGGGTCACATGGCGAGAAAGCATCTGAGGCCAAATTTGAACCCAGGTCCTCTAGACTCCAAGCCTTAGAGATGTTCTCTCCACTGTGCTACCTAATTGCCCCATCATACCCCATTTTTATGACATTTTTTTTTACTATGCCAACCCATCTCCTCTCTACTTTTCCAGAGTCAAACCCCAAGACATCTACCCCCATCAGTCTTCTTTGGTCTGGCTCTGACACAGGACAGAGGCCAATCCTTAGTGTAGGATATTCACCTGGCCTCTCTTTGGTTGTTGTCATCTCTTTCTTTCACAAGAATCTCATCCTACTGTCTTTTGATTAGAAGCCCTAATAAATTCTCCTAACTCTTACTACACACCCTATGAAGCTCTTAGGCTCAGGAATTCTCACCCCAATCCATAAGGCACTAAAAGAGCAAAGGAATTCCTTCATTTTACAGATGAGCTACTATGAAGCCTATATACACTCAGATGATAATCTTTCCCTCCTTTATTCCTCCTCACACCTGGTCTGAACCTTTGCACTTTGTCCCATTCTCTCTCTTAAATTATAGTTAATTGTGTTCATATCTTCCTTCTCCTCCCCTGGTGGATTGTAAGGTTCTAAAGAGCAAGTTCTGTGTTCTATCCCTCTGTATCCTAAGTACATAATAATATTGATTTAACACTTTAAGGTTTGCAAAGTACTTTACAAATATTATTTCATTTGATCCTCACAATAACACTGGGTGGTAGATGCTAGTATTAGCCCTATTTCACAAATGAGGAAACGGAGGTTAAATAACTTGCCCAGGATCATACAGCTAGTAAGTACCTGAAGTGAAATTTGAATCCAAGCCACCTTTTCTTTTTAAACCCTTAAATTCTTTCTTACAATCAGTACTGTATATTGGTTCCAAGGCAGAAGAGTGGTAAGGGATAGTCAATTGGGGTTAAGTGACTTGTCCAGGGTCACATAGCTAAGAAGTGTCTGAAGTAAAATTTGAACCCAAGACCTTTCATCTCTAAGCCTGGCTCTCAACCCACTGAACCACTTAGGTGTACTTCCTGAATGGAAACCTTTTTTACTCCAGGCGTATTACTCTATCTATTGCAGCACCTTAGAAATCTTAGGTGCTTTGATATACATTAGTTAAATTGGATTGAGTCCTGTCATTTTATAGGTGAGGAAACATCTGTGTTTATTGGCTTTTCCTATTTCCTTCTTTGGGCAGCATATGTACATGTAACTCTGGTTCAATACTGCATTTTCTGTTGAGTTGGTGTTATTTTTGCTCAACTGTTTTTATTCTTCTTTACTTTTTATTCTTTGTTACCAGGGATGATTTGCTTGCTATGGGAGAGGGCTGGGCATGTTCATAAATGAAGGTGATGTAAAAACAGAAGATATCAATCTTTTTGTAATGATCATTTTCATAAGGCACTTTAAAGTAGTTGTTTTTTAACTATCACATACATTATCTCACTTGATCTTCACAACAGCCCTGTGAAAGAGGCAGAATAATAGGTATTATCCCATTTTATAGCTGAGTGTAGAGACAATAAAGTGACTGATAAAATCCAGACCTTCTGATAGCCAGTTCAAAGTTTTTTCTATTATACCATGCAGCTAAAGATACCAACACCAGACTAATCTTTCACAGAAAAGCGGAAATGTTAGAGGGAGTGTCTCGAGAGATAGGGAAGCTGCTGTCCCCCAGCCAAACTCTTCCTAAGCCTCCCTGAGTCCTTGAACCCAGGGCTAGTGATCCAGTGCCCCTTACAGTGCTAATTGATGTGTTCCTTTAATTGCCTATCACAGGGAGGCAATTATGCCCCATTATGAAGCACAAGCTAATTAGTACTTGTGCCTCCAGCAGCCTCTGGGCACCCCTCACCCCCTTGAGGTCTGGAGAAATAAGCCAGCCATCTCACAAGTCCCTCCCACTGTAGGGCAAAGGAGCTGCCACCTTCAACATCAATGGCAAAAATAATCCTTCCAGATGTGTTTTGCAAAAGGTATGGAAGGAAGCATTTGTGGTCACTCTTTTCTCTCCAGACCTCCTGTCTCCTAGTCTCACCTTTAACAAGAAATTAATTTATTTTTTCAGAAAAGAGTGTCCCACTAAAAGCCTCACAATGCTTTCTACCCCACACCCCTAGTCATTCTTAGAAGCCCTCCCATGTTTTAACTATTACCAGCCCTGCTTGAACAGTTTTCTCCACCTACATAAATACAAACATCACCTGGGAGGCAGGTGTCCTGAGTTTTAGTTCTAGCTTTTCTATTAATTACCTTTGTGACCTTATACAAGTCACTGCCCACCTCTAGACCTTAATTCCTTAGCTAAGAAAAGATTAAGGTTGGGATAGATGGCCTAAATGACACAGTAGCCAGAGTTCTGGGCAAAAAGTCCTGAGTTCAAATTTGATCTTAGATACTGTGTAACTGGGCAAGTCATTTAATCTCCCTAAGCCTCAGTTTCCTCATCTATAAAATGAAGGATAATAATAGTGCCTACTTCTCATGATTATTGTGAGGATAAAATGACACAATATTTCAAGTGTTTTGAAGTGCTCTAGAAATGCTAGTGATTATTAATCTTGTTTCAGTCTTTTTAGTTCAAACATGGTATAATTTCTGCAACTTAAAAATCCTTCAGGGGCAGTTAGGTGGCACAGTAGATAGAATGCCAGACTTGGGGTTGAGAGGGTTAAAATCTGGTCTCAGACACTTCCTATGTGTGACCCTGGGCAAGTCACTTAACCACAATTGCCTAGCTCTTAGCACTTTTCTGCCAATACTTAGTATTGATTCTAAAACAGAAGGTAAGAGTTAAGCGGGAGGGGGAGGAAGCCCTACTAGATAGTGGAAAAAGAAATGGACTGGTGTTCAAAAGACCTGGAGTCTAGTCTTTGATTTACCATTGATTAGTTGTAAAACCTGGACAAGCAATTTTTCATCATCCACATCTTCATCAGTAGAGTGGGAATAATACCTGTCTTACCTATCTCAGAGAACTGTTGTGAGAATCAAATGGTATAATGTATTTAAAGGACTTGGAAAAGCATAAAGTACTTTACAAATTAGAGCTTATTAACCCCAGTCTTTCTGCTTCAGCCAAAGATATTCCTCTAAGTCTTGGGTGGGGTGGGGAATTTCCTTTTTCATGGCACCTGCCACCAAGACCCTGTAGGAAGGGATCACTCCTTCCTCTTGTGACTAGCAGTAGATAGAAGCCCAATGGATGAGGAAGAATGAAACCAGCCTTCTTGAAGATGGTGATGGCATGATAGGGCCATCCAGAGACTCTGAAATGCTTAGGAAGGCAGACAGACATAACTCTCCCCTTACTTTACCACCCTTACTTTCATACTGAGATCATTTTGGGAAGAAAGGAAGGAGAAGTGGAGTGGGGGCAATGTTGCTGAGATGTATTCCACCGAATTTCACTGGAAAATTAGATAAACATGGTTTCTTACAGTTGACATTGTGGGCATGAGGGAAGAGAGTGACACTTTTTTTTTACTTCTTTCTACATTGTACAGTGGGATACCAAATTAATTGGGACAAGCAGTACTTTTGATATGGTTTCATATTGTCTAGAGAGGCATTATGGTGTAAAGGTTAGAGAGGTAGCTTCTAAGCTACAAAGATTTGAGTTCAAATATTGCCTTTATCACATGCTGGCTCTGTGATGCTAGGCAATAATCTCAACTTAATCTCAGTATTCTAGACAACTCTTTAAAACTATAAGTTTCAGGAAAGGTGCTGATCTATATTAGTAGAGGGAGTTTACTCATCTGGAAGTTCCCTTTATGAATCAAATTATGGGTCTAGTCCCTATCTCATTCATTTTGTGACAATGGCCATTCCTGGGTGCTTTGACACAGTGTAAGATCTTGATCAAATGGTACCAGATTGAGCGTGGTTTTCCTGTATTTAGTTAGTTCTCTGTTCAGTGCTGAATTTTGTGACATTCATATGTTTCATTTTACTATTTTGTTTTAATTCTGTGAATTTTTAAGAATGAATATTCCTCTAAGGAAAGGTTTAAAAAGTAATTGCCCTTACAGAGTACACTTCAATGACTGTTAGAGATACTTCAGCAATTGTTTTTATGGGGCAGTTGAGCATATCATGAATCACTGAAGGGGGCAGCTGAGTGGCTCAGTGGATTGAGAGTCAGGCTCAGAGATGAGAGGTCCTGGGTTCAAATTCTGCCTCAGACATTTCCTTGCTATGTGACCCTGGGCAAGTCACTTAACCCCCATGGCCTAGCCCTTACCACTCTTCTGTCTTAGAACCAAAACCTAGTATTAATTCTAAAATGGAAGGTAAGGGTTTAAAAAAAAAAAGAATTGCTGAAGCCCACAATAAAATGAAAGATGGTTGAAAATAAAGAACTTGAGTATTGTTAAAAACAACCTAATTAACTCTCAGAAAACAAGAAAATATTTCTAGAAGAATCTGACAATTGATTGACTTGAGATTATTGATCCTTTTATAGTATGGCATAGGCCTTTTGAAGATGGAAGAACATCAAAAAGACCAGTAAAAACATTGTTGTTAATTTAAAAATTTCTGTGAAGAAAATATACTTGCCATGAGAAAGATAACACACAGAGTGGTATACAAAAGGTTGGGGAGAAGGTCATTTTTACTGCTGTAACTCACTTCTTCATTCAAGACTATGCCAAAACTATTGTCAAAAGGGATCCAGGTGAATATTTAAAAACCAGATATCTTGGGGGCAGCTAGCTAGCTCAGTGGATTGAGAGTCAGGCCTAGAAACAGGAGGTTCAAATCTGGCCTCAGATACATCCCAACTGTGTGACCCTGGGCAAGTCACTTAACCCCCATTGCCTAGCACTTACCATTCTTCTGCTTTGGAACCAATACACAGCATTGATTCCAAAATGGAAGGGAAGGGTTTAAAAAAAAAACAACAGACATCTTCACTGGACTATAAAACATCTATTACAAAAAGTTTGGGGAATTTTAAAAAATTCCAAGGGGACTAGAAACTGCTTATATTGGGGGTATGATAAACATGTTGATATTTATCAGAATAATTATCAAGCATTTCAATAATATCAATCAAAATTACTCCAGAATTAAAAAGATTCTCAAAATTAAAATGAAATGCTATAACACAATTTTACACTATGCCACATATCAGGGGGTGATCTTCTCTGGTAGGAAAGCTTCACCCCACTTGCATGTTTAACTTTTCTCTCTCAATTAGTCCTATATATAGATATAAGAAGTTTAAACAAGAGAGAAAGATATACATACTTGCATAGTCTAGAAACTGGTGTGATTTAAACCTCATTGAAAATGTACTAGGTAAGAGCAGGGGAAGCTTCAACTAGGTGGCTCAGTGTTATTGAGAGCCAGGCCTACAAACTAGAAGTCCTGGGTAAAAATCTGGCCTCACATACTTCCTAGCTGTATGACCCTGGACAAGTCACTTAACTCTCACTGACTATCCCTTACCGCCTTTCTGCCTTGGAATCAATAGAGTGTTGATTCTAAAATGAAAGGTAAGGATTTAAAAAGAAAAGAAAGGAAAACCAATGAACTCTAATTGAGGGCAGATTTGGGGAAAATGGACTTTTTGCCAAAGGTACCCCTACCATCCAATGAGACCTATGGTTTCATGAAAAAGAACTAAAGCAAACATCAAAATCTTGTGAACTCAAAGTCAAATGATATAAAGCAAGTGATTTCAGCAAAAGGAAATATTAGATATGAAACTTTTTCAAAAGATGTAAAAAGTTGTAAGATTCATTGTTAACTTCAATAAATTGGATTATTTTGCTTTTTCCCAAGTGATTTGGGACTCCACTATACTGTAGACGAAATACATCAGCTTGTAGCCTAATAGGCTGACTTATACAGGTAAGGAATGCCGTGGGAGAACCTAAGGAAGGGATCCTCAGTTAAACTGATGAGGTATTAATGTGGAAAGGGCCCTGAGTTTGAAACTAAGGTACCTCAATGAATTCTGGCTCTGTTTCCTGCTGGTATGAAATTGGGTAAATCTCTTTGGGCCTCAGTTTCAATCTCTGTAAAATGAGGGGCTGTACACAAACTTGATTCTTTCTTCTCTTCCCTAGGAGTCTGAAGCAAGGGAATAGAGAACACAGAGGATGAAGAAGGAGACAGAAAAGCATCCGTTTCCCCCAAACACCCTGCTGCCCCTGGCAACCCTTCCTTTCCTGCAATGAATCACAACCACACAGCCCAAGGGACCCAGGAGTCCCCTCCTCTCCACAAATACCACCATTTCCATAGCAACAGGGCCTCTTTCCTTCCCTCTCCGTGACTGATTTTTACCACTAACCCTATCTCCCCAGAGAGTGGTCTGGGTTCCTGGCTTTTTTTCTTTCTTTTTCTTTCTTTTTTCTTTCTTTCTCTTTCTGTAATGAGTTTTGTTTGGTCTTAGCTTTGACTCATCCGGAATCTTATTTGAATATCATATGCATGGTCTTCCTTAGTTCCAGAAGAATCACACAAGCTCTCTTCTCTTCCATTTCCCTGGTATCTCCCAGCATACCCCTAAACCACTGCCCCTCTCTCCTCCTTTCCCGTCAGCTCCTCTCTTGAGGCTTTTTCGGATCCAGAAGACATATAAAAGGGAAAATCTGTCCTGCGAGCCCCAGTCGAACTATCTTGCTTATGGAGCTCTGGGTCATTCATCAGTCTCAGGACGGGATTTCTTTTTCATGTCTTAATGTCCCAAACCTCAGTTCCTTTCACTGAGGCCAGCACCTTGGCCAGCAGCCAGATCGGCTTATGCCACCTAGTGGTTCAGGCTCAAACCTTCGTGCCCCTCCCTAGTTCTACTCCACCCTCACCCTTTACACGCCCGTCGGGCACTCAAAGCGAAGCCAACTGTCTCTTCTTCTTAATCTTCAGCCTCTGTGCACGAGTTATGTGCTGGATGACAGGGGAAAACTCAAAGGAAGAAAACAATGGAGACACAGCCTTTGCTCTTAGGGATGGCAACCCTAATCTGAGGGAGGGAAATCCCTGCCCTGGAAGAGTTTCCAGTCTAATAGGGAGAGCCCCCATCACTGTCTTTAGGGTGATAGAGAAGAGAGAACATTAAAACAGAATCAAGGAGCAGCTAGATGGCTCAGTGATAGAGAATCAGACCTGGAGACAGGATGGTCCTGGGTTCAAACCTAGCTGTATGACTCTGGGCAAGTTGCTTAACCCTTTTGGCCTCAGTTTCCTCATCTGTAAAATGAGCTGGAGAAGGAAATGACAAACTGCTCCAATACATTTGCCAAGAAAACTCCAAATGGGGCCAACTAAGATTCAGCCACCACTGAAATGACTCTAACAGTAAAGTATCTTGCAAAGGGGAAATATTGGATGCAGGGAGATCAAGTAAGAGGTATGGATTCGAAGACAGAAGATAAGGGCTTAAAAAAACAGAATCAAAACTAGACAATTCAGTTTTAGATGTAGCTTTATGTTTCTTGCTTGGAGGGATAGAGAGAAGTTTGGGATAGCAGAGTGATATAGGGGTTGGGGATAATCTGAGAGGAAGGCTTCCTGGAGGAAGGTAATATGAAGTAGTGTTGAGAAGGTGGATGGAATGGTACTGAGGCTGACAATAGGATGGGCTCTTGTGGTTAAGGGAAGGCAGGAGAATGACCTGTGAGAATTCAACTAACATTTATTAAGCTCTGACCTATTTAGAGGTCAGAGCACTATGCTAGGTAAGAAGGAAACTGAAAGAACAGAGAGAGGCATACCAAAGTGTGATAGAACACTGGCCTGGGAGTCAGGGAGACTAGCTGAATAACTACTGAATTATGTAACCTCTCCTAATCTATTTTCCCCTTTGTAAAATTGTTTTCAAGAGGATCTGGATTCAAATTTGACCTCTGACACTGCCTAATTTTGTGATCCTAGGCAAGTCACTTAACCCCATTTGCCTAGCCCTTGCCTTTCTGTCTTCAAGGTGTTACAAAGATGGAAAGTAAGGGTGTAAAAATGGGTTTGATTCCTATACTACCTACTTTATGACACTATTCTAAGGGAAAGAAGTTTGTAAACTTTAAAACAGAACAGGGAGTTGTTGAACTTTTTTTTTAAACAAACTACATTAGCACAGTAGATAGAGTGCTGGACTTGGAGTCATGAAGACATGTTCACATTCATGTTCACATTCAGCCTCAGACACTAGCTATGTGACTATAGGAAAGTCACTTCACCTCCCTCAGCCTCAGTTTCCTTCTTTGTAAAATGGAGACAACACACCTACCTTCCAAGGCCATTGTGAGGATAAAATGAGATAACATTTGTAAAACACTTTGCAATCCTCAAAACACTATGTAAACACTACCTATTATTATTGCTAATGTATTTGATAACTGTATTTCAATATAATTGGTTTTCTATGCAATCCAATGTATTTTATTTTGTGCTTTTGAGAACATTACTTTGAGCAAGGGACCATAGGCTACATCAGACTGCCAAAGAGATCCATGATGCTAAAAATGGTTTTGAAAAACCTACATCCTGCTATAGAATAAAGAATGGGAAACTGAGAAAAGGCTGGGAAATTTGGATTATATAAAACAAAAGATCAATAAGATTATTTTTTTTAAATACTAAAAAAGTGAATACTTATTCTTCCTGCATTATAAGGAGTGAATGGTGTGAACAGGAAAGATTTATCCACCTGGAATGGAAATCTGGAGCTGGTAGGGAAGAGAAGGGAATTGAAAGATAAAGAGAGGTACAACTGGAAAATCTAATTTGCATTTTCCTAAGTGCTAATGTATGGGCCTGGGACATGGGAGTCCACAGTTTTGGCAAATCAAGTCAAAAAGTATTTAAGTACTTACAATGTTCCAGGCAATGTGTTAAGTACTAGAATAACAGTGCCAAGAATAAGTATGTTTGTCCTCTGCCCTGGTCTCCAGAGGAAGAAATGGGGTAGAACCAAAAGATCAAATTCTCAGCAAGGACTTGGTCAAGTGGAATAAATAGACTAAGGTGGCTTGGATGAAAGGTGGAATGGAGAAAAAATGGAAGAAGTACAAAATTAGATGACTGAAAAAGAGAAAAGCCTAGAGAGAGCCCTGTGCAGAGCTGTGATTCTATAAATTTTACCTCATAGGGCATCAAGATGGCACAGCAGATAGAGTGCCAAGCCTTCAGTCAGAAAGACCTGAGTTCAAATCCAGACTCAAACACTAGATGTATGATCCTGGGGCAAGTCACTTTACCATATTTGACTCAGTTTCCTCATATGTCAAATGAGTTGGAAAAGGAAATGCCAAATCTTTTTTTCCCCCTAAGTATCTTTTCCAAGAAAACCCCACATGGGATCACAAAGAGTTGGATACAATGGACCAACATGATTTCTTCTTAACCTTCATCTGTCTTAATTCCATCTCTACTCTAGGATTTAGAAAATATGATCTTTGTCTCCCCACCCCCCAACCCCAACCAAAAGTCACATCATCTCTCTTGGTTCAGCTTCTTTATATATAAAACGAGAGGTATCATTTAGGGTCCCTTCCATCTCTGCCAGGAGTTCCAGAAGTCTAGGCCTCCCAGACAATAGGGATATTCTCCCAGATATTCTCAAAAGGGGGAACATGGGGTGCTTGGAGGAAGACGTTCTGACTCAGTGGTCCCAGCTATTGAACTACAGTGCCACCCGGTGGACAAACTCAGAGAACACTCTTTTTTCCCCTACTTGCCAACCCCAATCCAGATTTCATTCCACTCTGCGTTTCTACTGGCTCCTAAACCATCAAACTAACCTAAAAGTTAGAAGATAGGAGCAGAGACTCTGGAATTCATCTAATCTAACCCTCATCAATTTAAAGGAGGAAATTGAAAAACAGAGAGGATCTCAAACTCATGATGACCTAAGAAATGATCTATAATCCAGGTAGTCTGGTTCCCCAAGTCTTCCCTCCATTTCTCCCATTCTAGTTTTAAATCCCACCTTCTCCAGGAAACCTATTCAAATTATTCTTAATTCTGGTGCCTTCCTTCAACAGAGAAATTATTTTCCATTTCTCCTGTCCGCAGCTCCCTCGAACATACTTTTTTGTCTGTTGACTCCTTCATTAGAGTGTAAGCTCCTTGTGGGCAGGGCCTGTCTTCCTTTCTGTGTGCTTAGTACAGTACCTGACCCACAGCAGGCTTTAATACATGTTTATGGACCATCTTAACCTCCTAATTATCCCCATCTGGTTTTGAGACCAGCCAAAGTTTTACTTCCCCTAAGAAGCCTTCTGGGATGCCTCCAGCCCACATCTATCTCTGCTCTCTTTGAACCCATTTATTTGGTCCTTATCACTTGCTGTGTTGTGTGTTATCTGTCCATGTGTGTCTTGTCTACCTAAATCAAATTAAGGGCAAGAATCCTTTTTAATACCTCTTTAAAAAAGAAACCCTTACATTCCATCTAAGAATCAATACTATATATTGGTTCCAAGGCAGAAGAGTAGTATGGATTAAGCAATAGAGTTTAAGTGACTTGCCCAGGGTTGCACAGCTAGGAAGTGTCTGAGGCCACATTTGAACCCAGGACCTCCTATCTCTAGGCCTGGCTCTCAATCCACTGAGCCACCCAGCTGCCCCCCCCTTTTTAAACCTCTTGATAGCTCCCCATGGTGTCAGACACAGAGTAAATTAATAAACAATCAATTAAAATCAGAAAGGAGAGGTATTAAAAAATATATGATCTAGTTTTGCTGTAGCAAATAAATGACCACGTGCAATGACTTGATTTAATAAAACTCAAAAACTGAATAATCATCATCATTCAATCAATCATCCATTTATTAAGTACTGTGCCAGGCACTGTGTTAGATGCTAGAGTACAAAGAATAAACAAATCCCGACTCACCAACAAGCTTAAATTACTTGCTGACTAACTTATTGACTCTTACCTGGGAGGTTCTAATTCCAGCCCTATCACCCCTCCCCCAGGGACAGTCCCATCCCCAGCTGGCACCAGGTATCCAGGTGCCTAGATCCCTGCCCTTCTCCCTCCCTCCCAGGCCGAAACCAGAGCCGGCGCCACTGGGTGAGGAATCCAGGGACCAACTGTCACAGCTCCAGTGTCTACTAACACTGGGAAACCTGGGCCTGGCCTCCTCCCCCACAAGGGGGTCTCGCTAACCAGCTGTCCTTGAGGGGATCCAGCCATCCCGCCCCTGACATTTCTTTGAGCTGTACTCCTCTGGAAAATTGGAGGGGAATGGGTGTTAGACAAAGAAAGGGGCTAAGGCGCTGGGAGAGAATGAATATGTGTCACGAATGGTTTAAGCCCAAACTCCTTAGCCTGGCATTCAAAGCCCTCCACAATCTGGCCCTAACCTAATCTCCCAGGTTTATCCCTGGCTCCTCTCAAGCCCACTCCTGCCTCTTCCACTTGGACGCTTTTCCTTGTTCATCCCATTCTTCCCACCTAGAATATTTTCTTACCCATCTTCCAAGAAGATCCACCATCATACAATGCTGACCACATCAATTCCTCCATTTCCTTATATGTCAAACAAGATGGTTGAACTGACTCTATGACTTCTAAGGTCCCCAGGGAGTTCTCTCTCTCTCTCTCTCTCTCTCTCTCTCTCTCTCTCTGTTACAATTCTTGCCAGCTAAAATACACTGCCTCCCCTCTTAGAATGTGAGTTTCTTGGGAGTAGCTATTGTTTTTATTGATTTATTTGTATCCCCAGAATTTAACCTAGTGCTTGGCACAGATTAAGTGCTTAATAAATTTGTTTTAATTAATTTATTTATCATGATCCCAAAGCTTCTCTAACAACTTTAGACATGGACAATCTCTCCATCTCTTCTTTTCTTTCCCTTTTTTGTTATTGTTGTTCAATTGTTTTAGTTACTTCAGACTCTTTGTGACCCCTTTGGGGTTTTCTTTTTTTTCTTTAAACCCTTACCTTCCGTCTTGGAGTCATTGGGATTTTCTTAAGCAAAGATAGTGGAGTGGTTTGCCATTTCCTTCTCCAGCTCATTTTACAGACGAGGCCAACAAGGTTAAGTGACTTGCCCAGGGTCACATAGTGTTTTAGTTCAGATTTGAATTCAGGTCTTCCTGACTCCAGTCCCAGCACTCTAACCACTGTACTATTTGGCTGCCCTTCCCTCACCTTAGTACCTCCCTAGTCTTTGTTATCTTCCATAATAGAATCAATGGTAAGTATAGGTTCGTTCTTTAAAATTTTTTTAATTGAATTAATTAATTTAGAATATTTTCCCATGGTTACATGATTTGTATTCTTTCCCTCTCCTCCTCCCTCCCCTAAGTATAGATTCTAAGGCAGAAGAGTGGTAATAGCTAGACAATGGGGTCAAGTGACTTGCCCAGGTTCACACAGCTAGGAAGTGTCCGAGACCCAATTTGAACCCAGGACCTCCTTATCTGGGCCTGGCTCTCTATCCCCTAGGCTACACCATTCCCTTCAATCTTTGTGAGCTAAACTATTGAAGTTCCAAGGCTACTTCATATAGCTCTGTTTTGTGCACATGAATCCCACTTAACACTGTTTGCTTCTATCAATGTATGAGCTGAATGTGGGGTAGCTAGGGGGTAGAATGGACAGTACCAGACCTGGAGTCAGGAAACCTTCAGTTCAGATTTGATCTCCATCACTTACTAGCTATCCAGTCACTCAATTTCTCTTTGCCTCAGTTTCCTCATTTGTAAAATGGGGATCACAATAGCACTTGCTTACTAGGGCTACTATGAGGATCAAAAAAGACAATATTAAGGCTAGCCTGGCACACATTAAGTGCTATGTAAATGTTAGCTATAACAATTATTATTGAATGAATACTCATTTTCAGTTTTCCATCTAGATTCTTATTAACGAGACCCCAGCTTAAATAGCCCCTTCTTTTTGGATCCACACCAGCTTAGAATCCCTAACTTTCTTTGAGGCTAAACTGAGGTACGGCATCCAAATGGAAGCCCTTACTGATTCTTCTGTTAAGAGTTTCTCAATTGGAATCCAAGAAATTTTAAAAATATTCTGATAACTATTTCAATCAAATTGCTATCCTGTGTAATGCAGTGCATTTTATTTTATGGATTTAAAAAACATTATTCTTGGAGGAGGGGTCAGTAGGCTTTACCAGACTTCCAAGGGGTAGGGGGTTCACTAAAAAAAAAGGTTAAGAACTTTTGCTCTAAGCTGTTACTGCTCTCTCCTTCCTCAGTTTATCTCATACTTATCTCTTTAAGTGGTGTATCACTTCCAGTAGAAGGTATACTTCTGGAAGACAGAAACTGTTCTTTGTTTTGTCCTTATAACCTCTAGTACTGTGGTGGCAAGCCTATGGCACTCATGCCAAAAAGGGCACACAGAGCATACTCTCTGTGGTTAAGTGCCATTGCCCACCAGAGTTAGTTGCTAGACAGCCAGAGGGACTCGGGGTGGAGCTGTTCCCTTCTCCCTCTCCATGTGCCTATGGACATTCTTCACTTCACCAATCTTTCTGCCCAGCAGCCCAAAAGTGTTTCCTCCCTCCCTTGTCTCAGGTAAGGCAGTGGAGGGGGGTAAGGGTGGTGGCACTAAGTCTCTGGGGTAGGGGCAAGGCATGTCTAAAAGGTTCACCATCACTGCTCTAGTACCTTGTGTATAGCAGGACATTAATGGATGTTTGAGATACAGTTAGGTGACATAGTGGATGGAGTGATGGACCTGGAGTCAGGAAGATCAGAGTTCAAATTCACTTCAAATATTTACTAGCTCTGTGACCCTGCGAAAGTTGCCGAATCTCTTTTAATCTCACTTTCTTCATATATAAAATGGGCATAATGATAGGACTTAACTCCCAGGGTTATTGCAAGGATAAAACAAGATATTTGTAAAGTTCACTTGGGTTTTTTTTAAGTGCTTAGAAAATCTTAAAAAGTTATGTAACTGCTTGCTATTATTAATAAATCTTAAAGGTTAACAAATGTTGCTGGATCAGAGAACAAAGTACTGTGTGCCAGGACTCATTCCTTCCCTAGATCTCCTATTCTCAAGAAAACCTCTGGCCCAACAAGCACCATCTATGAATTTGAGTAAGAGACAAGGTACATACAACCTATGCCATCATCCCATCTTCCCTGACTCCAAAGACCTCCTGGTATTTAAATCAGGGAAACAATGCAATATAGTGAGAAAAGCAATGGATTTGGTATCAAAAGAACTGGTTGAAGGGACTGGAGATGTTAATTAGCCTGGAGAAAGGAAGATTCAGTAGAGAAACAACAATTTTGTACATGTACAGTTAGGTAGTTCAGTGGATAGAGCACTAGACTTAGCATCAGGATGACTTGAGTTCAAATCCAGCCTCAAATACTTACTAGCAGTATGACCCTGGACAAATCTCATAACTTTCATTGACTTCAGTTTCCTCATCTGTAATATGGGGATAATAATAGCACCCACTCTCAGGGTTTAGGCAAGGATTCATTATATAAATGCTAGATAGATGTTATTATTATTTGAGGGACTACTGGAAAAAAAGAATTAAATGTGTTCTGTTTGGCCTCAACTAAGAGCAATGGGTAGATGGTACAAATTTAGAGTTGACATATAGAAAAACTTTGTAGTAATTAGAGTCATCTCAAAGTGGAATAGGTGTCTTGAGGAGTGAGGTCCCCCTGACTGGAGCCCTTCAAGCAAATCAAAGGACAGAGTATTGTTAATGGGATTCTTTTGGGTCTAAAATGACCATTTATTAGCTGTGTGACCTTAAGCAAATCATTTCCTCTCTGGGCTTTAATTTACTTCTCCATAACATTTTAGAATTGAACATTTTTATTTAATTGATTGATTTAGAATATTTTTCCATGGTTACAGGATTCATGTTCTTTTCCTCCCCTCTTTCCACCCCCCTCCTGTAACTGAGTAATTTCTGGGTTTTACATATGCCATTTAGATCTGATCTTAAGGTCCCTACCACCTCTAAATCTAGGAGTCTATGAATATCCCTGGAAATTCATTAATTAGTGGTGCATTTTTTATCTCTATTATTAGCTGAAGAGGAAACTGGTTCAGTAAGATTAGCAAGAAGTGGTAGAAGTTAAACAACTGGACAGAGTTTTAGCAAACATTTTATTTTTTTAAAAAATCTTTACCTTCCATCTTAGAATAGATACTTTAGTATTGGTCCCCAGGCAGGAAAGTGATAATGCCTAGGCATTTGGGGTTAAGTGACTTGCCCAGGATCACCCAGTTGGGAAGTGTCTGAGGCCAGATTTGAACCCAGGACACCTCCTGTCTCCGGGCCTGGCTCTCTATCCACTGAGTTACCCAGCTGCTTCCAGCAAACACTTTAAAGAAAGAAGGAAGCCTCTTTTGGCTAAGGTCAACGGAGGCAAGAGAATAGATTCCATGGCCCCTTAAAGGGCTATCCTCTAGGTAAGGCTTATGTTACACATTATTAATGCTTATGACTTTCTCCACTCAAGAGGCTCTGAGCATAGTGTCTTGAGATGGGAGAAAGGGGATTCTTCCATTCCCTTAGGTACTTTGGTGTCTAGACAGTAATTACAGGTGACAGATGAGGAAAGGGATATAAAACCCAACCATAACCACAACATCTACCTTCTATCTACCATTCCTCTAGTCATCCATGTGATACAGTGGACAGAAACTTGGATCTCCAGTCAGGAACATCTGAGTTCAAATCCTGACTTAAAAGCTGCATGACCCTGGACAAGTCATGTAACCTCTGTTTACCTCAGTTCTCTATCAGTAAAACTGGGGATCATAATAATACCAAATTCTCAGAGTTAGTTGAGGATCAAGGGAGACTATATTTGTGAAGAGCCAGCACATAGTAGATACCTAATAAATGCTTCTTCCTTGCCTTCCCTTTACAGCTGACACCTATGCATACATTCAATAGAATATTTTGGTCCCTGATCCTAGAATCAGGCTCAAGACTTAAAAAGTGGGGCTCCTGGGTGTCTTGTTCCTGCTCCATGCCCAAGTTTCCCCTTTGTGTTATAAGTATACTTGTGTGTAGGTGTGATCATGCCTGTGTTTCAAAGCCAAATCGAAGCAAGGCAGGGATTATGTTCCATTTGCTATTTTCCGCACTTTCTATCAACTGTTGTTTTGTTCAGAGCTGAGAGCACACTGGCTAATGTCTGTAGGGAGAGAACAATTAGGAAAAGCAGGTATAGGGTTTCTGTTTAACCTTCTATTCCCAGGACTAATTGTTTGCTTAGACCTTGTCCCAAAAGTCTTTGTACAGTTTTAAGCTTCAGTAGCTTTTAATTTTATTTGATAATTATTTTCATTTTTAATAGCTTTCCATTTTATTTAATAGCTTCAAACTGCATGCTGTGTAAGGACCTCTCCCTTCACTGGAGCTCCAAAAGGGTGTGTGTGTGTGTTCATGCATGGACGTGTGTGTGTAAACCTACAAACACTCTCCAAAAGTCAGCTGGGTTGGTAGGGATCAGAAGCAATGATTTGGATCATTTAACTTTGCTCAGAAATCAGCTTTCACACTACCCTTCCTTCAAGATACCCTAGGCCATTCCCTGAGTTCTAGAAAGCCATCTCCCAAGTGGGTGCCTCAGTTTCCAGCCCTTGCTCTCGTGTTTACTTCCTCAGTGATCTCTTTTGCAAGTCACTTCTCCCCTCTAGACCTCAGTTTCTTTATCTTTAGAAGAAGGTGATGGACTAGGTTAAAGTTTACTAATCTGGATTCTGTGAATTTTTTAAAAAAAATTATAACTGTTTCATTTTCATCAGTTTCTTTTGAAATTTTATGTATTTTGTTCTTTTCTAAACCCTTACCTTCTGCCTTAGAAGTGAGTATCTTAGTATCAGTTCTACTCAGTAATACTTAGTATCAGTTCTAAGGCAGAAGAGGGGATTCTAGACTTTGTGCTCTATCCATTGTGCTACCTCGCTGCCCCCTACATATATATATATATAATTTTTTTTAGATTTACAGAGGAATATTTATTGGGAAGGCATTATAACCCTCAAAGTAAAACAAAACAAAACAAAAACAAACACAAACAAAAATCTGTGTTCCCTCTGAGATGGGAAGACAGACTCCCTCCTCTAAACTCCCTCAGAGTAGAATGAAACTGAAAATAATCTCGCTCTCCACTCCCCGCCGCAGTTCGCTTCCTTTATAATCTCCACCAAGTTTGCTCCTGTGAGTAGCACAGACAATGGCCCCTAGAGTTAGATCCAAATAGTTTTGGCTATTAGGCTACTAACTCTTTGTTTAGGAAGCCAGTACACCTCTCCCATTTCATTGGGATCTCCTGGAAAGACCCTATATATTTTATAGTGTGCATTTAAGGACATTAATCTGAGACAGGCTCCATAGGCTTCACCATAATGCCCACAGAGTCCAGGACACACACACACACACACACACACACACACAGGTAAGAACCTCTGGAGTCTCAGAGGCTCAGTGGATAGAGAACTAGACCCAGAGGTCCTGAGTTCAAATACAGCTTTAGCCACTTCCTAGCTGTGTGACCCTGGGCAGGTCATTTAACCCCAGTTGCCTAGCCCTTACTGCTCATCTGCCTTGGAACAGGACCTCTGGACTAGTTGATTTCTGAGGGTCCTTCCAGTTGTAAATTCTATTTTCTTACAAACAATGATGCTGGGAGACATTGTGGCTGGGGCTGGAGACACAGACCGTCTCCAACTCCCCAACCAGCAGTTCTGACCTAGAATACAGAATGTTCCAAAAACAGCTTGCAACTGCACTAGGACTTTTGGGATGCCCTGCACTCCATCATTACCATTTAATAGCAAGAGCTAACATTTATATAGAGATCTAAAGTGTACAAAGTGCTTTACCTACATGGATCGTGTGCACACCCACATATATAGCACACACACACCAGCACATGCATGCAAACAAACACATGACCCAATGCATACTTGCCTGCAATACATGTGTGCACATGCATACATATAAACACTTTAGCTATCTGGGAATATGATAGAAGAAAACAATTCTCTTCCTTTTTTTTTTTAATTCTCTTTCTGAGAAGTCTCCTGGACTTGGAGTCAAGAGCCACTTGTATTTTTTGTAAGCCCTTACATTCTGTCTTATAATCAATACTGTATATTAGTTCCAAGGTAGAAGAGGGGTAAGGTCTAGTCAGTGGGGGTTAAGTGACTTGCCCAGAGTCACACAGCTGGGAAATATCTGAGACCATATTTGAACCCAGGACCTGCCATCTCCAGACCTGACATTCTATCCACCGAGACACCTAAATGCCCCCTTAGTATCAATTCTAAGACAGAAAAGTGGTAAGGGCTAGACAATCAGTTAAGTGACTTGCCCAGGGTTACATAGCTAGAAAGTATCTGAGGTCAAATTTGAACCCAGGACCTCCCATTTCCAGGCCTGGCTCTCTTATCCATGGAGCCATTTACCTGTCCCAGAGCCACTTGTATTTGAATCCTGGCTTTGACACTTCCTAATTTAATGATCTTGGGCAAATCAATTACCACCCCACCCCCTGCTGCATCTCAGTTTCTTTATCTGCAAAATGGAAATACTCATTTCTCATACTTCAATTTAACGAATAGGTATAGATCCTTCACAAGCTAGGTGTGATAATTGCAATAAACAAAAAAGAAAGCAGTTCATGTCACATTGCTCTCTGAACAGTGGATGGGAGACTAGACCTGGAGTCAAGAAGATGCAGGTTCAAATCCAGCCTCAGATATTTACTTCCTTGATGTGTGACCTGGGTTCTATTCACCCTTACCTTCTGTCTTGATTCCAAGGCAAAAGAGTGCTAAGGGCTAGGCAATGAGGGTTAAGTGACTTGCCCAGGGTCATACAGCTGGGAAGTGTCTGAGGCCAAATTTGAACCCAGGACCTCACATCTCTAGGTCTGGCTCTTTTTCCACTTAGCCACTCAGCTGCCATCATCCACTGGTCTTTTTACTGGGAATACCATCATTGATTGAACATTCAGATCATACAAGGACTTCCTAGACACCAATAAAGTGTCCCTGGTCTACCTCGAGATGCCAGGTAGGACCTTGTCTCTGCACATCTTTCTGACTTTCACAGTCTTCCTCCTTCACAGGAAGAAGTAAATTCAGTAGTTATGCTCCCTCTTCTCCATCCCTCCCCCTTGTGTTCTCCTTTCTTGTCAATTCCCCCAAACATGGCAGTGGTTGTCCTTCAACGGAACACGTTAATTGTCTCAGGAGAGGGAAAGTCGAAGACAATGGAGACTCCAGAGCAAGGATATGGAGGAAACTCAAGGGATCCAGGGTTGCAGCAGGGCTGCATCTGGCAACTGGACAAATACAATTAGCTCCATCCACCCAAGAGTTAGTCCCACTAGCCATACAGAACTTCACTCTTTCCCTCTCTGGCCTCCCAAGAGACTGTAACAAGCTCAGAGGATTCTATAGACTGCCCAATAATAAAACTGCATTATGTATGCGCATATAATGGCCTAGTGTAACTTTGGGCTGGCTCCTAACATGTTGGGCAACCCTGAAGTGCTGCAAGCCCGATCCATTTGCCCTTGCTCCCTACTACCAGAGCTTCTCATTCCCATCCTTCTCTACCCAGTTCTCTCTCTATGATCACATTTACTCTTTCCCAGCCCCATATCCATTCTGTAACTTCAATCTTAGCCCCAATATAAATCCCTTCCCAACCTGTTCTGAAGAGAATGAGCCAGAAATTTCTCACACCAAGGATTTCCAAGCATCTTAAGCATCAGCTGCTCATATTATATGGTCCATCCCTCTGTCTCTTAATCTGTGCTCATCTCTCCCTTCGTTCCTGGGCTCCCCAGGTAGTCATTTTTATTCTCTTTTGCAGCAACTGATACAGTCAACCCATTCTTGGAACTTATCTCTATAAGGACAAAATACTGCCCTGATCCTCTCCATCCTGAAATAAACACAAAAGAGATCCATACATCAGGTTGCTAAACCCCTAAACTGACCCAGGCTCATTTCAGGTCCTGGGAAGTATCAAGAGGTTGATCAAGAGATCTCATTGATCTGGTCACTCTTATGTTCATAAATTATCAGTGATTCCCTATTGTCTATTTAGTTAAGTTCAAATTCTTTTTCCTGACATTCAAGGCCCTCTACAAATTTAGTGTCACTTTATCTTGTGCTTTGTGACAAAACATTAAATCCTAAATGAAATGTGCTTTAAGGATCAATGGGAGACTTTAAATGATCACTCTTCTGCAAATATTAATAATATGTAAATGGGTTTTGAACAATGATACATGGAAAACCCAGTGGAATTGCTCATTGGCTCCAGGAGTAGGAAGGGAGAAGGGGAGGGAAAGAACATGAATCATGTAACCATGGGAAAATATCTTAATTAATTAATAATTAAAAAAATTAAAGTGACTTGGTGAAAGGAGGGGAAAAAAAAGAATCAGTGGGAGGAGGGATAGTTGAGTGGCTCAGTGGATTGAGGGCCAGGCCTAGAGACAGGAGGTCCTCGGTTCAAATCTGGCCTCAGACACTTCCTAGCTGTGTGACCTTGGGCAAGTCATTTAACCCCCATTGCCTAGCCTTTACCGATCTTCTACCTTAGAACCAATACATAGTATTGATTCTAAGATGGAAGGCAAGGGTTTAAAAAAAATCAATGGGAAGGATACCATTTATTTATGTGGAACTTTAGCTGCTTTTATTTGCTGGGATGGAGGGTTCCCTTATCACTATACAAAATTTCACTTTTTAAATAAGTTAGTTTTTTTTCTTCTGTAGTTACATTTTGTTGTATAGATTGTTACCTCTACTATATTAGAGATGTAGAATTAATGAGAATACAGATTTGTTTCTTTGTGCCTGTTTTATGTGCACATTTTTCATTTTATTTTTTAACTTTTAATATAATTTTTAATTTATTTTATTTTTAAATATTTTTCCATGGTTACATGATTTGTGTTCGCTTCCTCTCCTCTTCCTTCCCTGCTCCCGGAGCTAAGAAGCAATTCCACTGAGTTATACATGTATTGCCTATGTGCACATTTTAGACATTAAAAGTTGAAGTTCTCCTTTCCCATACCTTTTTATGCATGCTATGCTCTAATCAAACCAGCCTACTCTTTGCCTCCTGGAAAATGCACTTCACTCAGCCACCTCGGTGCCTTTGTTCTTACTGTCCCCTGTGCCTGGAATGCCCTCTCTCCACCTCTTTGCCTATTTAATTCCTACTCATTCTTTAAAGCTCAATTCAAATGCTATCTACTTTAAGCCTTCTCCTACCCCTCCTATGGGTAATAATTCTATACAAGAAGGACATTGACAAGCCTGAGCCTGTTCAGACATGGGCAACAATGATGGATGGTGAAGCAAATGGAGAAGATACCAAATGTGGAACAGATGAAAGAATTGGCAATATTGTGCCAAGAGAAGACAAAACTTAAGTGAGACTTGGTAGCTCTCTTCAAGTGTATGAAAGTCTGTTGTATAAAAAAGAGACCAGACTTGTTCTGTTTGGCCTTGGATGATTGAAATGGGAGCAATGATTGGAATTTACAGAGAGATGATTTAGATTCAATGTATGCCTAAATTTTACTAACAATTGTTCAGTTCAGTTGTTTTTCAGTCATATCTGACTCCCCATGACCCCATTTGGGGTTTTCTCGACAGATCCTAGAGTGGTTTGCCATTTTCTTCTCCAACTCAATATACAAATGAGGAAAATGCAGCCAGCAGAATTAAGTGACTTGCTCAGGGTCACAGAGCTAGTGAGTGTCTGAGGCCACATTTGAACTCAGAAAGATGAGTCTTCCTGATTCCAGGCCAGGCACTCTCTCTGCTGTACCACTTTGCTGCCCTTTACTAACAATTAGTGCTGTGAAAAAGTGGAATGGGCTGCCTTCTCACTAAAGGTCTTCAAAATGAAGGTTAGATGACTAGATTCTCTCTGGAATCCTCTTCAACTCTGTGATCTAAGACTTCACTAATCTTACTGCCCTCACTTACCTCACAGTTGCTCAATCCCTTCAGTTGAGTCTGAATCTTTTGTGACCCCATTTGGAGTTGTTTTTTGGGGGGCAAAGATACTGGAATAGTTTGCCATTTCCTTCTCCAGTTCATTTTACAGATGAGGAAACTGAGGTTAACAGAGTGAAGTGACCTGCCCAGGGTCACACAGTTGGTGTTAAGCTCAGCTTCCAGTTCTTTATACACAGCACCACCTAGCTGTCCCTTCTTGCCTCATTCCTTACCCTCTGTACACAATATTAGAGAAACCTTTATTGGACTTTCATATAACACTTTTGTTTTGCAACTCTCAAATGTGCTTATCATGTAGTATATGCTTATTTCATGTATCCCTAGAGAGGAAGCTTATCATTGTGGAAAGAATTTTGGACTTTGCATCATCAGAAAGAGCAGAATTTGAATCTCACCTCAAACATTTACCTGCTATGTGACTCTAGGAAAGTTCTTTAACCTCTCCTACCTCAGGTTCCTTATCTTACTAGCACCAGCTTCACAGGGTTGTCAAGAGAATCAAATGAGATAGCATGCAAGGGGCTTTGTAAATTCTAAAGTGCTATAGAATTGTTAGCTGTTGTCCCTCTTCTGGACTATAAACTCTATGAATCCCTGGAGATTATGTTTTATCTAAACTCTGGATCTCTTCCACAATCAGATACAGTACATTTAATAAATGTTTGTTGTTGAATTAATGTAATTATTCCATTCCTCACCACCTGAGATGCCCTCTATTTTTAAAGCGCTCCAGAAGAAACATCTCTCTCCTGCTGGCCCAATTCTGAGTTAGCCAATTTGAAAGTTCTTTTCAAGTCTATCTGATCTCTATTCCTCATGCTGTAACTACATCTCTCTCTTTTTGGAGGAGCTGGAAGTTGGGGATTTCAGAAAGAAAAATAGGGGAATGCTAGGAGCAAGTGATCCTATTACACCCCTCCCACCCCTATCACCGACCTAATTCCATCAAATCCTCACAGAGTCAGAAATTCGGTGTCCTGACCTGGGACTCAAGGTTCAGTGAAGGAGGAAGAAAAGTTGAATGCTTAGGGCTTGGTGGTGGGAACGTACATATCCCGTCTCTGCTTTTCAGTTCTATTTAAGACCAACCTCTGTAAGCTTGAGTTCCAAGATACTCTACCTTTTGCTTTCCTCTACCCACCACACCCTCTTTTTCTCTCAATCTCCCTTCATCCAGTTCCCCTTTAACCACAACCTCCGTTTCTTTCCAGCTTCTCCCTGGCTCTTCAAAGAGGACCTCACAGATTCTAACCAACAGTCAGGTTCCCCCAAGGAAATTTATCAACTCACCTTTCCTCCGGTAGGTGACTCCTCTTGAGTTTCCGAACTTGGGAGGAGGTAAACTGATAGCTTGGGGATTAGGGGGGGTCTCCCATTCTTGTCTGCGGGCCCCCGTTCCAACCAGCTTGGCCCATTCTGCATCCCACCCCACCCCGCAATTTCCACAGTCCGCGGAGCCCGATTCTCCATATAACTCAGCTTTGTCTCTGCAGGGAACATGGAACTGAGGCCAGGATCCGGGATCTAGTTCTGTAAGTGAGAGCGCGGGAGAGAGAGAAAGAGGCAGAGAGAAAGAGAAGGGAGAGGGAGAGGGGAGAGAGAGAAAGCCGCAGTGACGGAGCCGGACCGCTCCCAGCTCCCAGCTCCCAGCTCCCAGCTCCCAGCTCCCAGCTCCCCCCTCCCTCCTATCAGGCCTGCCTCCTGCCTTTCCTCATTTCCATAAGAAAGATGGACTTGGGGCTGGGGTGGAGGAGGATGGGGAGGGGGTGTGGGGAAGAAAGGAGGGGGAGAACGTTTGCCTTTTGCAAACACGAGCCGTTTGTTCACACACCCTCTCTGCAAAATCATAGCACCATCTTCCGTCCGCTTTCAGCAACCCCACCCCGCCAAAATGCTTCCTTTCCTCAGCATGAGATGGGGATGCGGGGCGCATCTTTCTTTTGCCTGGGTCAAGAAATGTGTTCCCCCAGTTCCTCCTCCGCCCACCCTGCGCTGAGCTGGATTAGAAAAACTACAACTCCCAGCATCCCTCGGGGCCTCCGCCCCCCTTCCCCCTCCCCCAGTCAGTCCCATGCTGCTCTATCCAGTTCATTTAAAACAAAAGAGTTTGAGAGCTGGAAGGGGCTGGGCTCTATTGGGGGCGACGGAGAGCCGCTGGGGGGCTTGGTGCTGGGAACCTAGACGGGGGGGCGTCTGGACTGTGAGTGTCTAGAGACTCTGGATCCGAAGCGGGTGGGGTGGGGGCAGAGATCCCGCAACCCCCCCGCCCCCCCGCTACCCTTACCTTCACCCCCAGAGAGGGGAGGAAAGCTGCTCTCTTGAATTTGCTACAACTCCCCCCACCCCCCCAGGGGGCTGGGGGAGAGGGGAGTCGGATTACAGGGTGTTTGGGGAGGGGGGCGCAGGGGGAGGGTCTATCTTTCTATCTTGCTTTCTTCACCCCCTCCCCAGTTCTTTGTTCCCCCCTCCCCACACCACACACCCCCTCCTCTCCCTTCCCCTCCCCTTCCACCTCTCTCCCCCTCTCTTTCTCTCTCTCTCTCTCTCTCTCTCTCTCTCTCTCTCTCTCTCTCTCTCTCTCTCTCTCTCTCTCCCTCTCTTTCTCTCTCTCCTCTCTCCTTCTCTTCCTCTCTCTCTCCCTTATCCCCTCCCTCTCTCCCCCTCTCTCTCCCTCTCTCCCTCTCTCTCAGCTTTTGTTTCGCCATGCCTAGTCTAGTGGTATCTGGAATAATGGAAAGAAATGGGGGATTTGGGGAACTGGGATGTTTCGGAGGGAGCGCGAAGGACCGGGGTCTTCTGGAAGATGAGCGGGCCCTCCAGCTCGCCCTGGATCAACTCTGCCTCCTTGGTTTGGGGGAGCCCCCCGCCCCCACGGCGGGCGAGGACGGGGGAGGTGGGGGGGGCAACGCCCCCGCCCCGCCAACTGCACCCCCTCAGCCTGCCCCGCCGCCGCCACCCCCGGCGCCCCCGGCAGCCCCGCCGGCGGCCCCCCCGGCACAGCCGCCCCAGCCACCGGCGGCCCCCAAAGGGGCAGGCGATGCCAAGCTCTGCGCCCTGTACAAAGAGGCCGAGCTGCGGCTCAAGAGTAGCAGCAACACGACGGAGTGTGTCCCCGTGCCCACATCGGAACACGTGGCGGAGATCGTGGGCAGACAAGGTAAGTGGGGGAAAGGGGGGAGGCACCGGGACCCTGGCATCCCTGCCTGCTCCCCTCCCGCCCATTCCAGCATCCTCCTCCCGGGCCAGGAAAAGTTCATTCCCCCTTACCAGTCCCTAGCTCCATCCCTTCACCACAAAGGGGGACCCGCCTCCGCCCCCAATTTCTAAGTGACAAAGTTCCCTTCTGATCCCCACTGGGATCCTTCCGGGGGCACCCCCTAGATTCTCCCCTAAGACAAAGAAATACTAACAACAAGGGAGTCAGGTTTAGTGGTCTTCCAACCCAGACTGGATTCTCAGAGGGGGTGTCCCTTCTGAGCTGGAAAAGCTAGAAGAATGTGGGGATAGTCACTCCTTTGCACCTACTCCCCCTTGGCAAGTGGGCGGGGACTAGAGGAGGGGTGCCCTGCAATCGCTCTGGCCCCCTGAGTTACATACTTTTGGGGGAGATAGAGCCTTCGAAGCTGGGACTGGGTGTCTCTTTGTTGGACTGAGTGTTGGAATGGAAGGGGGTGTGGCTGGGGGGGGAAGGGCTGGAACCTGGGGGAGGGGCAGTAGAAGGGTGGGTGGGGGTGCATAGACTATAGGAGGTGGGGGCTTCAGATCACTTCTCCACCAAAGTTCCGAGAATGGGCTGGGGGTGGCATGGAGTGGGGGCTCCCTCTAAGGAGGTCCTGGGCCTTGGATCTTGGTCCTGTCCCCCACCCCTCCTCCCCTCTCCTTCTCTTGCTCTAGCTTTTGTTCTGGGTTGGCAAGCCCAGGGGTGACAGGAGGAGCCTGAGGAGTGGGTTTGCAGCGGGTGGAGTGAGAGAATGGGGGTTTAGGGAATCCGGAGCTAGAGACTGATGTCTAGAGAAATTGGGGGGTGGGGAGGAGTTGAACCTGAGCTGGGGGGGTCGGTTTGCAGAATCAACCTAGTGTTGTGTGTCTCTACCACACCCTCCTCTCTAGCATCCCTAAGCTGAGAGTTGGGAGGTAGGAAGAGTCCCAGAATAAGCAAACAGGGGTCTGGGGGGATCCTTCTTTCTATAGGTTTTCCTCTGGGAGGTAGGGGGTGGATCTGGAAATTGCAAAGGGACCTGGATGGGAGAGGGGGAAGGAGAGGAGGTTGGGCTGTCCCAAGCCTTGGAAACAATAGAGGGGTAGGATTCTGACTAGGAGCTTAGGGTGGGTGGGGGGTGTCTAAAGCCCGGGAGTCCTGGTTAGTGGGCACTTAAAAACTCCACCCTTAGAACATGAGGGCTTAAAGGGGAGGTTGGGATGAAGAACTAAGTAGAAGTATAAAATCTCTTTTCATCCCACTCTCCCCAGATCAAGTGCTATCTCTTTGGCAATGCTGGTTTAGAAAGTTGAATTTTCTGGTGTGTTCAAAACAGAGAAATCCTGAGACCTGGAATTGTAGGATTGGGAGGCTGACACATTTTCTCAGAGATGCAAAATTTTGAGAAGCCCCCCACTGACTGGGTCCCCATGAGGTTTTTTTTTTCTTTGCCTCTGCCTCTATATCATGTGTCAATCTCCAGCTTGGACTAGGAGAAAGTCTCCAAATCTTAAAGCACAGGAAGTCTTCCTTTCAGTCTAACCTCCATCCCTCCTGCTATAGCACCAGTTTCTTCCTCTCTGCCTTGAGTGACTAATATGTCTCCAAATCCAAAGAATTCCCTTCATGTGGTAGCTTCTTTCATCTTCTCTTCTCCACTGTCCCCCAGCCCAGCTTCTCTCCCAGTCCCAGGATCCTTAGCTCTCGTTCCTAGATCCTTGCTTCTGTTTCCTCTAGGCCCCTTTGTAAGGTGTCCAATCTCACTTCAGTTCTGTGTCCCAAACTTGGATACAGGCGTTCCTTCGGAGGCCATTGCAGCCATCGCACTGCTTCTGAGCAGAGATGCTGAAGAAGGAAACCCCTCCCTGTTCCCCAAGTCTCCCTGCATGCAGAATAAATAACTACTGATATTGAAGTAGGAGGGATGGGGGCTCAGTAGCAAGTAAGTAGAGATGATAGGAGCAGAAGAGTAGACTATTTTCTAGTCTTCCCAGTCAGACTAGTTTGTACGAGGAGGCTGTCTCAAGTAAGACACAGGAAAACAGAGGTCCTATGAAACAGGACTATGAGAGAACCAATAAATTAGGAAGTACTGAATGGCCTCCATCTGGGGGTATTAGTTAAAGAACATCAAGTAAAAAACCACTTATTAAATGCCTTCTACGTACCAGGCACTGTGCTAAGTTCTGGGGATTCAAGGGGGGGGAAGGGGGAGACTCTGCTTTCAAGGAGCTCACAGTCTAGTGGGAGAGACAACATGAAAACAACCGTGTAAACTATAGACAGGGTAGGCTGTAGGTAATCTCAGGGGAAAAGGCCTAACATTTCCGGGAACTGGGAAAAGCTTCTAGTTAAAGATGGGAGTTTAGCTGGGACCTAAAGGATGCCAGAGAAGGCAAAAGGTAGAGATGAGGAGGGGACAGCTGCAGGCAAAGGTTGACAGCCAGTGAAAATGGGAAATAGCTAGTGAAAAGCTAAGAAAAGTCAAGGTAGTAGGGAAAGGGTTCATAAAGTCTTATCTGGGCTCCCTAAAGTACATCGGTGCACCAATGTATGGGAAATTTTGTATATTTTAAAAATGTGATGTGTTTGCACTGGAATAGAGGAGAGTGTGTGTCTACCATATATGTCTGTTGTGTATAACAGGAGTGTCTATGAAAGTATCTTTTGGCTTTATTTTAGACATATAGTTAACTGTGGCTTGTGTGAATGTATGCATTTTGTGTATATGTACATGCATGTAAGGATCAGGATGTGAATTTTGTCTGCACATGTATGTTTGTGCATGTCAATGTATGTTAATATGTATAGCTTGCCAATTCATGTAGCAAACTGCATGCAGTTTGTGAGGGGGGTTGGGAGATGAGAAAGGGTGAGGAGATGAGAAATTCTTTAGTCCTCCAGTGAGAGAAAAGTCCTTCATTTAGGCTCCTTACTTACCCCACCCACCCCACCCACCCACACTCACTTACTCACATGCACTTTTCCTTTCCATCTCCCTCTTTGTCTCTGACTTTTCCTTGTTCTGCTTATATTCCATTCAGTCCCACAGCTATAACATTTCTCATCTAGCCCTCAACCCCAAAGCTGGTCAAGAGATATGTGTGTGTATGGGGAAATCCATCCACCTTACTTTATCCCTACCCATATACACATATTCTACACTCTTTTCTCCTCTTTCTTCATGGAGGAGGAGGTAGTGGACAGGAATCATATGCCCAATATAGTATTTTTTACCATTTCTCCCACTCTTCTGGAACTGGTTCTAGGATTAATTTTTACCTTTGCCTGAGTACACATGTCTTTTCTTTCTTTTCTAATACTTCCTTCCTAAATCAATACTGTATATTGGTTCTAAGGCAGAATAGTAGTAAGGGCTAGGCAATGGGAGTTAAGTGACTTGCCCAGAATCACACAGGAAGGAAGTGTCTGAGATGAGATTTGAACCCAGAACCTCCCATCTCTAGGGTCTACTTATTTCTGCAAACTCTGAATGGACTTGGAAATATATAGGGGTCAGGGCTGAATTAGAGGATAAGTGAGTAACTAGAGAGTAGACATAAATTAGAAGGGCAAGACAATGAAGACATTTGAGGGATGTCAGAGTATATTGCTAGGAGTTTTCCATCAGTAGGTAGATCAGGGCATCAGTGAGTGGATATAGGATATTAATAGATTTTAAGAGGCTCATTGAACAGGTTTGGGGGATTTATTGGGTCCATTGAAAAATAAGCAAGTAAATTAGGGGTCAGTAGGTAGTAAATTGATGGTAGAATTGGATAGATTAGAGACTCAATGACTGGTCTGGAGGGGTAGTGGGGTAGATTGGGAGCCAGTGCATAAACTCATTTAGTGCTCATGAGAATTTCAAAGGTCCATAAATAAACTGGAAGCAGATATAGATAGATAGATAGATAGATAGATAGATAGATAGATAGATAGATAGATAGATATTGATATTGATATTTATAGTTTATGAATAGTTTTTGAATCAGTGAGTATTTGGGGAATCATTAGATAGATTAAGGGCCAGTAGGTAGATTGGGGATTCATTATGTAAACTGAAGAATCAGTGAGTGGGCTTGGGTAGAGTAGTGGGTCAATTGTAAGAAAGATCAATGTATGGGTTTGGGGTCCAGTCAGTCTATGAGTAACTTAAGAAAACAATGAATATAGAGTGCCATGTCTCGAGTTGAGAGAACCAGGGTTTTAAATCTGACTTCAGATACTTCCAAGTGGTGTGACTCTGGGCAAGTCACTTAACTTATACTGCCTACTTTTATACTGCCTATACCTTGCTACTCTTCTCTCTTAGAATTGATACTAAGATACTAAGAAAGAAAACAGTAAATGTAATAGAAAGGTCATTGGGGAAAATGAAGAGTCAGTAAGTGATCTAAGAGGATCACTGAGTGGATCAGGGGATGAGTGTGTGGTTTAGGAAGGTCATTGAGTGAACTTTAGGAGTTATTGGTTAGGTAAAGACCAGTTAGTGAGGTTCTGATCAAGAACACAAGCAATACCCAATGAAATTGCATGTCGGCTGCAGAAAGTGTGGGTGGAGGGGAGGGAGGGAAATAAAGTAATTATTGTAACAAAAAAAAATTTTTTTAATAAATAAATAAAGACCAGTTAGTGGATTTGGGAAGATGAAAGAGTTTTAGGGTCATTTTTTGGATTTGGGGAAGAGTATCAGGGTTAGTTAATCGATTGGGAGGAATTATGGGTGTATTTAGAGACAAATAAAAATATTAAGGGATCACTGCCTACTAAGTGGGCTATTGTGAGCCCAAATTAATCCTAACTTTCTATCTTACAAAAGTCCCCTATATTTCTTCTCTGCTCCCTTTTTCCTTCTCATTAGGCTGCAAGATCAAGGCCCTTCGAGCAAAGACCAACACTTACATCAAGACACCTGTACGGGGTGAAGAGCCAGTATTTATGGTGACAGGACGCCGGGAGGATGTAGCCACTGCCCGACGGGAGATCATCTCAGCAGCTGAGCACTTCTCCATGATCCGGGCTTCTCGAAACAAATCAGGGGCTGCCTTTGGAGTAGCACCAGCCCTCCCTGGCCAGGTCACCATTCGGGTTCGAGTACCATATCGTGTAGTGGGATTAGTGGTAGGGCCAAAAGGGGCCACCATCAAGCGAATCCAGCAGCAGACCAACACCTACATCATCACACCTAGCCGGGACCGAGACCCTGTCTTTGAAATCACTGGTGCACCAGGCAATGTGGAACGAGCACGAGAAGAGATTGAGACCCATATTGCTGTTCGCACTGGCAAGATTCTTGAGTATAATAATGAGAATGATTTTCTGTCAGGTAGCCCTGACCCTGCTCTGGAGAGCCGCTATTCTGAGGCCTGGAGAGTCCATCCACCAGGATGCAAGCCCCTCTCCACCTTCCGGCAGAACAGCCTTGGTTGTATTGGAGAATGCGGTGTTGAATCGGGATTTGAGGCACCACGACTTGGGGAACAGGGGGGTGACTTTAGCTATGGTGGCTACCTGTTCCCTGGCTATGGGGTTGGTAAGCAGGATGTATACTATAGTGTGGCAGAGACTAGTCCTCCACTCTGGGCTGGCCAGGAGAATGCCACCCCCACCTCCGTCCTTTTTTCCTCTGCTTCCTCATCTTCATCTTCTTCAGCCAAGGCCCGGGCTGGTCCCCCGGGGTCACACCGTTCACCAGCCCCAGCATCAGCATCATCAGCTGTCCCAGAGTTAGCTGGGCTTCCAAGGCGACCACCTGGGGAGCCCCTCCAGGGCTTCTCCAAACTTGGGGGTGGTGGGCTGAGAAGCCCAGCTGGAGCAGGAGGTGGGCGGGACTGTATGGTGTGCTTTGAGAGTGAGGTCACAGCAGCCCTAGTCCCTTGTGGACACAACCTATTCTGCATGGAGTGTGCTGTACGAATCTGCGAGAGAACTGATCCCGAGTGTCCTGTTTGCCACATCACAGCCACACAAGCCATCCGAATATTCTCCTAAACACCCCTCCCCTGTTTTGGCTTCCCTCCCGACTTTGGACTGAGTTTTCCACCAGGGTCCTTTAGAAATTTGCAATCTTGTCGGGGTACGGTGTTTAAAGATCCCTGCTTTGGGATTTGGGAGGAGGAACTCCTACAGGAGCAGAATAGGACGTGGGTCTTTATGCCCTCCCAATGGCCCCATCTTGGGGAGGTGAGGGAGGGGCAGATTGGGAACGAGGGAAGTTCCTTTTGAGAGTTACAACTCTGATACCTCAACAGACCCTCATATCTGGAAGCAGCTAAGAGAAACTTTTTATATTTTGCAAGGGGCAAGAGTTTTCGCCCTATTTCATCACTCCAACCCCTCCCTTCACTAAACCACCCTTTCCCTTTCCTTGGTGATTGTTGGGAAGACAGGGAATGAGAAGTAAAGGCACCATCTGAATCTGGAAGGGTGACTAAACCTCCAGAGGCCAGAATGCTTTAGTTCCCTGAACCCATCATGCCCAACCTCCAACCTTTTAATCTATCCTAACCCTTGTTACCTTTTCCTACCCCTTTCTCGAAGAAGAAACACATATATTTAGGGAATCTCCATTCCTGGGCTTTCCCTGTAGTCCTATGCCATACTACTTTGGATGAACTTTGTTTTGGAGTAGGACAGAAGGGGAAACTATTTCTCCCCTCTTCTTCTCTCCACTACAGTATTGTTTAGAGGATTGTTGGGGAGAGAAGAATAATGAGGGGCTAGGGTTTGGGAATGAAGGTATCCCCTACAATAAGCACTGGGTTAGAGGAACAAGTGGGGATGTACTTTGTCTTTTAGCTCTGACTTTCATATATCTGTCCTTTTCTCTCTAGTCTCTATACCTCCTCTGTTTCTCCTTCCTCTCTTCATTCTGTCCTATTTCGATATGTCCTGTCACTGTGTTTCCTCTGACTCACCTTTCTCTCCTATCTCTTTCATCCCCTTTCCTTCTACCTCCTCTCCTCTTTTTTCTCCTTTCCTCTCCCCACTCCTTTCTTCCTCTTTTCTCTAGTTAAGCTCAACATTTGGGAAGCCATGTTCCTCTGGAGGAAGTTGCGGGGTGGAGGGGGTATGCCTCAATGACCCTTTTCATATTCACATTCATATTTACTCCATCTCACCAACTTCTTTCCCACCCCCATCTTTGCCACCACTCATAGCTTCTGCTTCCTTCCCCCACCACAAAGGAAACATTCCGAATGCCCAAGAGAAACTAACCTCGCTCTTTTTGACATTACCAGACATCTGAGGGACATTAGGGGGAGGTGCCTCCACTCCTTGTCCATTTTTTGGCATGAAATTTGTGTATCTAATGTGGGGGGCATTCATCTAAGAGGGATGATTGGTTGACTGTGGCCTGGGTGGGAGAAGGAATGAAAGCTGATGCCCCCACAGTTGGGGATCCTAATTCTCCTATGACCTGGTCGGGGTAGGAAACTGTGTGAAAGGAGATGAGTGATAGCCCTACCCAGTTGTGGGGATCAGTGTGCCCCTGCCATTTTTCTATCTTCATTCATTGTGCTGAGTTCAAAGCCCCTCATCCAATAGTTTGGGTGTGGGAAGATGACTTGAAGAGGGGGCCACATAGGATTGGTTGGGGAGGTGATCTCTCATTAGGAGGTGTTCTGAGGGTTATCTGGTTGGGGGGGAGGATTTGTTACATCATGTTTCCCCCTCCCTCACTGCCCACATCAGGGCTGCTATTGACCTCTTGACACTCCCCTGGTTCTGCTGGCCAGGCTAGGGAAGGGACAGGAGAGTGAGAGTCCTAGGTGAACCCAGGGACCCTTGTATATAATGGGGTAGGACTATTGAGTGATCTCTAAGCACTTAGAGAGAATGTGAATCCCATTCTTCCTGTTTTGTGAGGAGGTGGAGAGAGGGAGACTGGAAGAAATTCCTTTCTCCTCATCCCTTTATCATGAATTAATTAATCTTCCTCCCCTCCCCTTTCTTTTCCCAAATCAGGAAAGAGAAAGGAATAAGATATATATATATATAAAAATCCATACTGTGATAACTTCCATCCTTCTCATTGTCATGAGCCATCCCGAGATGCGTCTGTACAATAGCAACCAAAACCAAATTGGGACCCTCGGTTGTCGGGGGTGGGGTTTGGGAGGGGGGTGGGAAGAAGGGCTGTCTGTCTCTACCCCTTACCCCACTTCCATTCTTTATCCCATAAAGGCAAAAGACTGTTACTCTAGAGAGCTCAAACAACCCAATCCAGTCCCCCTACTTCTCGAGCTAAACCTAGAAACAAACCTAAACACAGAGCAAGAGACAAAACAGAAGAGAGAGGAGGGAGAGCAATCGAGAGAGGTGTCCAATACAGAGGAGAAAACAAAAATAGCAAAAAAAAGCAGTTCTTTATAATTTAATATTCTATTTTAATAAAGGCGTTTATTACCATATAAATGTAGCAAAGAACCTGGGCTAATATGGAAAAAAAGACTTTTTATTAGGTAATTTATTATATGAGAAGGATATTTTATTTTATGATAAAGTGATCCTTAAAAAAATAAAAAAACTTTAGAAGGTTTAGAATATATGTAGGGAGAGAAGAAGAAAAATAATACATTTGTATTCAGAGTTAAAGCTTAAAAAGTGTTTTTAATATATGTTTGGGTTTATGTTCCTTTTTCTTTTCCCCATTTTTTTCAAGGGGTGGGGTATATCATTTGGTTTTCCAGAGGGTATTTCAGAGGTGTTTAAAGCAGGCCTGACCCCTCCCAGAAAGTGGGAGAGAGGAGGCAGGGGAGAGAGTTTAGGTTGAGGAGTTAATCCCCTCTCCTTGGCAATTTTTCTGGGAGAGTCACTAATAGGTGCTGGTGATTATTTCATTCAGTGGACTCTCCTAACCCCATACCTCCCACCCCCCAACCCCCATTGGGGCTAGCCAGGCTGAGCCAGACAAAATAGGGGATGAACAAGAAATGGAGAATGAGAAGACGGGGGAACTTTCCAAGTGTACCCCCCACTCTGATCAGGGGGTTATAGAACAATGCAGGAAAGGAGGCAATCCCAGCTTGGGGGGGGGTGCCCTGAATGAGGGAAAAGGGTGAGAAGATTCAAGAGAAATAGACTTTTTTTTTTTAACCAAAAAACAAAGAGAGAAGAAAGAGAAGCCGAGGGGTTTAAAAGAAAAAAATTACTACAAAATAATAATTATTAATAATAATTCAAATTTATTTCATATAATCCTAGAAAAAGAGAGAGAGAGAGAGAATTACTAGTTACTGAGTAGATGATATACAGATAGCTTAAAGTTTAGTAGCATTGAGGACCTCTGGGTCCAGTAGAATGTATAAAAGACGTAAAGAAAAGGAAAATAGAGGAGGGAGAGGTGGCCATGTCTATCCTGAGGTCCTCCCATCTTCAGATACCCAGTTGGGGGGGGCAGTTTCCTGGCTAGACTTAGGACTTCTGGGGGGGAGGGGGGAAAGGGAGGGAGTTAATTCTGAAAATTCCTGTTTTCCATTTGCAGGGCAAATTGGGGTTTGGGGTGGAAGGATGTTTTGGAGGCTCCTTGGAAGGATGGAAACTGATCTTGGAACTAAATGAGGTTGGCCTGGATGGGGAGCATAGGGGAGGCAATTCTTTAGTTTTTTTCCGTCACTTTTCTAGTCCTTCACCCTGGAACAATGTTTCAGGACCTTTGGGTCCTTTTCTCTGTTCCCACATTTGGCAGGCCATTACATTAGCCCATTCCAAAAGTATCTCTCTTCTTGTTCTTAGAGGAAGAAGAGAGCACTGGCCAAATCCATTTACTGATAGCATCTCCCAACTTCAAATGTGGGAAGTCCTTCTGAAAGTTTGCCCTCCATCCCACTTGCTTCAAGTTTAGAACCTTTTCCCTACTTCACTTGTCATCTCCCCTCCTATCTGTCCATTTATCACAGTCCAAAAGGGTCCCTTTTCAGGGCCTGGTAGGTCATCTCCAGCTCTACCTTTCCACCTTTGCCTTCTTGTGAGATTCAAGGAATTGCAAAGTTTCACATATACTTTCTCCCCACATCCATGCCCACATTTCCTTTAAAATAAGCCACCACTACAGTAAGAGGGATGGAGATTAAATTTTTAGAAAGGACTTCCAGATGAGTATGAGTGTGGAGGCATTAGATGAAATAAGCTAAGATCTCTCCATCTTTAAAGACACCCACATCCTAAATGGACTACCAGAGCCAACTGGTACAGAAGCAGGTGAAGGGCTATAATAACTTTGCCCACCTTTGGTTTGGCTATATCTGTGAATCTTTAGGTTGGGGCATCAGAGGAGTGAGCCAGCTTTGGGAAGCAGACAGGTCTTATCCCCTTAATCTCAGAAATAAGCCTTCCCACCCCAACTCCC
Source organism: Monodelphis domestica (assembly GCF_027887165.1). Taxonomy (NCBI): domain Eukaryota; kingdom Metazoa; phylum Chordata; class Mammalia; order Didelphimorphia; family Didelphidae; genus Monodelphis; species Monodelphis domestica. Next base: position 170,427,101 of record NC_077228.1, read on the forward strand.
AAAATGGGGGCCCTGGCTCATTTAACCCTTTGAGAATTACATCAAGGAGGAAATTGATTTCTTTAGTGCTTGCCTCCCCTCAATCCCCATTCAAATCAGGCTATTTCTCTTCCTTACTCCCCCCACAGGGGGAATTCCTCCTTCCCAGGATGGGGTTAGGTGAAGGAGTGGCCTTGTCCCTCCCTGTACCCTGAGAGGGAAGGGAAGGATGCTGGGTTGCTCCCCATTACCCAGATACTCACATCCCCATCCCCACCTTCCCATTTAATCCATCCTTCCCACCAGGAACAGATTTCCCATCCATTCTGTGCTCTGTTCTGGGAACCCCCAATAGTATGGGAGGGGAGGGTATTTACTCCCAGGGCAAGGGGAGGGGTGTCTTCCCACTGTAGAATGTAGAAGTAGGATTGTGGTCAGACTTAATTTGAGGCATCTAGGGAAGAAAAGATGAATTCTAATTTGCGAAGGAAAAAGGAAACAAATAGGGGTAAAAACCAACCCATGAATAATGGAGTCAGGACGATGTTGCACAAAATGCAGAGAAACCAAGAAAGGGGGTGGGGGGTTAGTGTGTTAAATGTGCTATTAAGAACTTAATTTTATTAAAATTATTATTACTTAAAACCTTGGCTCTTTTCTGCTCCAGTAGTTGTGTGTGTGTGTGTGACCTCTTACCTTCCAATGGGTCTGGCCTCTCTCCTCTCTCTCTCTCCACCCCCACTTCCCTACTTTGCCTTTCCTTTGGATCTCTAGGTACATAATCACCCTTCCCTGCTTTCTTCGCACCCCCTACTTATGAAGAGCACTTTTGTGCCCCAGAAGACATTGAGAAATGGGCCCTGTCTTCAGGAAGCCCAGTCCAGCTGTTCAGCAGGACAGAATACTGACCATATGGGGAGAAAAGGCAGGAGATGGGACACAGTAATTATCCCCATATGCACCAAAGCTATCAGTTCTCCTCTTTATTGGCCTCGTAAGCAGGAAAAGAGTGAACTTAGATGTCCTGTCTCCTGAACTTCCATTATCCACTACCCCAAAAGATAAGGATTTAGGTGCCCCATCTGCCTCCTTTGCCCTCCTGCCCATCTATAGTCAGGATTTAAGGTGCCTGGCCTCTTAGAACCCTTTTCCCTACTCCCTGAACTGCTGTGTAGGTGACCTCAGCTCTTGGCACCAATGCCCAGGGTACCAGATGGTTCCTGCCAATGCTGTTTTCTTTGTCTTGCCTTCTAGGTCCCCTTCCCCCTCCCCCCACCTGCCCTGAGGACTGGTAGAGGGGAGGGTGGGTACCTCCCCGCCTCCTTGGCACCATCCCCAGATCATAGGACTCCAGAGACAGCTGGCACTGGAGGGCATCAGGCTCATGGGGAGGAGGACAGAGGCTTGAGGGGCTTCAAAGAAGAGATTTGAGAGAGGGGCCCTTAGCTGGAAAGAAAAGGAAGGATGCTGAGGGCCTATGGGTTGGTGTAGAGTGAGGAGGAAAGGGATAAATATAAGGGAGCAGCAATATATGGTCCTTGTTACAAACCAGTTTTATTGGTAAGACCTATAGGGATGGGAAGAGGGGGTGTTGCTGGAGGGGCTCAGGAGAACATAGAAAAAAAATAGGCAGCAGAATCCTGGATTCCTGGGTGGATGAGACCAAAGTGCTTAGGGCCAGGTGACCTCAAAGGGAACAGAAATATCCCAGAAACAAGTCAATCTTATATGGAGGAGAAAGGACCTATAGGAGTAATGGAGAAGGGTGTGCGGAATTAGGTTATAGAAACTCCCCTAAAACTCTTAAGAAAGTGATCAGTCACAGATCCCTCAAGTCAACTAGGAATGGCTTTCTAGGCATTGGCATCCCTCCTTCTCCCTCTGCTTAGTGAGAGTACAACTGAAGGGGTCATCTTTTAGGGCTGAGACTTATGTGGAGAGAATGATGAGAAATTCAGGCCAAATGGAAAAGGCTTCAGGCCAAGACACTCAGGTCACCAGTTGGCTTCAGAGGCTGATACAGCAAGCCTTCCTCTCCACAGACCCCAGCTCTTGCCCCGGTTGGGCATTGCTTAGGGTGACTGCGTTGGCACGGGAATTGTTCTGTCGCTGCTTGGACACCTTGGTGAAGATCTCTGGAAGGGCAGAAGATGAAGGTTAAAGGTTAAATCAGTTCACCTCCCATCCAATTTCCTTTCTTGAGCACTGGGAGCAGCATGTCTTGAAAGGGAATTGGTCAAAGAAGCCGGGGAATTTGGCTAACTAGATTCCATTTCTGACTGCCAAGTTCTTTCTCTCAACTAATAGGCAAATTGGGAGAGAGAACAGGTCAGAGGAAACTTCCCAGAGGAAAGGAAAGACACACTGCATACACACACACACACACACACACATTTAGTGGTCAGGAGTTCCAGAAGCTGGGTTTAGCAGGGAGTTGGGCTGAGATCTTGGTGAGATGCAGGGAGAACTCAGATAACTGATTTCTAGCTGAGATCCGAGAGAGCCTCACATCAAGGAAAACCCTAGTAGCAAACAATGGGAGGGGATTGATATCTGGTAGAATCACAGAGAATCATACGAACCTTTGAGGACAGTTTCAAAGGCCAGCTCAACATTAGTGGAGTCAAGAGCTGAGGTCTCAATAAACAGGAGTCCATTATTTTCTGGCAACAAAAAGGAAATCAGTAGCTAGCATTAATATTTATAATCAGAGGAAAGCCTTGGACACTCCTAATATCCCTGGTTATCCCCACTGAAATTATACTGTCAGGACAATGCATATATACACTGATAATAAATTTACCATCAGGGAGAGAGAATAGGCATGATAAAACTATCTTTAAAAAACAAAACAAAACACTTTCTTAGAATTGATACTGAGTATCTGTTTCAAGGCAGAAAAGTGGTAAGGGCTTACTAGCATTGGTGAATACCTGGCATGAGAGCAGAGCTGGCACTTGGGGACTCCTCTCAGCCCCCAAGGACATTTTTTTTTGCATGCCCCACCCCTCTGTCCAGCCACCCAAAGCAAGCACTCTCTCCCTCAACTCTCTCTGGTAATTAGGGGGCTCACAGTTTTAATTTGTCCTCTAGGCACTCGAATTTGGAAAAGGTTTGTCAATGAGGTTGGGATTAAGGGACTTGCTCGATGTCACAAAGATAGGAAGTATCTGAGTTCAGATTTGAACCCAGTACCTCCATCTTCAGGCCTAAACACCTAAACTGCACCCAAAATGATCATTTTTATTTTAAATGAACTCCCAAATTACAGTAGGTTATTCTATGAGTCTACTCAAATGTTAGTGTCACTAAATAAGGATAAGCAAAATCAATGTTTTGTTAACAATAACAAAGACATACATCATACATTTGTCTCTGATACTTATTTGCTGGATCATGATAGGAGCTCTCCCAAAGAAACTTTCCTTAAGCACAGATCTGGCCATTTCCCAGCCTCATTGGACATTATTCCCCTCCAACATTCTTCAGTCCAACCAAACTGACCTTCTCTTCATTCCTCGCTAAAATGGATGCTCCATCATGATACCCATCTCTGATCTTCATACCTTTGTACTAGCTGCCTCACATTCCAAGAATACACATCCTTCTTACCAATGCCCCATTGAGTCCTTCTTTTCCTTTAAGGTAATAGTATAGAAATTATCTTCTGCACGAAACTTTATTCTCTTCCCCTCATTCCCACAACTTTTAGATCCTTCACAGGGTACCTTGTTGTTTTTTTAATTTAATTTTTTTATTTTTTAAATTTGGTCAATTTTGAACATTGTTCCCTGTTTACAAAAATCATTTTCTATTCCTCCCTCCCTATCCTCCTCCCCTCCCCTCCCCTCCCCTCCCGTAGCCCACGCACAATTCCACTGGGTATTACATGTGTCCTTGACCAGAATTCATTTCCATATTGCTGGTATTTCCACTAGGATGTTCATTCAGAGTCTACATCCCCACTCGCATCCCCCTCAACCCATGTAATCAAGCAATTGTTTTTTCTTTGGTGTTTTTACTCCCAGGGTACTTTGTTTTTTAAGCACTGTGTATTTGTGTATACATACACACACATTGCATATTTATTTATTTATTAACTTTATGTTTATACTACATATATCTTTTACATGTATTTGTGGTCTCTTCCATTAGGATGGAAGCTTATCATGATTTCATTTCATTCTTTGTACTTACATCCACACACTTGGAACATTGTATGGAACATAATAGATACTTGATAAATAATTGTTGGTTGATTGACTATATCATTCCCCTACTCAGTAAATTCCAGTGACTCTCAAGTATCCCTAGTATCAAATACAAATTACTTTATTTGTTTTTTTTTTAAGTCCCTCACAATCTGGCCCCAAATCTGCAGCACTTAGCACAATGCTTCTCTCATGGTAAGTGCTTAATGAATTTTTCATTCATTCATCCATCCATCTATCCATCCATCTATCCACTCATTCATTCATTCAGTCTACCTCCCCAGCCTCCTTATATGTTACTCCTGCAGGCTATAGTCCAACCAACTTGTCTTTCTTACTATCTCTCATGTACTCCTTTGCTCTGGCTTTTCCCCATGGCTAAAATGTACTCTCTCCATTCCTTTGTCTCCTTAGTAACTCAGCTCAATCACCATCTTTTATAGGCACCCTTCCCAATTCCCTGAATTCTAGTATGGGGATTCATTTTTTGTTGGGGGGGGTTTAACCCTCACCTTCTGTATTAGGATCAATACTGTATATTGGTTCCAAGGCAGAAAAACATTAAGGGCTAGGCAATGGGGTTAAGTGACTTGCCTAGGGTCATATAGCAAGGAAGTATCTGAACGCAGGACTTCTCATCTCTGGTCCTGGTTCTCAGTCCACTGAGCCACCTAGCTGCCCCCTAGTAGGGAGATTCTTAACCATTTTTGGCATTGTGGATTCCTTTGGCAGGCTGGTGAAGTCTACAGATGGGTCCCTTCTCAGAATAGTATTTTTAAATGTACAAAATAAAAATGCATAGGATTATAAGGAAGCCAATTATTTTGAAATACTTATCAAAATATTAAAAAAAAACAAGTTCATGGACCCCAGGTTAAGAATCCATGAATTAGTACCTCCTTCTCCAAACTACCTGGAGGTTTACTTTGTATATATTCATTTTATATATATACATATATATGTATGTATGTATAAATGTGGGTGTGGGCATGAGTATGCACATTTGTTGAGTATTTTACTCTTTGGGGCTAGACCAGAGCACAAACTCTGGCAGAACCCAAACTAGAATGCTGTCTGAGCATTTGCTAAGTTTGGAAGGCCCATCACCAGAGAGTGATGATTTTTTTTACTATAATAACTCACGAAGACCATAAACTGAGACACACAAGGGTCACAATCTGCATCATGGAAGAAGTACACCTGTTGTACTTGAGGAAGTCACATATCCCTGAGAATCGAAGTAACTCTTTTAGAACTTGGGATAGGGAGAAAGTGGTGAGCCTGGGGAATCAGAGTCATGGGAAAAAGAAATAAACTTGTAAACCCAGCCCTGGCCCTCACCAGCAAACATTCGAGCCTCATCAGTGGGCACTTCTCTGGCCTGGCTCAGGTCACTCTTGTTGCCCACCAGCATGACGACAATGGTAGCCTCTGCATGGTCATATAGCTCCTTCAGCCAGCGCTCTACCACAGCATAGGTCTGGTGCTTGGTTAGGTCAAATACCAACAGGGCCCCAACTGCCCCTCGATAATATCTAGGAAGAAAAAGGGGAGAAGGAACTAGAGTCGATCTAACTGCAGATACACAGAGGTAAAGTGGTATGATGTGGTTTGCCATTGGGTCAAGAGGACTAGACTTAGATTTAGGAGGAATTAAGTTCAAATTCTGCCCTCAGAAACTTATTGGCTGTTTGACCCTGGGCAAATAACTCTCAATCTCAGATTGTACATCTGGAAAGTGGGATAATAACATCTATCTCACAGGTGGTTTTTGTTGTTGTTGTTGTTGTTGTTGTTACATATTTAAATTCTTTTTATTTGAAAATTTTTATTTAAATTTTTTTCCAAGGTTACATGATTCATGTTTTATCCCTCTCCTCATTCCTCCCTGCTCCCAGAGTTGATAAACAATTCCACTGGGTTATACATATATATGATCACTCAAACTCATTTCCATATTATTCATTCTTGTAAAAGAGCAATCTTTTAAAACCAAAACCCTAAATCACGTACCAATATAAACAAGTGATAAATCACATGTTTTCTTCTGCATTTCTACTCCAGCAGTTTTTTCTCTCAATGTGGATAGTGTTCTTTCTCATAAGTTCCTCAGAATTGTCCTGGCTCATTGCATTGCTTTTAGTAGCAAAGTCAATCACATTTGATTGTCCCACAATGTTACAGTCTCTATGTACAATGTTCTCCTGGTTCTGCTTATTTCACTCCTCATCAGTTCATGTCGGTCTTTCCAGTTCTTATAGAAGTATATCCATTCATCATTCCTTTTAGCACAATAGTATTCCATCACCATCATATACCACAATTTGTTCAGCCATTCTCCAATTGAAGGCATTCCCTCATTTTCCAATTTTTTGCTACCACAAAGAACGCAGCTATGAATATTTTTGTACAAAAATGTTCTGCCCAATTTTTTTTTTATCTCTTTGGGATATAAACCCTCACAGGTTTTTGAGAGGATAAAATGAGATAATGTAAAAGAGCTTTATAAACCTTAAAACACTATATAATGAGAGGGCAGCTGGGTGGTTTAGTGGATTGAGAAGCAGGCCTAGAGATGGGAGGTCCTGGGTCCAAATCTAGTCTCAGACACTTCCTAGTTGTGTGATCCTGGGCAAGTTTTAGCCCTCTTCCACCTTGGAACCAATACACAATATTGATTCCAAGACAGAAGGTAAGGGTTAAAAAAACAAACAAACACTATATAATGTTACCAGGCCTTTGATTTTATTGGTATAGAGAACTATTGAATGAGGAAATTCTCGGGTAGTTGTTCTATAATTTGTAATCTTTTTAAAAATTTTAAACCCTCACCTTCCATCTTAGAATCAAGACTGTGTATTACTTCCAATGCAGAAGAGTAGTGAGGGCTAGGAAATGGGGGTTAAGTGACTACACCAGAGTCACATAGCTAGTAAGTAAGTCTGTGAGGACAGATTTGAACACAGGACCTCCCATCTCTAAGCCTGGATTTCTATCGACTGAGCCATTTAGCTTCACATGTCTCAAACAGAACTCATTCTCTTTCCTCCCCAAACCTTCCATTTTTTCTTACTTCCCCATTACTGGGAACAAAAGGTAACACCAATCTCCTAATCACCCAGCTAGGCAACCCTACGTGTCAACCTTAACTTCTCATTCTCTCTCACTCCCCCACATTCAAACTATTATCAAGGCTTGTCAATTCTACCTTCACCCCATCTCTCAGATCCACTCCTTTCTTTCCTCTGATGCTGCCGCCATCTTGGTACAAGCCCGCATCACCTCATTCCAGGACTACTGCAATAACCTGCTGGTTGATCCCCTGCTTCAAGTCTTTCCTCACTACAGCCAGATCTCCACTCAACTGTCAAATTAATCTGATTATGCAACCCCCTGTTCAATAAATGGCAGTGACTACTTCTTGCCTTCAAGATCAAATATAAAATCTTTCGCTTGCTATTCACTGCCTCTCACAATCTTGCCCCCTCCTAACTTTCCACTATAGTTTTTTACCCTTATCTTCCATCTTAAAATCAATGCCATATATTATAATCAATGTTAGGCAGTGGGGGTTAAGTGACTTGCCCAAAGTCACACAGCTAGAAAGTATTGAAGGCCATATTTGAACCCAGGACCCATGACTAGGCCTGGCCCTCTCTCCACTGAACCACCTAGCTATCCCTATTTTCTACTTTTTAAATTTTTTTTACCTTATTCTTCCCAAATATTCTGTGATCTAGTCATTGATCTATCTCTCAACTCTAGGAATTTCCCCTGGCAATTACTCTTTCATACCAGGAATATTCTCCCTCCTCAACTTCCTCCAAGAACCAGATAAAAGCTCACCTTCTATGAGAAGTCTTTTCTGAGGCTTCTTCAAGATAATTTCTTCCCTCTGTTAATTATCTCTAACTTATCTTGTATATAGGAATCCATCCCTTCCACATCTTGACTTCCCCCCACATGGCTTCAATATATCACAGGTCAGCATAGAAAATTAGTGCTATCTTCCCCATTAGAATATAAGCTCTTTGAAGAGAGGCACTGTATTGTTTGCTTATATACGTATTATATGTATTTCCATTATTTACCACAGTGGCTGGCATCTATTAAGCACTTAATAAATGTCCTATCTCCCTATCTGAAAGATCACAGGCAGGTGATACAATGGATAGAATGCAGGTCTTGGGGGTCAGGCAGACCTGAGTACAAATTTGGCCTCATACAATTACTAGTTGTGTGACCCTGGGCAAGTCACTTAACTGCTATCTGCCTCAGTTTTCTCATCTGAAATAGTAGCACCCTTTGCCCAAGATTGTTCTGAGGATTGCTGAGTTGTTTTTAGTGCCACATCATATCTGATGTTGTTTGGGCAAGAATTAAACAGACCATTGACTTGTGTTTTAGAGTTCCTGAGGATGGTGAGGCTTCAGACACTAGCACCCAGGACCTTTCTTGGCTAAGAGAGATCCTGGAAGAAGTTAGCTACAACTTCCACTCAGAAGAGAATTGTCAGAAATAGCATAATGCTCTGGTTTGTGGTCAAGACCTTGAGCAAGAAGATAGTTTGGCTAAGAAATCTTGCTTCCTCATAATTAGTTATGGAGAGTGAGCAGCTTGACCGTTTTACATAATAGCCCCAGAAACTCATGGGGGCCCTAAAAAGACAAATCATCATAACCACTTTTGCTGATGAGAAAGTTAGACTCCCTAAAAGCAGGGAGAGACCAAAAGCCCCTCACCTCAGGGGGATCTAAGCAAAAGAGACCACTTCTCAGTTTTTCAAAGATTAGCTGAACCGAACAATAACTCAGAAACAGATATTTCCAGTGAAGAAGACACCATAATCCAGTTTAAATAGAAGGAGAACCCAGAGGCATCATCTTTCTTGCCTAGATATTTAGCTGTTTCTTGTTCAGTTATTTCAGTCATGTCCAATTCTTCATGACCCCATTTTGGGTTTTCATGGCAAACATACTGGAGTGGTTTGCCATTTTCTTTTCTAGTTCATTTTACAGATGATCAAACTGAGGCCAACAAGGTTAAGTGGCTTTCCCAAGGTCACACAGCTAATAAGAATCTGAAGTCAGATTTGAACTTAGGAAGAGGAGCTTCCTGACTCTAAACCTGACACCCTATCCATTGTGCCATCTACCTGCCCTAGAGTATGGGTGAAGCAAGCTCCTATTCCATCTTTAGCTGTAAAAAGTTCTAAGATATAGATATATCCCTATAGAATGGGCATGTAGTACTATACAGTTCCAATGATGACAATGATCAGTCCATAACATCAACAGTTCAGATATAGGAGCAAAAAGGTCTGCAGATTACAGAGCACTTAAATTTGTTTGACCTCTGCCTAGATTAACCCTCAAAGTTTCAGAGGAAGCTAGAAAAGTGGTTACTATTTAAAACAGATAACAATACTAACATACATTGTATTTTGTTTGTAACTGCATGTGCTCATTGCTGGAGGAGGTAATTACTTCATCTTTCTCTCCCATACATGGTAGCATAATTTTGCTTGTTTCTAGGCTATTTGCTGTGAGTTCTGTATCTTGGGACTCGATCCTCTGCCCCTTCCAGTTCTCTTTCTACCATTTTACTTAGTGATCTCATCAGCTTCTGTGGATTCAATGATCATCTCCTCTGTGCTGATGGTTCTCAAATCTCCTCAGCTAGCCCTAGCAACTCTCCTAAACTCCAGACTCATATTTTCAATTACCTTTTAGACATCTTGCCCTGGATGGCCAGTAGACATCTTAAACTCATCATGTCCCAGACTGAACTCATTATCTTTCTCCATAAGCCCTGATCCCCTTCTGAACTTCCCGATTTTTGTCGAGGATACCACCATCTTCGAATCATCCTGGACTTCCCACCCTTTCTCACTACCCATATCAAATCTGCTACCAAGTCCTGTCAATCTTATCTTAGCACATGGTATAGGCCCTCCTCACCTCATGCCAAGACTGTTGCAGTAACCTGCTAGTTGGTCTCCCAAGTTTGTCCTTCGCCGCTCCAGTCCATCCTCTACTCAACTATCAAATTAATCTTCTGACTGTGCCACCCCACTCTATTCAATAAACTTCAGCCCCCTCCCCCATCACCTTTAGGATGAAATGTTAAATTCTTGGTTCGGTTTTTACAGCCCTTCATAACCTGGTCCCTTCCCATCTTTCCAGTGTCCTACCTTACACACCTCCACATATTTTTTTTAATTAATTATTTATTTATTTATTTTTTGGATTTTAAGCATTATTTTATTTGGTCATTTCCAAACATTATTCACTGGAAACAAAGATCATTTTCTTTTCCTCCCCGCCCCCCCTCCCACCACCTTTCCCTCTCCCATAGCCGACGCACGATTCCACTGGTTATCACATGTGTTCTTGACTCGAACCCATTTCCCTGTTGTTTGTATTTGCATTAGAGTGTTCATTTAGAGTCTCTCCTCAGTCATATCCCCTCAACCCCTGTAGTCAAGCAGTTGCTTTTCATCGGTGTTTTTACTCCCACAATTTATCCTCTGCTTGTGGATAGTATTTTTTAGATCCCTGCAGATTGTTCAGAGACATTGCATTGCCACTAATGGAGAAGTCCATCACCTTCAATTGTACCACAATGTATCAGTCTCTGTGTACAATGTTTTCCTGGTTCTGCTCCTTTCACTCTGCATCACTTCCTGGAGGTTGTTCCAGTCTCCATGGAATTCCTCCACTTTATTATTCCTTTTAGCACAATAGTATTTCATCACCAACATATACCACAATTTGTTCAGCCATTCCCCAATTGATGGGCATCCCCTCGTTTTCCAATTTTTGGCCACCACAAAGAGTGCAGCTATGAATATTCTTGTACAAGTCTTTTTCCTTATTATCTCTTTGGGGTACAAACCCAGCAGTGCTATAGCTGGATCAAAGGGCAGACAGTCTATTATCGCCCTTTGGGCATAGTTCCAAATTGCCCTCCAGAATGGCTGGATCAATTCACAACTCACCTCCACATATTTTGAGATCCAGTGACACTGACCTCCTTGCTATTTTCTTGCACAAAATGCTCTATCTCTCAACTCCAGGCATTCCCCCCCCTTTTTTCTTCTTTTTTTAAAAAACCCTTATCTTCAAATTGCTTACCAGCTCCAAGAGTAAGGAGGGAAGAAGATGATTTGGGTTTATAGTTTTGGAAAATGTATGTGGAAAATTGTTATTACATGTAAGTGGGAAAATAAAATATTTTTTAATTAAAAAAAAAACCCTTATCTCCATGGAGACTGGAACAACCTCCAGGAAGTGATGCAGAGAGAAAGGAGCAGAACCAGGAAAACATTGTACACAAAGACTGATACACTGTGGTACAATCGAATGTAATGGACTTCTCCATTAGTGGCAATGCCATGTTCCTGAACAATCTGCAGGGATCTAGGAGAAAAACAGTAACCACAAGCAGAGGACAAACTGTGGGAGTAAAAACACCGAGGAAAAGCAACTGTTTGACTACAGGGGTTGAGGGGACATGTCTGAGGAGAGACTCTAAACGAACACTCTGATGCAAATACCAACAACATGGAAATGGGTTCGAATCAAGAACACATGTGATACCCAGTGGAATCGCGCGTCAGCTATGGGGAGGGGGGGGGAGGGAGAGGGAAAGAAAATGATCTTTGTCTCCAATGAATAATGTTTGGAAATGATCAAATAAAATATTGTTTAAAAAAAAAAACCCTTATCTTCTATCTGAGTATCAATTCTAAGGCAGAAAGGCAAAGGTTAGGCAATGGGGGTTAAGTGATTTGCCCAGGGTCACACAACTAGGAAGGGTCTGACACCACATTTAAACCCAAGACCTCCAGCCTCAAGGCTTTGTGTTCTATCCACTGAGCCACCTAGCTGCCCCTCCAGGAATTTAAACATTTTCACTGGCTATCTACCATGCCTCAAATACTTTACCTCTGCCTCCTGGATTCCTTCAAGACTCAGACAGAAGCTCATCTTCGGCAAGAAGCCTTTTCTGTTTCCTCTTTAATGTTATATAATCAGTTTATCCTATACAAGTTTTGTTCATAGGTAATTGTGTTCATGTTGTCTTCCTACCTTCAACCTTGAACTCCTTGAGAGCAGACACTGTCTTTTACCTTGCTGTGCTTAGCACAATTCTCTGGCATGGAATAGATGCTTAATAAATGTTTGTTGACTTGACTTGTCTATTTGCGGGAATGTTGCTATTTATATATGTTTTGTTCTATGGTAGTAATGCTATATTTCGCTGCTTATGACTATTTGTATAAATATGCATGTATACACTATTGTTACAGATGCATCTAATATATCTGTTCATACAATTTAAATCTCAGTTACTAAAGTTCTACCTAGAATTTGGGACTATGGACAAATATGCTGTAGTTGATTTGCTAGCCAAGGTAAATGTTTAACTATGGGAGTGTAAGAGATGATTCTCAAAAGCTCAGGACCCAAGAAAAGAAGCTGCTAACAACTTGTTAAGCAAACTAAAAAATGTAGTTGGCTGATCTCTTTGAGTGAATAATAAGCCACACCCCTGGGTAACTTTTAAAGTCAATCCAGGGGGAAGCCAAAGTAGAATAGGAACCCAGCTCCTGATGAGATCTGTAAAATATGCATGGATTGGATTAAGAGAACTCCATGAAAAGCTGTATGGAGCTAAGCAAGTAAAAAGCTCAGGCAGAGACAACTACCAAAAGGATGAGAGCCAAGATTCTGGGAAGATGGCTGTTTGGGTTGATCAGTCATGAAGAATATCAGGACATGCTGAGATACTGAAACCTTTTGTTATCTATGGATCTTAATTCAGTCATCCTTAACTCCTTTTCCCCCTTGGGCTCCCTTGAAGAGGTACTAGTGTTTTGCCAGAAAACTGTCTCTGGCTGGGGGCTCAGAGCTATATATATAAATTTTATAAATACATATAAATATTTTATAAGATATCAAAAATTATCTTGATAAAATACATTGAGAAAATTATAGATTCTTTAATATATCCAGAAACCCACCTAGGCAATAATCTAGTAGGGTGTGTGGTTGTGGGCGGGAGCAAATAGTTGAGCAACTCAGTTCACTACACTTTTCTACTACTACTACTACATATAAATAGGGGTGTTGGCAGGAAAAATTTCTATAACTATTGTTACAATTCTTCATTTCATTCTGTCACTTCCCTGTTCCCAAACACAGTCTCCTATGTGTTCTTCCCCTGCTTCCATTCCTCAAAGCCCCAATACTCACGCTGAAGTGATGGCACGGTATCGTTCCAGCCCAGCAGTGTCCCAGATCTGGGCTTTAACAGCAGCTGTTCCTAGCAGCACAGTTCGAGTAGAGAATTCCACCCCAATGGTTGTCCTACTATCATGGCTGAACTCATTTCGTGTGAATCTTGACAACAAGTTGGTCTTCCCCACTCCGGACTCCCCAATCAGCACCACTAGGAAGAAAGATTGAAGCAGGGAACCATTAATGGGTGATTGGTGATTCCAGTGATGAGTACTAATTACCTGCTAAATGAAGAACTAAATAATGAATCATTTTTCTCTGTCTCTATCTCTGCTTTTTCTTGTTCTCTTTCTTTCTACACTTACCTTCTGTCTTGGAATCAATACTCAGTATTGGTTCCAAGGCAGAAGAGTGGTAAGGACTAGACAATGGGGATTAAGTGACTTGCCCAGGGTCACACAGCTAGGAAGTGTCTGAGGTCAGATTTGAACCTAGGACCTCCTGTTTCTAGGTCTGGTTCTCAATCCACTGAGCCACCCAATTGCCCCCTTCTTGTTCTTTTTCTAAGCATCTCAGTTAGTATCTCTCTCAGACTTTGATTCTCTTTCTAATATTCTCTTTTCTATGTTGCTCCTCTTTTTTCTCTATGTTTCTACAGGATCCTCATTGTCTTGGGGTACCAGGGAAGGTCTGGACTCTGACTATAAGCTGTCTCCATTTTTTGTATTTCTAAACATCCCATAACTCTTCTTCTGTCTCCATTACAAATTATTCCTATCTGAAGCTTGCCTAGCTGTCTGTGAATCTTGTATTTTTCTCTGTCCCTTGGACAGGACAAAGCCCTAAAACTTTTACAGGGAGGCTGAGTCTGCATTTAAGTTCTAGGGAATACTATTGTTTTATTCATAGCAAAGAGGTACCCCAAAAGTCACATGTATTGTCCAGTGAGGGATCTCTCTTCTATGAGCTAGAGAGGTCAAAGAGGGACTAGAGGAGGCAGAGGGAAGCAGAAAGCCCAGGAAAAAAAGGTTGGATTTAGAGAGAGGGAATTGTTGAGGAAAGAGCAGAGGAGTTTCCTGGTGTGTGCTAGGAGGCTAGGTCTCCAATTTCTAACAACTCTGATTACATTATGGAAAACCAGAGAGGAGAATGGAAGTATCTTTAAGAGTTAAAATGTCTAATTTCTCAAAAGAAACTGGAATATATCTGGGCCTGTGTAGGTACATTTCTCATAATTATTATCAATGTTTAGGTTCTGGCTGCTTGCATTTGTGTGTATATATGGAGGGGGAAGAGTACCATTTGTTTATATATACACACACCATCTAGTTATTTCTATTAATAGGGTCTTAGGATTTAATCAACTAAATAAACAATATTTATAAATTGCCCATGAAGTGCCAGGCATTCAAGGGATTTGAATTGGAAGGGGTTCAAAGATCATCTAGTTCATTTTTTAAATGTAGAAAAGTGAGACCGTGAGATTTAAGAGAGGACCTAGACTCTAATCCCAGTTCTCTTCATCATTGCCTGTGTTACATTGGAATTAAGGCTAACCTACCTGGGCATTGGTTCGCTCATCTGTAAAATGAAAGGTTTGGATTAATTGTTTTTTTTTCCACACTAAATCTACGGTTCTATAAATCCAATGTTCTTTCTAGTACAACACACTGCCTCACTATGTAGACACGAACATGCTTAATAGCTAGTATTTAGAGAGCCAAGTCTGGAGATGGGAAGACCTGAGTTTAAATCTGGCCTCAGCTACTGAATTCAAATTTGCCCTCTGATTCATCCCAACTGTGTGACCCTGGGCAAGTCATTTAACCTCAGTTGCCTAGCCCTTACTGCTTTTCTGTCTTGGAACTGATACTTCGTATCTAAAACAGAAAGTAAGGAGTTAAATATAAATTTAAAAGTATCAATAATAGCTAGCATTTAAATAGCATCTCAAGGTTTGCAAAGTGCTTTGGAAACATTATCTCATTTTATCCTTACAACCTTAGGAGGTAGATGCTATTATTAACCCTATTTTATATTTATATATCCCTACACGCACACACACACACACACACACACACATTTTTTGTAGAAGGGAAATGTAGACATACAGAGGTTAAGTGACTTGCTCACAGACATACAGTTAGTACAAATCTGAGAATGGATTTGAGTTCAGAGCTTCCCTCTCCAGGTTCAGTGTGACACCTAACTGCCCTTTATTTTGCTATATTGTATGCCCCATACATATGTTCAAGTTTATGTTTGAGGATATCAGTGTATTTACATGAATTTGTATATATGCAAGGGAAACTAGGTATCATAGTGGATTGAGCACTGGACACTGGACCTGGATACTAGCTATGTGGCACTTAACCCTGATGGACTCAGTTTCCTCATTTGTAAAATGAGCTGGAAAAGGAAATGGCAAACTTGTATCTTTGCCAAGAAAACCTCAAATAGGTCATGAAGAGTCAGACACAACTGAAATGCCTGAACAAGTGTATGTGTACTTATAGGCCTGTGTGTACATGGGCAGCCACGTTTACATGTAAAAATATTCATGTATATATGTGTATCTGGGTCCTTCTGTCTCTGTCTCTCTACGGCTCCCATCCTAAGTCTTAGAAATTCATTTATCCCTGTTAAGAGGACAAGGTTCCTCTGATCCTTTGGGCACCAGATCACTGCTGCTCCTTACCCTGTTCTCTCCCACCCCCACCTTTCCCAGGAAAAAAGGGGGGTAGCTTCCTTCAGCTCCTGGGTAAATGCCCCACAGCCCGGCAGGGAGTTTGAGTCTGAGAAAGGGCTGGGTCAGGGAGAGGCTTAGTGGGTGGGGTGGACTGGAGAAGCTGAGTCTTACCTTGTACTCCCTGCCCTAAAGGGAGAGTGGGGTTTTAGAGAAGGCAACC
Organism: Monodelphis domestica; assembly: GCF_027887165.1. Taxonomy (NCBI): domain Eukaryota; kingdom Metazoa; phylum Chordata; class Mammalia; order Didelphimorphia; family Didelphidae; genus Monodelphis; species Monodelphis domestica. The sequence continues at coordinate 170,443,445 of NC_077228.1, forward strand.
CACAGGGATGGGCACACAGGCAAATCTGTACAGAAAGAGTGTGGCAGCAAGGGGACAGTCTGCAGCTCCAGTGCAAAGAGAAACATCCAAGAGGAATAAGAGACAGGGAAGGGAAGTGAGGGGCCCAGAACCCCAAGGACGAGACCAGTCTGGTGCCTGGCACAAAGTAGGTGCCTAATAAATGCTGATTAATAGATTGATTATGAAAAGCTCATTTCCCAAGTCAGAAGATTATAGACTTAAAGCTCAAAGGTACTTTAGAGATCAGCTAGCTTTCATTTTACATATGAGGAAAGAGGCTAAGAAAAATTAAACAATTTCACAAAGGTCACAAGGGTGGTAAATGGCAGAGCCTCTATTCCTCTGGCTTCCAGTTCTTTCCACTTCATCCTACCACCTTCCAATAAGCCCCCTTCCTTAACTGAGAAATTTGATGATTCTCTGGGGTATTGAGCCCCTGTCTCTGTTTTAACATAAAATTAGGAGATCCATCCACCTATTTCCATTTATTTCCTCCTTCCCATTCCTCCTTTCTTCCTGTCCCTTTCTTTTTTTGGAGGGGGGGGGGGAATCTCATTGAGGCAAGTTCTTCCTAAAGTCTAACCTCCATTACTTAACTGTAGCTGTAGCCTCTGGAACAGGGCTAGGTGGCTAAGGGTGTTTTGGTTTTGGTTTTTTTCCCTGATTACAAAGGATGCCACTATTAAGAATCTGTCAGCATTACTAACAACAAACAAACAGACTCAGGAAACCTGTAGTCACTATAAAACCCTTGGTCATCTAGGGGAATGAGTAGATTTGGGAAGTTCTAGTAGAAAATAGATGCTGAGAGCAGGAACCTCTCAAAGTTCTTTTTAGTGTGTCTTCTCTTAGTGTCTCAGTTTCCCCCCACAGACACCCAACTCACCCTTGAAGACAAAGTTATAATCCTCTTCTGTTCCGTTTCCCATCTTGGTCCGGCATCAAGCGAGCGTATATGAATATGTGCAGTTGGGGTGAGAGAGGTGGGTGAAAAATGGGCTTAGGGCGTTGCCTCTGTGCCCCTCACCCCTCTGCTCTCTGGAGGCCTGGACCTGACTCTCTTCACATGGGGGACGGTCGGCCTTTGCAGTAGGCAGGCTCAGTCACCGAGGTGGGCTGGGGAGTCTCAACTAATTAGGAAGGGGCTGTGGGTCACAAGCCAAGGACGGAAGCAGCAGAGAACAGGAAGAGCCAGGCGGCTGGAGACCTGGGGCCCAGGTGGGTGGAGAGTGGTGACGTCACGACAGGTTGGACAGGTTGGGTGTCTCCGCTCAGGCCCTGGGTGGGGAGCAGGACAGATTTCTTAAGAGTGATTTGGGGAGGAAAATAGGACTCAGGAGACTGAGGAGAGCAGAGCCAACTCAGCATCATTAGGCTTTCTGGTCTTTTAGCCCTGATTTTAAGTTTGTAACCACTACTTGGAAAATCAGAATTCTGTCCTCGGCTGGAATACTGCAGAAGTAGCCACAGCAGGCAAGCCAAGGAGGCTGCCTGAGCACTCAGGATGAAGAAAGGTGATCAGTGGGGGCTGGGAGTTTAGGGATGTGTGGGAAGGATGCAATCAAATAACACTGCTCCAGTACTGAAAGAAGCAGCTTTGATGACAATCCCTCCCAAGGGCCCAGGAAGTAGACAGGGAAGCCCTTTTTTTGGGGGGGGGGGGTTGTTGTTTTTTCTCCCCCAGGAGGTGGGGCTAGAGTTCTTTGGGAAAGTGACTCATTTATAGCTGGGCTGGTGGCAAGGGGCCTAGGTGGTTTGGAAGTAGAGACTTTGGGGGTACCATTGGCCTCTGGAAAGCCAGTGGAGAGCTGTGAGTCAATGGATAGAGGACCACAGGAAAAGTAGAAGTGAGGGAGAGAGACAGACTGAGGATAGCTAGAAAGGAGAGAGACAGGTACTGTAAGAGATGTGTGTGTGTGTGTGTGTGTGTGTGTGTGTATTAGGGGAGGATTTGGAGCTGAGGTAGCATAGCTGGAGGCCTTGGATCAACCTTTGGCCTGGAAGTTAAGATTGCCTGGACTCTAGGGCTCCCTGTCCCAGCTCCATGTCCCTGACATATATCTGAAAATGGTTTGCAGATTCTGAGTTAAGCTTGTGTGAGTCTTTGTGTGTAATGGGGGTGGGAAGGCAGTTAAACCCTTTAAAGCAGCCAAATATTCTTGGTGGCTCTCACCCATATTCCAAACTAAGAAATACAGCCAAAATGTGTGTGTGTGTGCCTGGAGGGGATGGGGGGAAGAGGGGAGGAAGTAAAATGATTACATGACCCTTCTGGAATAGGCATGGGGCATTGGGCTCCCCTGGGCATAATGTGACCCTGACTGTCCCTCCCACCTAAACTCGGGCATCCATCCAGACTTACTGTAGATTACAGATGATAGGTGGGAAACCACAGCCAAAAACCATTTGGCTCCTGATGAGAGGGGAAAGAATCTATCAGAAATGCACACTAGGAGCAATCCCTTATTCATCTCAAAAACCAGGAGCTGGAAGAGCCTTGAGCAGCAATCTAGTCTAACTCATACCCACAGGAAAGGAGCCCTCACCATTAATGTACCCCTAAAGTGGTCATCTTTCCTCTGCTTTAAGACCTCTAAGGAGGGGGAATCCTCCACCTCTCAAGGCAACCCACTCTACTTCAAGACAACTCTAATTGTTTTTCATGACCTCTTTGAAACTTTCACTCATTCACTTCCAGATGAGGTCAAACAGAACAAATCCAATTCTTCTTTTGTACCTCCCCCATTACCATGCACATCAAGAAGAAAGAACCTAAGACACAGGTGTTAAATCGTTTTATTCAATGATATTTTGGGAAAACTTTCCCTTCAGACCTCAGGAAAGGTTTCCTGGGGGCCCTGCCCCCTCCAGAAGGTTAGCCCTCCACTCCCACCCCTACCCTCCAGCCCATTATCCCCAACTGCTATGATGCTGCCACTTGAGTGAGGGGATCCTCCAGGTACTGGACCAGGGCCTGGGCCTGTAAAAGGGTTAGGTGAATTTAGCCATGAAAACAACACCTGACTCAGCCAAGGACTGGGACACCCAGGCTCCCAATTCCATTCCCTCCCTCCCCATCATCATAAGCCTTTAGGCCCCATATACTCTTTTCCCCAGGAAATAGGGATGAGATGTCTGAGTTCCTCATTTGTACCTTTTCTAGAGAAAGATTGGGAACAAGGAAGAGAGCTCAGAAATATCTAGATGAGGGCATGAAGGGGTGAGGATGGGGGTCCAGAGGAGAAAAGGTAACCCCATGGCATGGCAAGGAGAAATTTCTTAAAAAGGAGATGGGATAAGGGATCACCTTGGCCTTCAGCATTCCAAAGCCCACAGTCTCTTTGGCGTACATACACAGCAACAGGTTTGCTACCCGGGTGATCGCCACCCGGCCCTCCTGCAGAGGTGGGAAATATGATTTATGATTGCTTATTGGTTCCAGTTGTCCCTACCACCATGATTCCTAGAAACTTGTTTATTTGTTGCCTTTTTTATTTTTATTTCTTATTGGAATAATAACAGCTAGGTGTCATAGTGGATAGAGTGCCAGGCCTAGATCTAGGAAGACTCTTCTTCCTGAGTTCAGATCTGGCCTTGAACACTTACTAGCTGTGTGACCCTGGGCAAGTCATTTAACCCTCTTTGCCTCAGTTTCCTTACCTATAAAATGAACTAGAGGAGGAAATGGCAAACTCCTTCAGTATGTTTGCCAAGAAAACCCCAAAAGGGGTAATGAAGAGTCAGATACGACTAAAAAACAACTGTATACTTGGGTGATTTTAGGTAACCTCCCCAGGCCCCAATTTTCTTAGGAGTTGGAAGAGATGACCTCTGAGGTGTTTTCCAGCTCTGAATCTAGCCTCTTATGATATTTTTTGTGATCATATACTATCATATACTCTTCTGTATTGTTTTGTATTTAATTCTCAGTAAAACTATAAGCTGTCAGGTCAGGGATCTGGGTCTTGACAATTCACATGAAATGATCTCTTTGGATGAAGTAGAAGGTTAAAGTCCCATGCTCACTCAGATCCTTGCTTTCGGGTCTACTAGAGATTCCAACCTAAGAATATTGGTGGTATTCTACCTCCAAGATATACTTGGGAACTTCTGTTCTCTCCTCCCTCTAGCCATCCAGAATCTGCTCCATGTCTGTCCAATGAGTTAAGAGTAATCAAGGTATAGTAGAACAAACACTAGATTTGAAGTCAGAGGCCCAAAGCTCAAGAAAAAATGTAAACTCAGGAGTAGGGATCATTTTATGTCTTATCTTTGTATCCCCAGTTCTTAGCACAGGATCTGGTGCTTAATTATTGTCAAACTGAACTGAATTTCAAGATGCAAGTAGACTTGGGGATCACTGAGTCAAACTTTCCATTTTACAGATGAAGAACTGAGGCACTGAGAATTTAAGTGGCTTGTTGGAGAATACTAGACATTAAGTTACAGAGCCAGTACAAATACTTCTAACTTTCTAAATCCAGTACTCATTACATTCTTAACAGTGTAATCTGGGATTTTGCTATATTTCTGACCTGAGCATATCATTTAGCTTTCAGTTTTTTTTTTCCATTCATAAAAGGGGGTTGAATTAGAGCATCTCTATGTTCCCTTCCAGTCTTAAATCAATGACCTTAAGGATCAACTACTAGGGGAATCAAATCTAAATCCCTCCCCTCCAGGGGCTCTACTCCTTCCCTTCATACCATGCAGTCCATTAAGATGAATTTGAGATTGTCCTCATTAAAGGCCTGGTTCCCATTTCGGTCATAGGCAGCCCAGATGTTGCTAGCAATGGCAGCAGTGACTCTAGCATCGGTGTCCCCATAACCAGAGTAGGCCAGCAGTGAGCCCTCATTATTCAGCAACCTAGTAGGAAGGGAAATGGTTAAGATGCCTTACTGGAGAATCAATGAGAGTACCAGGAGTGAGAAGTTTCCTCTCCCCATTCGCCTTAGGGTCCCAGGCTAAAAGCTATCAGCATCCCTACCCACCCACCCACCTAACTCCCAGCCCAGGGCAGAAAATCTCAGCCTTCTTCTCCCTCAAAGCCAAATCTCTCTTCCTCTTTTCCTCTCTCCAACCATTTCTCATCCAGGCTTCATTTCCTCAAAAGCTCAAACTCCAAGAAGGCAGGTTTTTGTTTCATCTTTGTCTTTGAACCCCCCAGATATCTGCTCGAGGGTCTGGCACCTAGCAGTCTTAATAAATGCTAGTGGATTTAATGTCTGATAGCTCACCCCCTTCTCTTTCTACGACATCTCGTTCCCAGGGTCATTCACCTCTGCCAGGAATACGATGAGCCCCCACTTCCCAATCCAACTCAGCAGTCCCAACTCCAGGTAGAATGCCCTGCATGCTGACTCCCTCGCCGGGGCTAGCCCCATCCTCACCCCAACACTTACAGCGTGCTCTGGACTCCTCCGGTGTTTGCTTGACTTAGCACCTGGGTCAGGGCCTTGGGGCGAAGCATGACTACAGCTCCGAATCCCCGTTCCCGGTCTCTCTCCCGGATCCCTAGAGTCTTCCCCGGCTTAGATTCAGTCTAACGCTTCCCGTAATCGGGGACGCCTTCCTTAGGGCATGCTGGGAGTTGTAGTCTCCAAGAGGAATGATCCTCGCAGGCCTCCGCTGCTGGGCACCCTGGAAATTGTAGTTCTTCCTCAGCCCGAGAGGCCTCTTGGGGGTTGTAGTTTACAGATTCCGTCCCAGACCACGAGGTTAGACCTGCGTGGAGCAAAGAATCCAGGAAGGAATTGAACCCATCGTCATCTATATAAAACGGAGTTTAATAATACTTGTCCTTTCTACCCCAGTCATTTAATTTGTGCATGCGCGCGCGTGAATCCAAAGTTTTTACTTTTCAAAGTATGTATATCTAAATCAATAAGCATTTATTCAGCTTTTATTATATGCCATTGCACTGTGCTAAACTTTAAATTGCCCACAACAATACTGTGGGATAGGAAGGAGAAGTAATATTAGTCTCCCCTTTATATAGATGAGAATGAAAAGTTGTGACTCAAGGTCACCCAGCTAGTTCAGTGGTTGAGAGACTGTTCTCTGTTTACTGCTCCCAGCTTTTGTTTACTTAAGGAAAAGGAATTAGAAAAAGAGGGAATCTAGCAGAAGGAATCAGGTGTTAGAGTCTAATAAATCAACAAGCATTTATTAAGTGAGAAATACTCAGTTTCAAGTCCTGCCTCGGGCATATAATGACTAAATCTAAGCAAGTCATTTAACCTCTTTGCTGGAAGCAACTCTTTCAGAGTAAAATTTTTTAAAACCCTTACTCTGTGTCTTAGTGATAACTCTTGACTGAAGGGCTACAGGGAGAGGCAAACTGGTTAAGAGACTTGCCCAAGGTCCTAGAGCTAGGAAGAGTGTGAGGTCACATTTGAACCCAGGACCTCTCAGACTACAAATTGCAGAGTAGATGCCTGCCTGCTTTGGTAAAAGGAATGTCCTCACCCTGAAGTTACCTGCAGCAAAGAAGTCACAGGTACCATTCTTTTTCCTATTATGTGCAGGATTTTCTAGAATCTAGATGACTGGGAGATGCTTTTCACAGGATTCTGAAAAGATGGAAGGACTGAAGCTATTTGATTCTGAAGGAATGGAGGACTCCAACATAGGCTTTATGAAGGGAGGAAGAATAACACTTAGAGGGAAGATAAATAACATTTTCAAGAGGGAGACACCAGATAAGACCAAGAGACAGAAAGACTGTTGTTCTGGGCCTGGTCTTTCCCTAGGCAAGAGAGCTGTGGCATTGACCACTTTCTTACCTTGTTTCTCTAGTCTGAAAGCTTACTCCCCCCCCCCCCCCATTGTTTACCCCCATTAGAATGTGAGTTCTTTGAGTTCTGGGACTATCTCACTTTTCTATTTATATCCCCAGGGCTTAACAGTAAATGATACACAATACTTTTTTTTTTTTAACCCTTACCTTCTGTCTTAGAATCAATGGTTCCAAGGCGAAAGAGTGGTAAGGGTTAAGGAATGGTTAAGTGACTTGTCCAGGGTCACACAGCCAGGAAATGTCTAAGGGAAAATTTGAAAACAGGACTTCCCAGTCTCAAAGCCTGGCTCTCCATCCAATGAGCCACCCAGCTGCCCCCTCAACCAATAAATATTTATTCAGCACCTACTAGGTGCCAGGTACTGTGGGTTTTGCACAGAGTAAACGCTTAATAAATTCTTTTTCATTCATTTTCCCATCAAGCTAAATACATCTATCAGTCTATATCCCTCATCAGCTCCATCCATCCATCCATCCATCCATTCACTTAGTAAATATCTGAGTCAGTATTTGAATCCAGGTTTTTTCTAACTCCTCTTTGCCCAGTAAGCTCTTCATTCAGTAAAATGAGCGACCTTTACACAGTGACCCTCGAGACCTTTAAAGTCAGTGACTGTTCAAACTAGTGAGCTTCTTACCTCCCCCGCCCCTGGTGGGGCCGTGGCGCCCCCGATCCGCTGGGGGCGCTGTGGCCCCCCATGGCCGGAGGAGGCGTGGGTAGCGAAGCCCTAGCTGGGCGGGACTGACTGGGGCGGGGCGGGACGGCCCGGCGGCAGTGGGGGAGGGCGGGCGGGAGGTGGGGGGGGAGGGCTGGGGACGCTGTGGCCGGGCCGGGCCAGGCGGGGAGGAGGAGCCGGACCGGACTAGCTGGGCTGGCGGGCGGGCGGCGGCGGCGGCGGCGGCGGCGGCGGTGGCATGGCGGAGTCAAGTGGGGCTGGAGCCGGGACCGGGGCCGAGCCTGGACCGGGACCCCCTATCCGGGTCACCGTCAAGACCCCCAAGGACAAGGAGGAGATCGTGATCTGCGATCGCGCCTCGGTGAAGGAGGTACGGGCGCCGCTGTCCTACGGGCCGCGGAGGCGGGAGATGCGGCGCGGCGGGGGTAGGGCCAGGCCGGGCTCGGGGTGCGCGGGGAGGGACAGAGGGGGCGGAGAGGAAGGGGGGGAATCCGGTGGAGGGAGGGATGGAATGGAGCTGTGGCACATGGCTGGGGTGGGGGCACGTCAATCCCTGGAAACAGACCCCTGGCGGGGGCGGGGGTCCAGAAGTGGCGGGAGGGGCCTACCTGGACTCACGAGGGTCCTAGTTGGGAAAAGAGTGAGGGGGCGGCGTAGCCCCAGAAGCCGGGAGGGACGTCGTAGTTAGGAAGGCTACAAGCTGGCCCTAAAGGGTGAGGGGAGGATTTCTCCTTGCCCCAAACCCCGCATTTAGATCCTTTTAAAACCTTGTTAGTAGGATGGCTTGGCCCTTGTGCTCTCCCACTGCCTTCACCCTAGAATTAAATTAAAGATAACCTCCATTTTTCCACCCACCCATCTCCGTATTTAAAAGTGGACCGTAGCTTTGAGGTATCAGGAAGAGAAAAATGGAAAGGGGGGCGCCATGGTCTTGGATCCAAGTGAGAGGAGGGTGGTTAGATAGTAGCAAGGACTTTTTTATAGTGTGAGATGCCATGAAAGGGACAAAAGACCCAGAAGCAGAGAAAGTTAGTTTGAATTAAGACCTAGTTACCTTTTGATCATTCAGGTAACTCCTCTTCTGTGGTTAGACAGAATGATCTCTGTAAGATCCCTTCCTGCTCTAAATTCTGTGATTTAGAGAGGCCTAGCCCCAGTGGACTTAATCTCAGCAGAGAGGGTAGATAGAAGGAGAAAGAGAAGCTAGAATGTAGGAAAGATTTCTAATTACTGGAAATTGGAGTGAGGGATCAATCAGAAAGAAGAGGAAAAATAACAACCTGAGCTGTTGGACAGCTTTGCTATGGGATAGGCCACACTGACCATGGACTTTTGACCTGATATCCAGTTCAAAGAGGAGATCTCCCGGAGGTTTAAGGCCCAACAAGACCAACTTGTCCTGATTTTTGCTGGCAAGATCCTCAAAGATGGAGACACATTAAATCAGCATGGAATCAAGGATGGTCTCACTGTCCATTTGGTGATCAAGACCCCACAGAAGTAAGTTTGGGATGACCAACAAGATTTGCCCTCTGAATGGTCCTTGAAAGACTATTGGGAATCATTGTACTTCCTTTCTTAATCATCCTAACGGTGGGATTTCTTTAAAGGTCAGAGAAGGAGATGCTATAGCATAGCTTGATTGCATTTGGGAGTTTTTAAATGCTTAAAATTTATTTTAACATTCTCCTGTTATGGTGTTAGTTCTCTGGGAAAATGGAGGCTAATATCTCACCTTTCTTTTAAGAGCCCTCAATCAGAAGCTCAATCACTTCTTGGCTTTCCATTTCTTTTTTTTTTTCTTTTTCTTTTTAAATTTAAACCCATACCTTCTGTCTCAATGCTGTATATTGGTTCCAAGGCAGAAGAGAAGTAAGGACTAGGCATTTGGGGTTAAGTGACCTAGGAAATATTTGAGGTCAGATTTGAATCCAGGACCCCTATTTCTAGGCCTGGCTTTCAATCCACTGAGCCAGGTAGATGCTACCACCCCCTCCTCCACCACCACCCCTTCTTCTTCTTTCATTTTTATTGATGCCTTTTTCTTTTCAATCCATTTTATTTTCCAGTGATTTTTCTCCTCTATCCCCCTACAAAACAGTACTCTTCCTTAAAATAAAAAGCTGCTAAAGCAAAACAAAACCATCAATCCAGCTATGTTTCAGCCAGATACTTCATTCTGCATTTATAATCCTTCACATTTCTATCAAGGTGGGGAAAGTGTTTCTGACTATGAGTCCTCTGAAGTCGATATTGATCACTGCATTAATCATATAATGATAGCTTGTATTTATACAACTCTAAGTTTTATAAGCCGTTATACATGTTTTATCTCATTTGATTCTCAACACTGGGAGCTAGGTGCTATTGTTGTTGTTGTTGATGATGATGATGATAATGATTCCAAGGCAGAAGAGAAGTAAGGACTAGGCAATTGGAGTTAAGTGACTTGCCCAGGGTCACACAGCTAGGATGTATCTGAGGTCACATTTGAACCCAGGATCTCCCATCTCTAGTCCTGGCTCTCAATCCACTGAGCCATTTAGCTGCCCCCTTATTTGTCATTTCTTGTATCGAAATAATATTCCATTGCATTCATGGTTGATGGAGAATAGTGTTGAATTTGTAGTGTAGGCATAGATTCAAACCCTGCCTGACACTTGTAACCTCTTTGACCTTGGGCACATCTCTTAACTTTTCGGGACCTTAATTTCTTCATCGGTGAAATGAAAAATGGACTCCCTTCTAGCTCCAAATCTATGATCCTGTGTTTTGATTAATGAGGACTCACTTTTTCTCAGAAAAACTTACTGTTAAAATTATTTTTTGTCTATGTGGACATAGACCTTGACCTCCTTGGGATATGTCAAATAATTCATTCACTAAGTCAGTAAAAATTTATTAAGCACCTACAATATGCCAGACACTATGTCATGAACTGGGAATACAAATATGAAAAAATAAAGAAAAAATAAAGATAATTTCCTACTTCAAAGAACTTACAATACACATAAAAAAGGTTACGGGAATAGAGTAGTTACCTGATGCAGGAGCTTGGTGGAGGAGTCAGAGAAGGTCCAGAGGAGTGATGCCAGATGAGAAATTAGATGTTCTGAGCTAACCTCTCTCCTTAAATAGAAGTTTGAAAGTTTAGGATGTCACTCTTTGATCAGAAAGACAGAGAATAGGAAAGAGGGTGGAATCCCAAGGCTGAAAAAAGACCTTGTAGGATGATGAAATTTTCCCAATAATGAGCTTCTTGGACCCTGGTGGAGAGGTCAGAGACATCCCAGAATAGTGTAGGCAGGTGAGAAGTGAGGAAACCCAATATTGCCCAATACTACTATTATGGGGTCAAAATATAAATACAAGTTTAATGACTTCTTCTCCCCAGTTCCAAATTGTCTTCTAGAGCATTTGGGCCAATTCATAACTCTACCAATAATATGTTTACTATTAACTATTTAGTCATTTTTGCCAATTTTCCAGATGTTGGGTAAAACCTCAGAATTCTTTTCATTTGCATTTCTCTTAATGATTTGGAGTATTCCTTCATGTGGCTATCAACAAAGAAAACTGCTGAATCATGGCTTTCAGCTACCTTAAATATTGGGAAATTTGTCCAGATCTTTATATGTGCATATGAAAAGAACTATGCATCTATAAGTAGACATACATACCCATTTTACAAATAAATGGAGATTGAGAAAAGTTGAATGACTTCCCAGCCAGTAAAGTCTTGATTTGAACTTGAGTCTTCTTGGCTCCAAGCCTAAGTATCTGTCTTTCACTTAGCTGCCTATATGCAGGAGTCTATCTTGGCTCCCTAAAAGACTATAGAAATCAATAGGGTATTAAAAAGACCATTTTAAAAATTTAAATTGCAAGAAGGTCCTGGGTTCAAATTAGACCTCACTTCCTAATTGTGTGACCCTGGGCAAGTCACTTAACCCCCATTGCCTAGCCCTTAATGTTCTTCTGTTTTGGAAACAATACCCAACATTGATTCTAAGATGGAAAGGTTAAAAAGAAAATTTGCTTCACAAATGTTGGAGGTTAGAGTAAGAGAGGCTTCCTGAGAGTAACATGGAGAATAGTTATTGGGAAAGAGAGCTTTGTCTTCCCTGGCAGACTAGAGATGTTGATATCATGGGCAAAGAGCAGTGAACTTTGAGCTGAAAGAGCTGAGTTCCAGTGTCGAGATGTGTGACTATGGGCAAGTACATCATTGACAGCTTTGAACCTCAGTTTTCTCATCTGTAAAGTGGGGATAATACTTAAACCATCTCCCTAAAGAAGTTGTGAGGAAGGATTGAATGCATGGAAAAGCATTTGTTAAGCATTCTGTGGTAGAAAGATGGAAAACTGCCCTAAGCAGCCAGGAAGACCTGGGCTCTGGTCCTGCCACTGTATGACCTCAATACTCTAGGCAGTTTCTCTAAGATTCTTAAATCACTGAGAAGTTATCAACCTGTATAGCAGAGGCAATGCAGTGGTTAGAGCACTGTGCCTGGAGTTATGAAGACCTGAGATCAAATCTGCCTCAGACACTAGCTTTGTGACCTTGAGCAAGTAACTTAACTCCTATCCACCTTGGTTCCCTCATCTGTGAAATAGAGTACAATAAGAGGACCTATCTCTCAGGGTTGTTATAAGGATCAAATCAGATGATATTTGTAAAGCCCTTAACCCAGTGTCTGGCACATAGTAGGTACTTAATAAATATTTGTTTTCTAACTTGGTAGAGGGAGTTTCTAAACCTATAGACTATTAAATCACATCTCTAGTGCCTCTCCCTATTACTACTATGTACCAAGAACTAGGATAGAAACACAAAAGCACAACAGCCTGCCTCCAAGGGGCCATGTGACTAGGAAAGACATATTTCTCTTTTCTTTTTACACCCTTACCTTCTGGCTTAGTATCAACTCTAAGGCAGAAAAGCTACAAGGGCCAGGAAAATTAGGTTAAGTGACTTGTCCAGGGTCACATAACTAGGAAGTGTCTAAGGCCTGATTTGAAACCAGGACCATGTCCATCTCCAGGCCTGGCACCCTATCTAATAGGGAAGCCTTAATAGTTTGGGAAAGGAGCAAGATTAGGAAGTAGAACAGCTCTTAAGGAGGGGGTCCAACCCACCTACCTGCCCCTGAGAGAGATTGCTATGGGGGAGAGAAGACCTCCCTCTTCATCCTTCATCCTTCTTTCTCTCTTTTTCCTTCTCTCCTCCTCCCCCTGGGGCCTAGAGTGATTGAGTGATTTGCTGGTGGTCCTGTAGCAAGTTGGGAGTGGAGCCGGTGCTGGTGCCCAGACCTCCAGAATGCTAGGCATTTAATGCTTCTAAGTTATCACTGCTTCCCCATCTCATTGGAAATTGGGGGTGAGGGAGGATCGTGGAATTATGATCAACAGGATTTCTTCTGTCTCTAATACTCTATGCTTCTCTAATTCTTTGGTTTCTGGGTTCCTGGTTTAGGATTTTCCTTTCTCTGTCCTCAGGGCCCAAGATCCTACTGCTGCTGCCACCAACGCCACTGCCGCCACCACTGCTGCTGCTGCCTCCGGCACTGCTGCTACTGCTGCTGCTGCTCCTGTTCCCTCTGCCCCCGATGCTGCTTCTGCTCCAGCCCCCACGACTGCTTCACCCACTGCTGCTGCCGCCGCCCCTGCTCAGCCATCCACCTCAAGCAGCACTGTCTCAGATGCTGCTAGTGGGAACCGGAGGAGCAGTGGAGGGGGCCCAACCCCAGGAGCTGGGGATGGGCCTCCTAGTGGTCCTGCATCTATACTCTGTAAGCCACTTGGGGCGGGAGTGGTCAGATGCTTGTGTTCTACTTTGGGTTTGGTGGGGGTAGAAATCAAGAGAAAGAAATGTGGCCCCTGTGGAGCTCTTAAAGAGCATCCAGTATAGTGGTATGATGAGAAAAAAACATAATGAGCCCTTGGGTAAAGGAGCAAGAGTTAACATGGTTTGGAATTCTGGGAAGATAGGGAAGGGACTGGTGAGGTAAAGTTGAAGTCAGTATGGGAAGAGTTCCTGCGAAAGAAAAATGTTTGGCACAATTAGAAAGGGAAGGTTGAGGGGGCAGCTAGTTGGTTCAGTGGCTAGAGCACCAGGCCTGTGAGGAGACCCTGGGTTCAAGTCTGTCCTCAGATACTTCCTCTCTGTATGACCTAGGGCAAGTCATTTAACCATGATTACCTAGCCCTTGCTGCTCTTTTCTCTTATAATTTATATTAGGATGTACAGTAAGAGTTTTGTTTTTTGGTTTTTTGTTAAAGGAAGGAAGCAAGGGATGGTGGTAGAGAGTGTTAGATGTCAGGACAAAAGGGGCAGGAGTGGGGTAGTAAGCATTCATCAATTGTTTTCTATCTGCCAGGCACTGTGTTAAAACACTAGGAGTACCAAGAGATGCAAAAATAGTCTGTATATATAGATAGATAGAGTATCAGTTCCAAGGTAGACAAGGGGTAAGGGTTAGACAATGGGGGTGAAGTGACTTGCCCAGGGTAACCCAGCTAGGAAGTATCTGAGGTGAGATATGAACCCAGGACTTCTTGGCTTTAGGCCTGACTCTAAAACCACTGAGCCACTCAGCAGTTCCAGGAAGAGACAATTCTGAAGGAACAGCCATAAACAAATCTAGAAGGAATTAGTACTGTCATGGTAGGAAGAGGGAGGTAGATGTTGTATGGTGGTATGGTCGTGCCCCATCTGTGACTCAGCTCCCCTTTCTGCAGCGGGCTTTGGGGGCATCCTAGGGCTGGGCAGCCTCGGCCTTGGCTCAGCTAATTTCATGGAGCTGCAGCAGCAGATGCAGAGGCAATTGATGTCCAATCCTGAGATGCTGTCCCAGATCATGGAGAATCCTCTGGTCCAAGACATGATGTCCAACCCTGATCTGATGCGTCACATGATCATGGCCAACCCACAGATGCAGCAGCTGATGGAGAGGAATCCAGAGATCAGCCATATGCTCAATAACCCAGAGCTAATGAGGCAGGTGTGTGTGTATTTTCAGGGAGCAGGTGGGAGCCCATCAGCCCCTCTGTCCTTGACCTTACTGTCACTATCCCTTCCTGGGCAGATTATTTACCTCTCTACCTCTCTTAGTTCTGGACATTAGACACAAAAGGAGGGATAATCCTTACACTAAAGATGCTTCAGATCTAATAGGGAAAACAGTAAATATCCCCAGGACACATAATCACCAACCCACAGACAGATTGCCCACCCAGCCAGACAGACTGCTAGATATCATTATTGGAGTGGGTTGGGTGAGCAAGACTGGGAAGACTTCTAATCCAATTCAGCAGCCAACCTGGCAAGTATTAAGTGCTTTCAACATGTAAGGTTCACTAGGGTCCTGTGTCCATGGATGGCTGAAACTTAGGATATAAGCAAACATCTGCCAACCCCACATATTTGTGCTCTCTGTGCTCTTGCCCCTCCACTCGGAGCTGTGGGACCTCTCACACCTCCCCCCCCAAAAAAAACCCCTAAAATTAAAAAAAAAAAGTTGACAGTTGGGAATGAGGGGAAAAGTAAAAGTGAAAGCAGAAGAGATTGGGGATAGGGGATAGCAAGACCAAAACAGGCTGACCATCAGCACTTCTAGCATAACTGAAATCAAGGATAAGGGGGTTCTGTTGTACTGAGAATAGCAGTCCTTGCCCTAAAGGAAGTTACATTCTACTAGGGGCAGAGGTGCGGGTGGGAGTGGATAACTATTACTCAGAAGAGGGAACATGGAGCATAAGAGGGATGTGGGCTGGGTGTGGAAGGATGGAGAATGTGCCTATCCAGATTGAGGAGATGGTTTAATATATCTTTCCCTGATTAATGTTGAGATGCTAGGGTTTGTTGGGGGTGGAGATCCAGAAGGTGGAAGATACATGATTCCTGGTCATATATTCTGGGAGGATGGGAAAGGGTTGGTATAATAAGATTTCAGGTGAATCTGGGAAGGTTGCCTGGAGGAACAAGTCAGCTCAATCTTGAGGTCTCTGTCCCTGATCCTCCTGGTTAGAGGTGGTGGGAAGGGTGCACACAGAACCTGTGTGATTTTTCTTACTTAGATTTTCTTGTCAGTTCACTTTGCCTTCAAGTCCTGAATCTCTTTTGCTGAGTACTACCATGTCTTGGTCTTCCCTTTGCTCCTAAACAACATTGTTGACTCAGCTAGCTGAAAAGGAGGGCATCAGCTCCCCTAACTTCCACTTCCTCTTACTTCCTAATCTGTTAGTGTTCCTTCCCTTGAAGGATGGGATAGGATGGGGAGCTGGATTTAGAGTGGATTTGCCCCATCCTTAGTCCCTTCTGGTCTTAGGTCTCATCCTGTCTTTCTTCCTTCTGCCAGACTATGGAACTGGCTCGAAATCCTGCCATGATGCAAGAGATGATGCGTAACCAGGACCGGGCCCTGAGCAACCTAGAAAGCATCCCTGGAGGATACAATGCCTTGCGCCGCATGTACACAGACATCCAAGAACCTATGTTCAGTGCTGCTCGGGAACAGGTGGGAACCAGTGATCTGTGTGGCGGTGGGACTTCGTGACCTCAGGGTCTTAAAGGGAGGGGCTGCTTAAACATCAAAGATCCTTCATACATGAAGCTGGGATGTTCAAGGTGATTGTTCTCATATTCCCTCATACCCCAAAATTCCATCAGCCGGAGACAAACCCAGCAAGGATATGCTATATGCCAGGCCAAAAGTCCCACAATAGATGAGAAGATGTCAGTTGGTTAGCATCCCATGTCCTGAGTGACCTTTGTGGGTGAGGTACTAGGCCAGATGCTAGAGGCCATGGATTGAGACCCAGTGGTGGTGGGTCATCGAGAGAAGAAAGAGGAACAGAAATGTTGATGCCAGTCACAGAAACAAATGATTCTGAATTTTCTGTAGGCTCTTATTATCTAGTCTGTTCATTTAACAACAGATGTCCATCATGCTTCTTTCTCCATGGGGAAGGGGAAGCATTAGGGAGAGTTTGTTTTCATTCCTTAATATGAAACTTTTCCCTCCTCCCAGTTCGGCAACAATCCCTTCTCCTCATTGGCGGGGAACTCTGACAGCTCCTCCTCCCAACCTCTCCGGACTGAGAACCGGGAGCCCCTCCCTAACCCCTGGAGCCCCTCAGCCCCCACCTCCCAGGCCCCAGGGGAGGGCACCGGAGGCTCAGGGACCAGCCAGGTGCACCCAACAGTCTCCAACCCCTTTGGGATCAATGCAGCTAGCCTGGGGTCAGGTATGTTGTGGGGGGTGGGGGAAGTTTAGAGGGGTCCACACAGCATCCCCCTGCCTAGAAGCAGAACTCTTTACCCCTGACTAGGATAGTCACATCTTAGGTTAGATTATCAGGCTTATGACATGAAAGAAGTCTCTTCAGGGTTGGGTAGAGATGGGAGTCAGTTAGAAAGTAGGCTGGTTCCCATCCTGTCCTGTTGTCTCCTTCAGAATAACTCAAATGACATCAGAGAAAGGAGTCGTGATCCCAGCCTAATTTCTCAGGATCTAATTCAACAGTTCAAGTATTGGATGCCTAATATGTGCAAGGAACAATGATAGACTCTGGGGGAACAAAAACAAAACTCTCCTTGCCTTCAAGAAACTGACATTCTACTGGGGAAAATCTAATCTAGTGGATTTGCTCCTTTGGCTATATAAAAGGGGCTAGGAATCTCCTGTATTCTTTCCAGCAGAAAGGAATCAGGGAAGACTTAACCTTGACCTATTCTCTCCCAGACCAATGAGTAAGTCAGCATTTTATTAGGTGTTTCTTATGTACCAGATACTATGCTAAACACCAAAATGATGACAGCCCTGTTCATGCCCTCAAGGGGCTTAGCTTCCCTCAATCAGTAAATTCAGCCTCATGCTGCTGGGCCTGGAAGATATGGCTGGTTTACATTGAGGCCTCTTCCTTTTTCTCTGCCCCAGGGGAGTGGAACCCCCTGGACTGTAGGGTATCAGGGACTAGACTAAGGTCCCTCAGGAACACTGATTTTTTTTTTTAGCTGAATGACAGGGAAATGTTCTAGCTCCAAACGGTATAGGGAGGAAGGAAATCCCCTTGAAGTGAGTGTAATCTTATTGATCTTTTTGAGCTGTGAAAAGCAGTGAATGAAATGGGTTTCTGATTCACATCTGAATTCTTTCTCTTTCTGTGGTTTCTCCCCCTTGTAGGGATGTTCAATAGCCCTGAGATGCAGGGCCTTCTCCAGCAAATTTCAGAGAATCCCCAGTTAATGCAAAATATGATCTCTGCCCCATACATGCGAAGTATGATGCAGACGCTTGCCCAGAACCCTGACTTTGCTGCTCAGGTACTGAACTGGGGGAAGGGAACTTTGGTGGGGAAGAGCTGGTACCTGAGCTGAAAAGAACTCATCATCAAGTTCCAAGGCTTTGGTTCCAGTTCCTCCTTTGTGCTTTTATAGAACCCAAATGTCTGACCTTCCAATTAATAGGTTCCTTGTCTCTGTAGATGATGGTGAATGTCCCATTGTTTGCTGGAAACCCCCAGCTGCAGGAGCAGCTTCGACTCCAGCTCCCTGTCTTTCTACAGCAGGTGAGATCTGAGCCTCCAGAGAAAGGGGTGGGGCTTGAATCCCTTAAGACCAAGATATAGATTCCTAGGGGGAGGAATTCTAATTACATGGGCCCAGAGGACCTGGAGGAATTATGTATGTAGGAATGGGTGGGAAAGGTACCATGTGGCAGGGGGACATGGGGGATGGTCTTCCAGGATAGCATATTGATTTAGAAAACCACTAATTAACATTGTCTGTTGTGTTGTATTTTTATTTATTTTGTTAAACATTTTACAATTACATTCTTTTTTTAAACCCTTACCTTCTGTCTTACAATCTATAATGAAGTATCCATTCCAAGGCAGAAGAGCAGTAAGGGCTGGGCAGTGGGGGTAAAGTGGCTTTCCCAGTGTCACATGGTTAAGAAGTGTCTGAAGTTAGATTTGAACCCAGGACCTCCCATCGCTAGATCCAGCTTTCTATCCACTGAGCCATCTAACTGCCCCCGATTACATTTTTTTTTTTAAATATAAAACCCTTACCTTTGGCTCCAAGGCAGAAGAGTGGTAAGGGTTAGGCAATGGGGGTTAAGTGACTTGCCCAGGGTAACACAGCTGGGAAGTGTCTGAGGTCAGATTTCAACCTAGGACCTCCCATCTCTAGGCCTGGCTCTCAATCCACTGAGCCACCCAGTTGCGAGCCCCCCCCCCCCCCCCCCATTACATTTTAATGTAATTAAACTCCCAGGGAATTTTGAGGTAAGGAATTTAACAGGTATCCTAGGGCTTAAGATTTAGGACTGTGCTAGGTCCTTCTTCCTCTCTCACCCCTTACTCTGAAGGGTTTGCCCAAGCTCCTTTTTTTTTCCCCCATCACCAGATGCAGAACCCAGACTCGCTGTCCATTCTCACCAACCCCCGAGCCATGCAGGCCCTGCTACAGATCCAACAGGGGCTGCAGACGCTTCAGACGGAGGCCCCAGGGCTGGTGCCCAGGTGAGGCGGTGTAGCCTTCAGAGCCAAGTCCCATCTCCTCACCATCAAATGTTAGAGCTGAGAGATGAAGATGTAGAGGCCTTCTCCTCTGCCTTACCCCACTTCTCATCCTGCCTCCTGCACCCTGTTTTGCAGATGAGGAAACTGAGGACCAGTGGCCCACGTTCAGTTAGAAAACTAAAGATAGATCTAGGAGAAGAATCCAGGTGTTGAGATTTCCAGTCCAGAGTTCTTTACACATTATCATGAGATAATCATGGCTGTTAGTTAGAAGCACTTTATGTATTTCATTGTATTGTTTTTGAGACTCACAACCACCGAGTGAGGTGGGAACTATTATCCCCATTTTGGAGATCTGAAGACTGAGGCTTCAAGGTGTTAAGAGATTCCCCCAAGGTCCCATAGGCAGTTTCTGCAGCAGTGTTTGAATCTATACCTTCCTGACTCCAAATCTCACTCTCTGTTCCCTATTGCACTCAGCTTCTAGGTGTCTTATCTCCATCATGTTCCCCCTTTTTCTTTGTGTCTCTTTTCCATTTCTCTATGTCCTTTCATTCTAGTCCTCTCACTATACCTTTGGTGTCTTTCTAATCTCTCATCCTAGCACAGACTGATTTCCATCTCTTCCTGTCCACAGCCTTGGCAACTTTGGGGCACCCCGGATCCCCCCACCCCCTGCAGGAGGCAGCAGCAGCCAGGAGCCCCCCATTACTTCCCCATCCACGCCAGCTAGTGCCTCACCAGTAGGGGGCACTGCCAGCCCCCAGCAGCAGCTGATGCAACAGATGATTCAGCTTTTGGCTGGAGGGGGAAACTCCCAGGTGTGTATTTGCTGGGATGGATTTTGTGTGCCCCTCCCTGTGTGTCAGGGGAAGTCCACCAGGTAGACCGTATAAAGGGAGGCATGGGATGTGAGCTAAGGACTGTTCCCTTTGGTTCTCACTACCCTATAGAAGAGGGCTTTCTTGATGCCAAGGTTGGAGTGGAAGGATTCTTTCCAGCTCAGAATCCATGGGCCCTAACAGTGCTTTGAGATCTTAACACAGGCTCCATTTCATTATTATACCCATTAGATTCAGAAAACTAGGGCAAGATGCAGAAGAGCACCATTTGGTGTTGGGCACATTGTCTTCCTTTCAAGCACCTTCCTTTGGCCAGCAATCCCCAAGAACATAGGATGAATCCCCCAACAAGATATCTTTCCTCCAGGTGCAGACACCAGAGATTCGATTTCAGCAACAGCTGGAGCAGCTCAACGCCATGGGCTTCATCAATCGAGAGGCTAACCTGCAGGCTCTGATTGCTACCGGTGGGGATATTAATGCAGCCATTGAGAGACTGCTGGGCTCTCAGCCCTCCTAATCCCTGAATCCATCCCCTACCCCCACTCCATCCACATATGCACACCTACACACTGATCTCCCCTACATCCTTTGGTTCCTTTGACAGCTCCCTGACCTCTCCAGATCCATAACCTCCTCTCTTAGGATTCTTCCACCCCCTGACTCTGCTTAAACAGAGGGGGAGCAGTTGGGGCATGGCATAGCTCTGTCTTGAGTCTCTTGGTTCTATTTGTACATCTCTCCTCCATTCTGCTCTTGCCTGACCTTTGGCAGAGATATTTAAGCAATTTTGACTTTTATTTGGGTTTCCCAAATCCATCCCTGACTGTCCCCTATGTTCTTCATAATTTATCATTAATGGAACTGAGACATAGGATGACCTGATCGATTTATCAGGAAGTTATTGGTCTCCCCCCCCCCCCCCCCCCAATCATCATGGAATCTTTTTGTGTTTAATTCTGGCCATTCCCTAGCTCCCTTATCAGAACCCTGTTATGACACTCCCCACCAGTCCCATCTCCAATAAGATTTTCCCCTCCCTAATAAAGGGTTGTAGGTTTCTATGCTTCCAAACTGGAGAGGGCAGGTAGAACAGATAGTCTGTTTAAGACATTCCCTTTCAACCCCTTGCTATCCCAACATCCAGCATATACTCCTATTCTGAACACCCTTTGGGGGCATGAGCCTTTAGGGGCTCTACTATCAGAGAGGAAAGGAGAAATTGTCTCCCCATTTAGGGAGGGAGATCACTCAGGCCACAGATACAAGGAGGGGTGATCATGCCAGATAGGATCTAGCTATCAGTGCAGTAAATAGGAGTGAGGTCTGTTGAGGAGCAGTGAAGCTTTCTAGAGGAGAGAGTGAATGTCCCAGTTGGGGCAGGTCAGAATGGGCAAGAGAATCAGGAGCTAGAAAAAGCCAGCAGCCCCAGGAGCAAATTTGTGGTTGACTAGACTGGGATAGAGAGTTGAATCTAGGAGAAGGGACTTACAAATCCTAATTAAGGATTGGAATTAGGAGAGAAAGAGGGTAATTCCCGATGCCCACAGTGGTCCCTGTTGACTATTTAACTACCAAGCACAGAATGTTGATACCCTTCCCCTTCACTTCCCCTCAAACATACCCTACAGACAGACATCAACACATTCTCCATGTGCTCAAGACCACCAGGGGCTTGTCCAGGTCTTAAGTGACCAGTGCCTTTGGCCCTCCCCTGGGAACCAAGGTTTGTCCCAGACAGGACTGGGATTTCTTCCCTGTCCCTCAAGGATGTTGCAGGAGGGAGGGTCCTATGTTCTAGTTTCTGAACCATCTTGCCCCCCCCCCCCCAAAGAGAAATGGGGGTTTTGCCAGTCTGGGGGTGAGATGAGAGTAGCTGGTATGCAGAAGTCTTGATGCTGAATAAGGATGAGCATGTCCCTTTGAAAAGGGGCAGGAATATCACCCAACCATCCCCACCCACCACCACACACATATATTCACACATATATATAATCACCCCAATCTCTGTAAGTGCTTTGAGATCATAGAAAAGAGATGGGGGCCCTCACCCTCTGTGTCCTGAGCGTCTGCCTTTCTTACCTCTGTGTTCATTCTCCCCCTCCTCCCTCCCAAGTTCTTCCTTTTGTCCTTTATGCCAGAAAACCCTATATGAAGGAGGAGGTGGTGATGAAGTAATTTTTTGAGCTGGGGTTGGAAACCATGATAGGAGAGAACAGGAGCCTCATCCCTACCCCATTTCCCCAATCCCATGTAAATAAATGGCGTGATCTTTGTCGTGAGGTTGTATTGCTGGTGTTTTCTGGGAGAGAGAAGGCTGGCAGAAGCCAACCTGTGGTTTGAGGCTCTGAAGAGGATTCAATGCAAGAAAACTGGTATTTATCTTTTCAAGAGGTAGAGAAAAGAAGAAGCTTCTGTCACAGCAACACCATAAGTGAATTTTAGACAACAGTAAGGAGTTTCTAATTGTTGGGATATCTTAAGAGAAATTTGAGATTGAGAAGTCATCCTTGCAGAAGTGAAGAATTCCTTTTCCATATCTGTCCTGCCAGAGTAAGGAGCAAGATGAAGGGAAGCATAGGAGAAAAAAAGGGCATTGTATCTCTAGGCAGGACTTCCCTTTTCTTGCCTCAGCTAGGAAACCTGCTTGTAAGTGTCACAACCAGCAAGGGACCAGGGTGGAGGTGGAGGATGATAAATTCAGGATTTTTAAAAAAATGTATTTATTGGGGGGTTTTCAGTTATGTATAGAAACAATTTTTGATTATTGTTTTCTGACATTTTTAAGATTCAGATTTTCTCTCTCCTTCCCTACCCCTAGCAGCAAATAGTCTGATATAGGCTATACCAGTGCTTTCATCATGTAGCATGTTTCCATATTGCTCATGTCATGATGGAAGACATATCACATACAGTAAAAAAAAAACTCATGAAGGAAATAAAGTGGAAGAAGGCATGCTTTGGTCTGCAGTCAGACTCTCAAAAGTTATTTAATTCAGTTCTTAGCCAGAAGATCTGGATTCTAATGACAGGTTTTTGAACCAGTATTATTTTACATTGGGTCAAGGCTCCACATTTTAGAGGGATCTTTGACAGGATGGAATGAGTACAGAGAATGAGGTGAAGTCTGAAAATAATGTTCTACAAACATTGATTGAAATTATTAGGGATGTTTTTTAAATCATTAGTTTGTTTGTCTTGGAAATAACAAGGCAGAAAGGCAAGGGCTAGGCAATTGGGGTTAAGTGATTTCCCCTGAATACACACCTGAGAAGTGTCTGAGACCAGATTTGAACCCAAGTCCTTCCTACTCTAGGCCTGGCACTCTATCCACTGTGCCAAGTAGTTGCCACTGGTACTGGGGATATTTTAACTTGAAAAATCAAAGATGCGGAGTAGACATAATAGCTGGCATCAAGTATTTGAAAAGGGAAGAGAGGTTAGACTTATTCTACTTGGTCACAAAGGGCAGAAATAGAAGTAATGGCTTGAAGTTGCAGAAATACATTTAGAGACAGAAAAGATAAATGACAGCAGTAGGTGAGATGGAGATTTAAAAAAAAAAAAGATCCAGGAGAAAGAAAGCAGATATGGGGAAAAGACCAAGCCCCAAAGTATCTGGCAAAAAACAAAATTTGCTTTTATTTTAAAACCAGGACAAGCATCATTTCCAACCTTTTGGTTCCTCCAAACTTCTCTTCCCTCGGAGTTCTTAGGCAGCCTCAACTGGTCTTAGGGCATCATCATCTCTGGCTTCTATTCTGGCTCTCAGCCAAGTCTTATGGTAATTGCATTCTAGCCTGGAACTTCTTCCCTTCGAATGCCTTTTTTCCCCTTTGGATTCTGACTGGTACGGCCACACCTGCATATGTTTCTCAGAAATGAAGTCATTCTCCAGAAGTGATGGGATAATCTGCCACGATGGCTCTGCTCCTTGTGAGCCCATATGTTCATTCTCTTACCCCAAAAGAACAATTTATTTCTCTGCTGGGTTGGATGTGATTTCTGAGTCATGGATGGTCTCTGAGGCCTGAAAGGCTGGAAGTTCATTTGGCATTCAGAATCACTGATCCTGTTCATCCTCAATACCCGAGTCTTAGTAATCTTGTTCTTTTTTTGCTTCTTTGGCACAGAAGTGGGTGAGATAAAATCTTCCTTCTAGGAGTAATATAGAGTAAGGAATAAGAGGCAGCTAGGTGGTTCAGCCAGGTCTAGAAACAGGAGGTCTTGGGTTCAAGTTTGGTCATAGATACATTCTAGTTATGTGGCCTTGAACAAATCACTTAACCCCAAATGCCTAGCCCTTACAACTCTTCTGCCTTGGAACTAACATTTTTTACTGATTCTAGGACAAGGTAAGGGTAAAAAAAAGAGATAGATGAGGCCTCACCATACATAAATGTTCCTTCTTCAAGTTAGGATGGCATGGAACAATGAAAGGAAAGAAACCCAGAGACAGGGATCCCTGGCTTTAAATCTCTCC
Source organism: Monodelphis domestica (assembly GCF_027887165.1). Taxonomy (NCBI): domain Eukaryota; kingdom Metazoa; phylum Chordata; class Mammalia; order Didelphimorphia; family Didelphidae; genus Monodelphis; species Monodelphis domestica. The sequence goes on from NC_077228.1 coordinate 170,467,799, forward strand.
TTTGTAACTTAATATGTAGGTGACCTTTAAAGTTCCATTTCCTCATGTGCAAAATTAGGGAGTTAAATCAGGTAACTTCTGAGGTCCCTTCCAGGACTAAATAATCTATTATTATCCTAATAAGGATAAGTGGGATCAAAAGAAGCTTGAGATCACTGGAAACCTTAGGCTAAACTTCCTGTCTATATATAGGTATTAGGCAAAGGATACATAAAAAGGCAATTAGAAAGATGTTTGCCTTTATAGAGTTTACCATTAATTTAGTGGAATAATACAACCGCATGTAATGGCTGAAGAATTTTAAGCAACTTACAAAGCAACTAGATGGCTTGGTGGATAGTGCTAGGCCTGGAGACCTGGTTCATCTGACCTCAGATACTTTCTAGCTATAATGATCCTGGACAAATAAGGGCTAAGCAACTGGGCATAAGCAATATGCTTACTTAATTATGTCCTTACTGCTCTTCTTTCTTGTAACCAATACTTAGATCAATTCTAAGGCAGAAGGTAAGGATTTTTAAAAAAACTTATACAAGTGAACATAAAAGGCATAACTTCCTTTATGCAATAGTCACATTCCTGAAAAATTGTGAATTGGATAATTTTTAATGCACTAGAGCAGCGGTTCTCAACCTCTCAATTTGTAGCAATGAGAATACATAATGCATATCAAGTATTTACATTCTGAATCATAACTGTAGCAAAATTACAGTTTTGAAGTAGCCACCAAAATAATTTTTTGGTTTGGGGTCACCACAACATGAGGAACTGTATTGTGGGGTCATGGCATTAGAAAGGTTGAGAACCACTGCACTAGAGAAATCCACTGTTTATTTGGAACTCATGGTGAATCCTTTTGTTAAGCAAACAATTCTAGAACTATAGAATGTTCAAACTGGGTAGAATCCTCTTATTCGACCCCCTTACTTTATGAGCATTTAAAGTAAGGCCCAGAAAGAAGTGACTTGCTCTCATTAGGATGTGAGTAGAGATTTCAGTCTGTATTGTCTTTGTATATCCCTGGCACCTAACCTGTCCTATAGGCATTTAACAAATGTTAATTGAGTCATTGATGAAAGTTATACTGATATATAGTGGCAGATTTGGAACCAAAACTGATTTTCTTTTTGCAAAATAGTCACCCCTTATTAGATCAATTTTATAAATATGGGTTGGTTCATTTACTGTTTAAAGAGTGGGGCATAACTGTGATAGGAATTAAGTGCTGGGAAGATACCGTTAAGGGTGTAATCAGAGTCCAGAGAAGTTCTTGAAGGAAATATATTTTGAGCCATGCTTACAAGAAGAGCTAAGAATCTGAAGGAAAGGTCATCTCAGGGATGGTCATGGCTCATGGAAAAGCTTGGAGCTGGTTATTGGGCTGCCTGAATGAGAGGGAGAGGAAGGGACATTAGAGGAGAATTGGTCAGCAAATTTACTTTATAGGAAATGAAACAAAAGTGACCCAAGAAGAGTTGGCTAGCTGAAGGGTATTGAAGACTGGGTAGAGAAGCTTAAGGTGGAGATTATGGATAATCGTTTCTGTTATTGGTTCTAGAAGGAATACTTACCTGTGTGAGAGAGAGACAGGCACTGGGCAAAGGGTAGAAGGGTGAATGAAAAAGTAGCTTACAGTGGTCTGGTCTTTATTGCCAAGGTGACCTGGATCTTTGCCAAGGTTGTGGATGGAAGTCCATGATGCAACAAAGTTGTCCAAGAGGTTTGGTTTTGTGTTTAGTTCTCCCCATGCCTCCTTGGGCTCCTAAGGGAAAAAATGTGGGGAAATGGTTAGGAGGTCTTCTCAGTTCAACCAGGAACTCCAGAATCCTAGCTTCTAGTTCCTTGCCCATGTCACTAGTCACTGCCCCATTCCCAAATCTCACTCTCACTTTGGGTTGCTTTGACAGAAAGATCAAACTATCTGTCTTCTTCATTTAAGTCCCAAGATCAATAATTATTGGAAACAATGAAGCCCAGACTTGGTACCCCTTCATTCCCTAAACATATATATACACACACACACACATACACACATTTAAAGTACTTCAGTCCCCCATGGCCTCACAGAAGCAGTTGTCATGACAATCAGTGGGGTCTCTAGTCCCACTGTGTTCAAGGTCTCTTTTCTAAACAGGGAGCAGACTTTGCAGCTTGATGAGCCCTATTCCTTGAGGCTTTCACCATTTCCCTCCTCTCTCTAGGCCAGGCAGAATTCCTGGAAGAGGAGACAGACATGGGAAAATCAGAAGCAAGTGACCCACCCAAAGGGACATCCAACTATAGAAAGTGTAGGCTGCTCAAACAGGTTGTGTCAAGATTGCATGAAATAAAGAGGAACTCACATTTATGTGTCTTGTTGTGGTTTTCAAGCAGGTAGTAGGCTCCAAAACATGGGTAGCAGATCTTAAAAGATCTAGAAGGATCTCTCTTAGTAGGCTCTCCAGGGATCCAGTGATTTGGGAAGTAGCGTTGACTTGGTCCGCTACTGAAATCTGATCTCTGAGTGACCTTTTCACCTTTTCCCCACCCTCCCTTTTTCTCTTCCTACATCATCATTCCCCCCCCCCCCCCCCCCCCAGTTCATGCCCTGCTCTAACCCGGGTGTATAGATGCTTCAAATTTAATTTGCTATCCATTTTCTACCTTCTGGACACCAAGTCCTAAATGTTGCCCACCTTCTTAGGTTTCCCTTGAATGTTTCCCAAGAAACTCAAACTCAACATGTCCAAACCCCCCCCCCCCCAAACCACCAAACAGAGCTGCTCCTCCTTTCGGATCAGAGTTCTTCTAGCTGAGACCTTAAAATTTTAAGCCTCTTTAACTTCCTCTCTTTTGCCACCCCCATCCATCTGGATGCCACATTCTGCTGCAATCCTAGATTTAGACAGAGCTGGAACTTATTTGATAGTTCTTATTTAACAGATGAGGAAACTGAGGGCCAGGTAGACCTGCCGAAGATCACTCAAATAGTAAAGGCAAAATTTGGATCTGTGCCTTATGGCTTGAGAGATATTGCCTTTTGTATTGTACTATACTGACCCCTCCCCTCTCTCAGGGGTCTCCATTGTTTCTCAGCTATCCTCTCCATTCAGTTTTATGGCTGGCATCCTGGTTCATAGCCTAATCTTTTCTTATCTGGAAGTTTGTAACAGCCTCCTAGCAGACCTATTTGCCTTCAGGCTCCCTCTAATCCATCCCATGAACTGCTAGAAAAAAAAATTTTTTTTAACCCCTTACCTTCCATCTTAGAATCAATACTAAATATCATATTTAGTATTGCAGAAGAGCAGTAAGGAACTAGGCAATGGAAGTTAAGTGACTTGCCCAGGGTCATAGCTGGGAAGTGTCTGAAGCCAGATTTGAACATAGGACCTCCCTTCTTTAGACTCTGGATCCACTGAGCCACCCACCTTCCCTCTTAGATAAATATTTCTAAAGTGACCTCTGATACTATCACTTTCCTGTAAAAGATCTTCAGTGTTTTTTTCACTGCCTAGCAAATTGTGTCCACTTTCTGAAGCCTGGTATACAAAGCCCAACAACTCACCCCAACTCTATACCTTTATTTCCTGCTGTTGACTTAAACAAACCAGCCAAGATGAATTACTCACTCTTCCAAAACACTTGATGTACTCTCTCTTGCCTGTGTACCTTCTTCAAGAATCTAGAATGGTTCAGGTAAGGACTAGCTAATTGTGCCCTCTATCTGTGTCACGGCCAAATCACTTACCTACTTGACTTCAATTTCCTTATCTGTTAAAGGGACTGGACCAAATGGCCTCTGAAGACCCTTTCAATTACAGATCTATAAGAAATGAACTCTGAAATCCCTCCTAACTCAAAAATGCTCTGATTGATTCTATGAATGCCTGCCTTCATCCTTCACTCCCATCTCTGCTTCTCAAAATCTGAAACAATTCACATATGAACTCAATGAAATACTCTCTGATTTCCTCAAACAGATATGAACTTGTTTTGACTCTGGATCCAGAAGCACTGTGGAATTCTTATTCCATTTATAACAATGTAGAAAAAACCTGCTTGATCACATGGGTTGCTGGGGATATGATTGGGGATATAGACTCTAAATGATCACCCTAGTGCAAATATTAATATGGAAATAGGTCTTGATCAATGACACATGTAAAACCCAGTGGAATTGTGTGTCATCTACAGGAGGGGTTGAGGGGGAGGGGGAGGAAAGAATATGAATCTTGTAACCATGGGAAAAAATATAAATTAATTAAATAAATTTTTCCAATTAAAAAAAAAGTTTAAAAAATAATAACAATGTAGAAAAGCTCAAGAAATTTGCATCACATCCCTGAAACTGGCTAGGTTACCCTGGATAAGTAATTTAATTTGTAAGAAACACAGTTTCTTCATCCTTACAATGGGATGAATAATATTTGCATTGCCCAAGTTCAAAAGGAGGTGGTTGAAGGAGGTGGTTGGCAGGAGTGTGCTCAAACTGGCTCATATCCTCCAATTGTTAAATTTTCAGTATAAGCACTCATTTATACCTTCATTGTTCAGGCATGTATAACTTTGTGATCCACCTGGATTTTTCTTGGGCAAGATACTGAAATGGCTTGTCATTTCCTCTACATTTTATTTTACAGATGTGGAAACTGAGGCCAACAGGGTTAAATGACTTGCCTAATATAGCCAGTAAGTGTTTGAGGCTGATTTAAGCTGAGGAAGATCGGTCTTTCTGACTCCAGGCTTGGCACTCTATCCACTTCACCATCTAACTGCCTATTATTTATGCCTTGGAAATAGGGAAATGCTATCAATCAGGGTTTGATCAGGTATTTTGCTGAAGCTAAAAAATTAAAAAAAAAATAACAAAAACAAACTGCCCCTGCTATATATTATCTCGTATCCTCTACTAGGTTTTAACTTCATATATTGGATCCAACAGTACATGGTGAGGAATAAAATGTAAGAAGATTGGAAAGGGGGTAGGAAGTTAGTTTATTAAGCACTTTGAATGCCAAAATACAAAAAAATTTGTATTTTATCTTGGAAGCAATAGGAAAACACTGGAGTTTATGGGGAGGGTCAGGATGGAAAGGATTTTCTTGATAGAGGAAAATCACTTTGGTAGCTGAATTAAGAGTGTATTGGAGTGGGGAGAGACTTGAAGGCCAACACCACTAGCAGGAAGGTCTTCACCAAAATGACAGCAAAAGTCTTTGAGTCTTTGCAATTATTAGATAGTTAAAAACTAGGCTTGAAATCTGGAAGAGTGAGTTCTGGTCTCAGACATTTACCAGACCCTGGGCAAGTCACTTAATCCTGTTGGTCTCCGTTTCCTCATCTGTAAAATGATCTGGAGAAGGAAATGGCAAACCAATCCATTATTTTTGCCAAGAAAGCCATCCAATAGAGGTCAAGACGAGTGGGACATTACTAAAAGGACTGAACAAAAAGGAAATAGGGATACGTAGACTGGAAAAGAGAAGACTCAGGATAAGTGTGATAAATACCTTCAAGTATCTGAAGGACTGTCATATAAAAGAGTGATTTGATTTGTTCCCAGTGTCTCTAGAGGGCAAAAGTGAAGCAATCAATATAAATAGCAAACAGCCAAATAATTCTTCTTAGGACAGACTAAAAAAAAAAATACAAGGGAGCAGCTGAGTGGCTCAGTAGATTGAGAGCCAGGCCTAGAAAGGGGAGATCCTGGGTTCAAATCTGACCTCAGACACTTCCCAGCTGTGTGACTCTGGGCAGATCACTTAACTTCCATTGCCTAGTTCCTTACCAGTCTTCTGCCTTGGAACCAATACTTAGTATTGATTCTAAGATGGAAGGTAGGGGTTTAAAAAAAACTATACAAAAAATGAAGTGCTGGCTCTTCTTAATGGACAAGGCTGGATAACCACTTGTAATAAGGATTCGTTCTCAGGTATGTAAGTATGTGGGCATGCTGGAAGTCCCACCTGGTTCTGAAATTCTGTGGTTCTATGTTCATTAATCGGGGAACCAAACACAACTGACACCATGGATTTTTTAACTGTTATATGCCAAGGCAGTTCTGAGAAGCAAAAGAAGATCTGGCTTTTGTCCTCGAGGACGAACAAATCTGTGTATATATTTTACTTCTGTTTTGGACTCCTGAAAAATTGAGGTCAAAGAACTGATTTGGGGAACTTAAGAGAATGGTCCCAGTCCTCTTATTCTGGAGTTCTTTCCACTGTACTATAAGTAGTATTTAGATTGGTGAAGAGGAGATTTATCAGATTCCAAGGCTGGTGACCCACAACAAACTGCAAGAACATGGGTATCGAGAAAGAATATGTCCAGGAGACCTTGTCCAATAAGGCCAAGAGGCCTTAACCAAGACAGGGAAAAGAGTATTGGGAGGGGAGCACTGAGGCAAGATGGGGCCGGCTAGAGAACTACAATCCCCATAAGACATCGCGCCCTAGGACTTCCTCTCTCTTACGGGGACTTCCAGCGGAAGTTATTTTTTGGTTCTCCGGAGCTGACTCTATCTTCCGGTTCTGGCGGCGCCGAATTGGATCCTTGCTGCACGCGGTGAGACCCTACCCTGGGTACTGGATGAGACGAGTGGGCTTGAGGGTAGGCGGTGTGTCTCCGTCAGACTCCTCCTGTCCTGTCCACAGGCTACAGCGCCCTGAGGCTACAGCGCCCTGAGGGCCGGAGGATGGGGAGGGAACACGTCACCTTGACAGTCTCTGAAGCCACGGAGGCAGTGGGGCCGGGAGCTGTACGGGAGAACTTGGTGTTGGTTGTGGGGGGAGGGTCGGCACCTGGGACGAACTCTGTGAGGAAAGGGGGATGGGGAAGGTGATACGATGATACAGGGAGGGTTGAGGGAGGAAAAGTTGCACGATTTGAATATGGGGGAGGGGGCGCGATGTCAACTGTAGTGATGGAATCGGGGAGGAGGTTAACCCCTAGAGATGTACTTTCTCATGGAAACCTTAATCATTCAAAGGAATAGCAATTCTCAGACACTCAAAGTATATCCTAGAGCTTTGAGGTGTGGCCGTCCTATCCTTTTGCTCCCCTAAAAAGCAACCCCTCCTTAATTATCCACCCTGTGGCCTTGGCCTCCCAAACTTTCGCTTTTTACAAGCAAAAAGGTGCTCAGAGGTCTCTCCTAACCGTGTTGCTAACATTTACATAATGATTTGAGGTTTGCAAAGTGCTTGCTTTCTAACTGTCCCTTGAGTTAGGGCAAGTATCATTGTCTCCATTTTACAGGTGAAGAAATTGTAGTTCAGAAAGTTAATGTGATTTTTGCCACAGTCACATATGTAGTAAGTGTCAGAACTGGGGCTCAACCCAGACATTCAGAGTCTTAAGGTCAGGCACCATAGAAACTAGATTGTAATGTAAAACACATCCCAGAGAGACCTTCATTCTAACTACTTTCAGACTGTCTCCCCTTAATCGCCAAGTCAAAAGGTTAGTTGAACAAAGCTTCTTCCAGCCTGTTCTCAATTTCAGGTTGTGTGTTGGGGGAAAACTTTTCTTTTCATCATCAAGTGTAACTGATAGAATAATCCCTGTGTATCTCATTTTATGATACATTAGAAATCCTACTATAAAAGGTGCTGAAGCCCCTACAGCAGGATCCTGTATATAGAGATGGAAGGGACCTCCCAGTCCATCTAGGTCAATTCCTTCTTTTTTACAGATGAGCAGTCTGTGACCCAGGGAGATTAAACATCAGAAATAAAATATAAACACATCTTCTGGTCCTGGAGTCAATTCTTTTTCTACTACTACACAGTACTTTGTGGAGTACAAATTGATATAGCTAGAAGGCTCCTTTTGGATAGGGCCTGAGGAGGGTGACTCTGGCTTCAGAGTTCTAGTGGTTGGATCTTGATTTCTAAATTCAGTCTAAGTAGTTATTGGTCTTGTCTTATTCCAGAGATGAGGCTGTTGGTGTTTGCTGTGTTGTGTCTGTTTTCTACTGCAAAAAGTGAAGAAGGGGCCAGGCTTCTGGCTTCTAAGTCACTGCTGAATAGATATGCTGTGGAAGGAAAGGATTTGACCTTACAGTACAACATCTACAATGTCGGCTCAAGGTAATTAACTAGATGCCAAAACTGCAAATAGGGGAGGAAAGAACTTTCTGGATCTTCAAATCTCTAGTCAATTACAAGAAGACATTCAGAGAAAATGAAGAAAAATGATATCTTAAGGTGTTGGTCTAGGGCACTAACACCAGATATGTAAGAGGACAAATTTGGACAACTCCAGGTTAGAGTTGAGAATCTGACTACAAGGGGTAGAATTCTCTTCAGTTTAATAAATAATGGGTATAGATATAGATAAGTAATGAGTGCACACATAGACGCACTATATGCAAGTTATTGTGCTAGCTCCTAGTGATACAAAATTGAAAACTAGTTTCTACTCTACTGCAAGAAAGTAGCATAGGAGATACCTCCATTTTTTAAGAGTTTTAAAAGGAAGAGGCCACAAGGTGGTTCAGTGGATTGAGAGCCAGGCCTTTAAATGGGAGGTCTTAGTTCAGATTTGGCATCAGACACTTCCTAGCTGTGTGACCCTGGGCAAGTCACTTAACCCCCCTCCCCATTGCCTACCCTTTACTGTTCGTCTGCCTTGGAACCAATACACAGTATTGATTCTAAGATGGGGAAAAAAAACAAAAACATTCTATGAGGAGATGAGGGATCATGATATAATTGATCATCTAGGCTAGCTTACTCTCATATTCATTTTTCTTTTCTTTTTTTAAGTTTTATTTGAGATAAACAAGGTTAAGTGACTTACCCAGAGTCACACAGCTAGTAAATGTCTGAGGCCAGATTTGAACTCGGGGAGATGAGTCTTTCTGATTTCTGACCTGGCTCTCTGTCCACTAAGCCACCTAGCTGCCCCTCAATTCATTTTTATATACCATTATTTCTACCTTTTTTCTACATGTCCCCTTCTTTCCATTCATCCAATCACTACCCTAGTTGAAGCCTTCATCTTGTACCTAAACTATTGAATCTAATTGATCTCCCCAATTCCAGCTCCTCTCCCCTAAAATCTATCCTCCACCTAGCTACCCAACTGATTTTTCCAAAAGTGTAGGTCTGCCTCTTCCCACCCACCCCTACCCTGAAATAAGATCCAGTGTCTCCCAATTGCCTCTTTGGCATCTAAAGTTCTTTATAACCTGTCCCCTTTTTACCTTTCCAGTCTTCTTATACTTTACTATCATTTAGCCCCATTAATTATCTCCTATGTTTAGAAGACTCTTCTTTCTTTAGCCTTTCAGCCTCTTAGTTTCTCTGACTTCCTTCAAGTCTTATTCACAGATCCTACTTTCTGCAGGTACCTTTCCTCTCAGGTTTTCTTAGGACTGGGACTGTTTTTTTACCTCTCTGTATTATTTCCTTTCCATCTCCCCCCTCCCCATGCTTAGTGCAATTCCTGACATAGTAAACAATTGATTATATGCTTTTTGATTCATTGATTAGAATACTAAGGCTCTTGTTCTTGCTCTATTGTTAACTAGTAGTATAACATTGGATAGTTACACCTGTATCTCTTTCATTTGTTAAATGAGAGTTGAATCAAACAATCAAAATTACTTCTAAGCGTCATTCCAGCTTTATACACTTTTTAAAAAACCTTTACCTTCCATTTTAGAATCTATACTAAAAGTATTGGTTCCAAAGCAGAAGAGTGATAAGGGCTAAGGCAATGGGAGTTAAATGATTTGCCCAGATTCATGAAGCTAGGAAGTACCTGAGGCATATTTGAAACCATAACCTCCAGTCTGACATCCTGGCCCTCAATCCATTGAGTCACCTAGCTGCTCCCAAGCTTTATGCATTTTTAAGAATAAGTTTTCTCTTCTCACTTATTAGTTATATAGAATCTCTTCTGTTATTTGTCATATTTCTCCTTGACATACATACTTTATAGAAGATTGGAAATCAGAAATCCAGGCCTTGTTCCTTTTAAAATAGTTTAACCTTTGACCTTGGTGTTTTTTCTTTTTTCTTAAAAAGATTTTTTTTAGTAACTTTCAGTATATGCATTTGGTTTCTTTTGTACATTCCTATGTATTTTATTTATTGAATTTAAAAACATGATTCTGAGAAGAGGTCTGTAGGCTTCACCATGTTTTTATGTCCATGACATAAAAAGGATAGAAATCTTTGTTCTAGGAGTTTTAGCACAGTAGTGGTCCCTGAGCCATATTATTATGTCTGCCCTACACAAAATTTTTAATTGAAGGGGAGCATCTTTGAAGTTTTTTCAGTTGTCTCAAATTTGTTGTTCCCTAATTCTTTCTGTTTTTCTTCTTTCTCTCTCTTTTTTTTTAGTGCAGCCCTAGATGTGGAATTATCTGATGATTCTTTCCCCCCAGAAGACTTTGGTATTGTTTCAGGAATGCTCAATGTCAAATGGGACCGCATTGCTCCGTATCCTGCTGGCATTTCTTATTTTATTTTTTAAATAAACGCTGGTAAAGAGAATCTAAGGGAAAGGAAAAAGATAACAATAATGGTAGTAATGCAGCCTCAATCCAGTATTATCTTAGTTAACAGCTGGCTATTCTAGCTTTACTAAGTATAGACAGGATAAGGGATAGAATGAAATTTCAGTGAGAGTGATTTAAGTTAGACATTAGAAAGGATGCTTTGTTTTCTGGATTGTAAGATCTTAATACAAATTACATAGTGACTCAAGGTTTTTGTGAATAAGATAGGGATATTTGGGATTGTTTTAGATTCTATCCTCTTGAAAATAAGTAAGAAAGTCAGTTACCTCTTGAAGTCTATTAAAATGATTCTAAGTGATGCTTCATTGTATTTGAATTGGATGTTTCCTCTTTCCCCCTCCCCTGAATATAAGCTAGACTATACATATGAAGTCATAACATTATATGTGAACCCCCCCCCCAATAGCCTTTCACCCCTAAAATAGTTCCTATTCTATAAACTTACCTCCAAATTTATGCTGGGTAAACATGAATTCTTTAGACCTTTGACTGACATCAATTCCAGTGAACCAAGATTGTTCAGTTAATTCATTTATGTCCAACTCTTTCTGAGCCCATTTAGGGTTTTCTTGGCAAACACACTGGAATGGCTGGCCATTTCCTTCCCCATCTGATTTTACAGATGAGGAAACTGAGGCAAACAGGGTTAAGTTTTTTGCCCCAGAGTCACACATCTTAGTAACAGATTTGAACTCAGTCTTCCAGACTTAAATCCTGGCACTCTTATCTACTCTACCATCTAGCTGCCAATGAACAATGCTTGAAAACTAAAAAAAAAAATGCACAGCATTTTTCATTTACTCATTGTTAAGAGAGGTAACATCTAATAGATATACTTTATGATAAGCCAGGAGGATGAACTAGAGAGTTGTTGCAACTGGACTTAAGAATCCATTCTTCATGTCTCCTTGACTTTTGGACCAGTGCCAGCAATGTTTCCCATACTGTGGTCCTTCGCCCCCTCAAGGCTGGCTATTTTAACTTTACCTCTGCAACCATCACATATCTTGCCCAGGAAGAAGGGCCAGTGGTGGTAAGTTTTGAGGGTTTGGGGGGTGATGGGGGGGGGGTGCATATTAAGATGAACAAATGCAGCTCTAATCTCCAAAATTCCTTGGCCCAACTATTTCAGTAAGCTGTCCCTTGGAAGTAACATTTTTATCCTGCTTCTGACAACATATTGCCAAGAGTATATAAATTTTGAGAGAAAGTAAAAGTAGTTTGAAAAGGGTTTTGGAAGTCTTGATTCAGGGAATGTTTTTAGATTCTGAAGTCCCAGAAGACATTCTGAAGTCATAAGTGAATATACTGGCACTTCTAACTCTCTCTGTTGTTCTTTATTCTTATTGCTACCACCTTAGTTCAGGCCCTTATCATGTGGTACCTGGATTAATGCAATATCATATTATCATCTTTGTTGATGATCTCCCTGCTTTTTTAGTTTGCCAATCCCTTTCAATTATTCCTCTCCACCAATAAATTGTCTGAAAACACAATTTATCATGGCAATTCCTTGTTTAAGAATGTTTAATGATTCCTGTTAGTCTATTACATCAAATTAAAACTTGCCTGGCATTCAAAGGCTAGCCCAGCTGTGAGCATAGCATTTTAGTCTTACCTTTAACTATTTCTTCACATAAATTCTTTTGAGAGCAGAGTGTACATAATCTGTATTTCTCTCATGCTTCTCAGATTAAAGGACACACATACTTAATAATTATTGATTGATGTTCAAAGCAAGCTGACAAATTGAGAAGCTGGATCTTAGCCCATTTGCCAAGTGCAGGGTGGCGCAAGGAATTGCCTAGAACAATCTAGAAAGTTAGGACATGAGGAATACTGTTTCTAGTACAGACCCCAAAGCTGTTTTATATTTCAGTTCTTTCAGGTAGTGAGTTAATAGACTAAGCTCTTTATAGTTGTTTTCAAAGCCAAAATAAAGTCTCAAGTGCTGCTCCTTGAGCAAAGTTGTTTGCAGGGTACTCCAAACTTTTTGTCTTTTCTCCTGGAGAATGGAATGTGAATTAGGCCATGCCTTTTCTTTAACAGCTAATATTTATATAATTATATTTTCAGAATGATTTCACATTCATTTTCTCATTTGAACCATTTAAAAGTCCTGTGAACAAGCCAGGTAATATCCTCATTTGTACACTAGGATCCACAGTGTTTTGCCCAAGATTGAACAGCTTGAAGCTACTGGTGATAAGTTTGCTGTAATTATTTTCATAATCTCAATTAAAATAGATTGATATGACTCTAAAAAAGATCTATAATTTCCCTGGATCAGCCCTTTTTTATAGTATTTTCCTTTTAAGGCAGTATTTTTAAATTCAGAGCATAAAGAGCAGTAGCAGAGCTAGAACTGGAACTCTAGAACTAATTTCCAATTCATTGTCATTCTTTCTTCTAGGAGAAAAGTCATCCAGCCCATTTCCATACCTAAATCATGTCAAACATATATGTATCTCTCCCAGATCTCTGGTTCTAGTACTCTACCAGTAACATTTCTTTCATATAATCAATACTTAGGGGAGTACTTAATGCTAGAAATCAGTACTTCTGGGAGCATTCAGTGCTAGAAAACTAGGTTGGTTGGAAATTACCTTTTTAGAAGTGTTGAATTTAAAGGTGTGCTATGATGTCTTCTCTGGTCATGTTTTCAGGTTGGCTTCACCAGTGCCCCCGGACAAGGAGGAATTCTGGCACAAAGAGAATTTGATAGGAGATTCTCCCCTCATTTTGTAAGTTTCACAGTGACCCTTTCCATATTTTGGCTTTATCTTATCCTGAGAAGAAATCTAGCTTTGCCTATGGGTTTTCTCCTACTGTAATTCCCAAGACTTCTTATTAGAATTCCTCTCTTGGACTGATTCTGTATCAATGCATTGTTCTATCTCTGATGAAACTAGCAGGACTGTTACAGATTTTGTTATGCTTGGAGATTTCAAAAATAGACCTTTAACCCTAAGAAACAAGAAGCTGTCCTTTTTCTCCTCGTCATTGGACAGGCTGTAGTTCTAGAATCCTGGGTCCCATTTGAGATTTCATACTTTATGGAAGATATAGAGAAAGATCCCCTTCCCTAAAGTTCTTTCTCAGGGCCTCATTATGGTATGGAAGTGACTCTTTGAATTCTCTAAGCCTTTGTGAGTGCAGCAGATTCCAGCAGGCTCTAAAGTTTTGCAGTGAGGTCTTCTTGGACTGGTGAAGGCCAGAAGGCTTGGTTATAGCAACACACAGAGAATGTTTAAGGTGTGCAGTTTCAGCCTGCATTAGTGGTACCCCCTATACTTGGGAGATCCCTATCTTTGGGAAATAATAAATTCTGTTAGTTTTCAGACAGAAAGATTAAAAAATTTACAGAGAGAGTAGTAGCTGTGTTCAAAAGTTCTAGAAGGAAGAAAGCTGATTTGGTGGAGAATAGAGAAGGGAAGGCTGGAGGGATTTATATAAACTCTTCTATGGCAAGGATTGTTTTTGCATTTCTTTGTATCTCTAGCACATAGCATGTTGCCTGGCACATAGAATGCTTGATGGTTGACTATGGGAAAGGTTTTTGAGAGGAGAGGTAGAAGTAAGAAATAAAGAATATCCTCTTAGAGCCATGACATTAAACCTAAGGATGCTGGGAGGTAGTGGCCACATGACATTTTTGGAGATCTTTCAGAAGAGCCAAGATTCCTCCACCAACCTGAGTTGTATTAAATGCTCTCTAACACATAGAGAGGACATTGCATTAAATGCTCTCTAACAGATACAGAGAGGATTGATCTGAGATCCCAGCTAGTATAACCAGAGGACCTTTCTGCCCTAATTTGGTTGGATAGTTAGATTAGCCCTACCTGTTCCTGTTAGATGTATTGACTCTTCATTTAAGCTTTTATAATCTCTCTTTTCTTCCACAGCTGGACTGGGCAGCATTTGGTGTCATGACCCTTCCTTCCATTGGGATTCCCCTGCTCCTATGGTATTCAAGCAAGAGGAAATATGACACCCCTAAGACCAAGAAGAACTGAATGTGTGCCCTCCCCTCCCAAGAAATCCAGGTGCTTTCCAGACTCCAAAGGATGTCTCAAAATGCAATCTCTTCCCTTAGTCCTTCACTATCTCCTCTGTGGCCATGCTCTCACATAGAGCAAAGGAACAGGCCTAGGGGCTCAAGAGAGCCTTGGTGCAGTTTTGAAGTCATCCATTGGGTTTTTATATAAACAGACTCCCCAGCATTGACCTTGAGCCCAAGAGGCCTTCTCCTCACTTTGGGGCTCCTTGGTGCAAAGCTGGTAATGAGGACTTTCTCAGGGGCTCAGAAATGGGAGCTTTCAGAGGCTGCCTGACCACCTCTGGAAAGAGGAAATCAGAAACATCAGTCTCTTGGAGGCCTCCTGGTTTGGGGGCAGGGAAGTGCTTATTGAAATGGGTTTTCTAATAAAAACAAACTCCACCTCAATTGTGTGTCTTCCCTTCCCCCCAGCTTGGTGATCTCAGCTTCCATTGCAGGCTCTGAAAACTGTGCTGCTAGCCAAATTGAGCTACTCTGCACCCGGAGCTGTGGATCTTCCTCCCAGAGAGATTTCTCCTCTCCAGAATCCTCCCCCAGCCTTTACTTTCTCCCCTGTTGTTCTTACATCTCTTGCTCCTGTTTTTCTTTCTTTGTCCTTAGTCCCACTCTTAGCTAGAGAAGTGGGTAAAAGACTCTGATGGTCCAGATATTAGCAGGCTTCATCATTCCAGATACTAAGCTTTGTTCTCTTGGAAGAGATTTATTTGTTGCCTGCTCAGTGAAAAGTTAAAAGGTTGATATCCCTTTCTCCATTTCCCAAACGGTTTCTAGATCTCCTTGTCCAAAGTTTTCTGAGTTGTGATTCATTTGTAATGCTTTTATTGCTCTGAATCAGGGCCAGGGAAAAGCACTGAAGCCCCCTAACTTAGAATGCTTTTAATTTTAACTTCAGCTTCTGGTAAAAGAGTGCCTGGAAAGCTGGTTTTTGCTGTAGCAGCAAAGTGGGGAGAAGTCACCCTAGCTTGATTCTCTCCATCTCAGGAATGCCGTGGTCCGAGAACAATCTCCCAGGCGGGAGAAAAACCCAACAAAAACCCACATTGTTCCTGCCACTGAGTTACCCAGTTTAGATTCTGCTCTCCCTCTCCCCTGCCCAACCGGTTTAACCTTTCACTCACCCAGCAACCAGAGAATCTCGATTCAGATCCAGGAAGGATGAAAAGGACATGGAGGCAACGGGAGGCCAGGAATGGAGTAGCTCTCCGCCAACTCACCTCCCTTTTCCAGGGGTTGAAGCTTGGAAACCCTAGGAATGGACAGGTCAGAAGGGGTTCAAAGCATGGATTTGGTTTTGGCAGTTATCTTTCTTCAACTAGCCAGCATATAAGGTCACCAAATGTTATCAGGGCTTCCAGGAAGACAGGGAGGGTGGGGAGATAGAGGAAAATGACAAAAAATGAGTTTAGTCCTATAGAAAGGGAAAGGTTTGGATAGGGAACCAAGGGAAGAATTACCAGGGTCTCTAGGTCTGAAAAATCTCTGAAAGAGGAGGAAATAGTCTTGTTTCCCATCTTCACAGAAGGCACAATGAAAAATAACCTTACAGAAAGTAGAATTCTGCTTAGACATTAGAACAGATTTCCTGGTATAGGGAAACATTTCTAATATTGAATCAGTCTGCACTAGATGTATTTTCTTGTCTAAAAACCAAGAGACGTTTTCATAAATACTTGCAGATTTCCTTGCAGATTTATGTAACTTAACTCTTCCTGCACAGGATAGAGATGAAAAACTGAACTGAAGGCATATGACAAGGGTGGCAGCCAGGGGAGGGAAGTCAGCATTGGTGTCATAGTGAGACTTCATCTTATGGAAGTCAGCTTCCTCAGAGCTAGAGTGGAATTTAAACCTCCCTTGAGTGCCGAGGTAAAGAGCTTAAGAGTCTCCAAAATCTATAGACAGAAAAACTTAGCTAGAATACTTGACTTTTCGTCTGAGCTTTCAAATCTACTTGAGATTGTTTGTTTGAGGTGTAGGAGGGCAGGAAGCAATTCTTATTCCCACCCAGAGTCATCCTAGTGAGATTTGAATCTTGGTTTCTTAAGAGCTGGGAGCTTGCAAATCAGGAGGCAGGGGGAGAGAAAGTACCTATCCTTCCTAGAAGATGGGTACCATAACTAAAAGGCTACAGAACCAGCAGCCCATCTCTAGCATTTCCTTGACCCTTTTCACCATCTGGAACTCAACCCTGGGCCCCATCCTCACTACTACATCATCCGTCCTTTTTGTTGGCATTTCCTCACCCACATACCAAATCTAGTATCAGGAGGAGAGAGGTCCAAGGACCTCCACCCTCTTTGTTTACTGGGCTTTGGAGATATGCCTAATTGGAAGTAAAAAGGAATTTATAAGGAGCTGGGCCTGCTGGGGAAATGATCTTCATGTGATAATGGAGTGTTAACGGAGCTTTGAAGGACTGAGACACCATTATAGCATAATATAAAAAAATATCTTAAGAGATGGGAGTTTAGTCCTACATAATTATGTGGTCTGGGGGGAAAAGCTTCTCTGTGCCTGTGTTTCCTCATCTACAAAATGAGTGTCAGATTAGATAATATTTAAGGTGTCTACCCTGAACACTTTGATTGTGTCTACCTTCTGCCCTTACCCTCTCAGATCCAAGTCAGTAAAATGAGGCAGAAGCTTCCCTTTGGGGCAGTGGTGTGGGAATCAGCCCGTCCTGCCCACCTCTCCACCTGTAGATCTTGATTCTTGCCCAAATTGAAGAACAGGAGGACTTGTTCTGTTTCATATCCACTGTTCCCTACCCCCAGAAGAACTTAGCCAAAATGTTCCTGGGGTGGGGATGGGGGCAGTGAGTCAGCCCCTTGGAGAGGCTGTTATCAGGGAGGGGAGCTGGTCAAACATCCTCCCATTGGTATCCACAACAAGCTGTGACCATGCACTCAGTAGATCCTAATTCCTGTTGGCTAGAACTAGGGCCCTGCCCAGAAGTAGCAGCCCCAGCTACTGTTCCTCCCAGTATTTTTTTTTAAATGATGAAAGCAGGATCTTTCCCTTCCCCCAGCCATAATTTTCCTCTTAAAGAGACAGGGCTTCTAAATCAAAAAAGGTTTGGACAAGGCAGGGCACAAGAGGCATGCATCCCTTTGGATTACAGTCTTGTTTGTGGTTGAACAGGGAGACATAGTCTAGGCTCCCTTCCCTGAGGTCACCACTTTTAATCCCAGCCCTCTTGCCCTCCCCTTTACAAGCTCCACCTCTTCCCCTAGGAAAGTGAGTTCCATGGGCAATCTCCTACCCTCTCACCGCCCTGGTAAACTTTGCTTGACTTTATGTATAGTCTCTGCCCCAGTCAGACACCTTGGGCTGCCCTTTGTCCGGGGAGTGTCCAGTGAAGGGATTTGGGAATTTTCAGTGTAGTGGTGGAATCCAAGGAGTTGAGTCAGTTACAGTCCTGTCTGGCATGTTGTGAGTGAAGATAGTAAGGGCAGGAAGAGTCCAGTAGGCACTTTGTTTGGAGTGAAGCAGGTCTCCCACCACCTCTGTCCCAATTCTGAGCAATTCTTTGGACCATGAGTGACCCTATTACTATGCTCAAGAGAAAGATCCCCAGTTGAGGTGCTCAGATTGGACAGAAACCTGCCTAGGCTACCTGGAGAAAGAATTTCTTCCTGAAGGAATTCAGCAGCAAGGGGCTGGAGTGGGTTCCTCAAAAACGGTGAGTTTGCTCCTCCCTTTCCTCCAACCCAGGCTTCTGGTTCAAAAATAGGGGTAACCAGAAAAGTGAAGGCTTTTAAGAAAGTCTCTCTAACACCCTGATAAATCACTGAACCCTTTTGTCTCCTCACTGGCTTTCGCCCATCCCCAGTGTTTGATCTTGTTTCTGGCAGTAAATTTGCGATGTGTTTTCTTATTTGGAACTCCTCAAATAGACAAGCCATTTTCCCTTCCCCCCCAAGCAAATACTGTTTCTCCTGCTTCAGCAGAAGTAGTGAAAGCTTCAGGGTCCCTAGCCTTCCAGCTTCCATGTTGTTTTGCCCCCATGAGTTGGGGTTTGTTTCCCCAGCCCTACTTCTAGTGTTCCCCAGAATTTTTTTTGGAGAGGGTGGTGGTGATTCTATCTAGGGTGGCTATTCCCTGGCCAAGGTCTCTTCTCTTCCGGTGTGACTTACTGAACCTCAGTTTGCCCAATCTATCTGCCATTATACTGGAAATTAATGCCAAGAAACCAGCCTTAGATGAAAGAGGGCGTTTCCCCCTCTTCCCCCAACTTAAATGTGCTATTCTGTGAGCCTCTTTAATACCTGTCTTCTAGCCCCTTGTAGGGAAACTGTACTTTCAAGGTAAAGCTAAGTTCAGTGGTGGGAATAGAGGAAGTTAATGGTCATTAAAAAAAAACAAAAAAAACCTGATACTCACAGTTCTTTACAGTTTACATTGTCTTATATGAACCTCACAACATCCTGGTGAGGTAGGTGGTATTTATTATCCTTCATTTTATAGATGACGAAACAGACTTAGATTAAGTGATTTATACTTGGTCACTCAGCTAGCAATTATCAGAGTTGAGATTTGAACCTTATCTCAAGCCCAGCACCCTTTTATCCTCCCTAAACTGCTTTTTTATGAGGGGAAGAAGTAGAGATGCCTTGGTTTCTGATCTGTTATTTCAAGAGAAAGTGTGGTTAGACTTAGGAGGCTAGAGATGCTTTAGTCTCTTCCTAACAGTACTGAGTTTCTAGGGATCACTGCCAGAGAACTGGTGACTATTCAGTCTGGCCCTATGGTATGAGAGTGGGTGGCTATCAGGAAATAAGCCTGGAAGCTGATATGGGCAGATGGCAAGGGTATTTGCTATATTCCCAGCCCTTGTTCTCTCCCAGAGACAGTGTCTCTGTCCCATCTCATTGGCTTTGTGGGTCAGGAGAAGGCAGTTTTTGGATTTGGGAGTCCTTTTCACATCTATTTCCTTCTTCCTATCTCAGTATTGGATCTACATTTGCCATTTACCAGTATTTGAGTGACAGGTTGTGACAGTTCTTAATTAGGCACCAAGATACCTAGGGTAGAGAGCTAAGATTTTTCAGAAATTGGTCTCAGGTCCTCAGATACGGGATTGTGACCCAAATACATAAGTCCAGCATTGTAATAATCTCAGGATGTGAAGCTGCCATAGTGATGAGGAAATACTGTGGCCCTGGATGTCTGGGATCAACCCTAGGCTAGGAGAGTCACCAAGTGCAATAGATGGGAGAGACCTTTCTCACTAAGTCTCTTAAGGGAGAGTCTAAACCCTCACACTAGGATTTGGATTAATGGTTTACCCAAAAAGAGGAGGAGTGGCAGTTAATTTTTGAACCATCAAAGGACTTTCTGTGGCCCCAGCTCCCCAAGGCTAATAAGGCCTATAGAGAAGAAGCCACTAAACCATAGCATCCAACCCCTCCCTCTTCTGGACTATAGTGGCAGAGTTATGGTTTCTTTTTTTTGAAGTCCCTTTGAAGAGATTTAAGAACCTGGAACTCAACCACTGGAAGCCTCTTAGGCCAGGGAAAAGATCAAAGTTGTCCCCAGTTGGACAGGGCTTGGTTATTAGATTGACACAGCCATTTTTCTAATCTCCTGCCTTCCTTCTGTACTTTCCCACCCTTGCCCATGCTCCACACACATACAAACACTCCCTGGCAGTTGCTGGAAGCAAACATTTCTGGAACACAGCCCTCCCACTCATCCCCCACCCAGCTTTTCAGACAACCCATGGAATGATCTGAAAGAAAAGATTCATTTGGGGAAGGTGAGAGAGGTATAGCTTTCCCCATTTCAACTAGATAACTGGAGTTTGGAAGTCGATTGTGCCTCTTCCCCTTTCCCTTTTAGGTTAATTCCCTGCTCAACTGCTTCAAATCTCTTTCTACACTAGGCCAATGGAAATGGCTGCCTCTGGACCCACTGACCTCCAATGTAGACTGACATGCTGGGTGTATGTTCCTGTGGGTAGGCGTGGTGTCTCGTGTTCAGGGTGCCCAGGGCAGCATGGTGTAGTGGTTAGAGTACAGGACATAATGTCCCGAAGATGTGGCTCCAAATCCAGCCTCAGGCACTTGCCAGGTGTGTAACTTTAATTAAGTCACTTCTCTGAGTTTTGAGGTTTCTTCTCTAAAATGGGGATAATAGCACCAACCTCACAGAGATAATTAATGTAATGTAAAATCTGCAACCTTAGGAAAGAGTCATAAATAAAATATTTTCTTGTTTCTTCCATGGTCTTGGTCTCTTCTACTTGAGTCAATCAGAAAGTTCCTTCAGGTGGATAGGTGTCCCACCTGCCTTGCATTAATTTCAGGCTCTTTGTCTTCTGTTCTTCCCTCCATGAAGACAGAGACTGTGGTTCACCATTATGTAATTCAGACAATAGCTGAAGATGCTTAGATCCCCATTCCTGGCTCTTTCTGCCTTGGCCAGACCACTAGGATTCACTTTCTCCCTGCCCCTACCCCCAAAAGTTTGTATCTCAGGTGGTGACCTCTTTGAGTAACATGGTCAACTTGGAGAAAAGGTTCCCCAAGCTTCTCCCTTCCCCCAACCTTACCATTGCTGGATTCAATTCAGTGAATGCCTATCTGCATTCTTTTCTGTTTAACTGTCATATCACCCAACATCAAGTACATTGCTCACTGCTCAGTGAATGTTGATGGAATTCAATTGTTATTGCAGCGGAGGGGATGCAGGTTAGACACCCCAAAGGTCTCCTTGAAATTAGAAATAGTGAGGGTAACACTGAAAGGGTACTTGAAAGTGGACCCTTTGACCACTTCTGGGCTAAGAGAATCATCCTGCCCTGAGGGGGATGAATGAAATGACCTACTCTTCCTGATATTCTTCCCCACCCTACCCCCCCCAAAAGTGTTTGACAACCCAGATCTATTTCAGAACCTCCTATCTATGCTCAGAGGAAACAGCAATGTGACATGATATGATCTCATTCTAGGGCTAAATAAAGCCATTGTGTGAGATCCAGCCCTGGCTACTACGCCCCTGTTCCATTTCCTAAGCTCAGGGAGACCTGGGGGGGTAGAGGGGTTGTGGGAGAGCCTTTTGAAGGAGAGAAGATCAAGGAACAGAAAAGGAAAAAACGGTTAGGAGACCAAGTTTTGGAGAAAGAAACACTGAGGAGGAATTTTCAAGGGCTGATATTGTGGAGCAGGCAGCCAAACCCCAAGCACTTAAAGAGAAGAGTAAGGCACCTATGTTGCAGCATTGGGACAAAAGAACAGATTTACTGGGAGTGTAATAAAGAGGCTTGCCCATCACAGGTACTTGAGAAATGCCAAATTTGGCCTGTTTCTTCATCTATAAAATAATGATACTGGTCAGTATGATCTTGGAGATTGAATCCAGTTCTAAATCCTATGTGTTTATATCTTTATATCTAATCTCTAACCCTACCTCCATCCTTCCTCACGAGGAAGATGAGGAAGAGGAACTTTTGGGAATTCCATCTTTATAGAGATTAGAATGAAAGCAAAGGGAATTCCATTACTGGCAGAGATACTTGGAAGGCCTTCTACTGGATGGGCCTACTTGGTGCTGGCACCAGAGAAATGGGAAGTAGGTTTTTAAGAAAAGGAACTTGATTGAGTAAATGGGTAGCATAGTGCAGAGAGAGCCAGGCCTGGAGTCGGGAGAACCTGGGTTTAAATGTGACCCCAGATTCTTCCTAGCTATGTGACCCTGGGCAAGTCACTTAATCCCATTTGTCCTGCCCTTACTGCTCTTCTGTCTTGGAACTGATTATTAGTATCAATTCTAAGATAGAAGGTAAGAATTTTAAAAATCGATGTTAAGACAGAAGGTATGAGTTTTAAATTTAAGAAAGAAGAGAACCAATTGTAGTTCTGGGCATTAGAAGGGAGAGGTGGGTAGTGAACTCCATGATATCAAGATCAAGGGCCAAGGTGATTTGTTTCCAGGGAGAGAAAACAGGAAAGGGCTTCAGTTCAGGCCCTTCTGCTTGCCAAGTCCCTCCCTATTTTAATTCTAGTTGTGAGATATGAATGGACAAGAGGAAAAGCAGAAGAGAGATTGGAATTGTTGTTCAGCCTGTTTGATGCTTTAGGACCCGTTTGTTTTTTTCTTGATAGAGATATTGGAATGGTTTGTCATTTCCTTCTCCAATTCATTTTATAGATTAGGAAACTGAGGCCAACAGGGTTAAGTGAGTTGCCCAGAGTCACACAGGTAGTGTCTGAAGCCAGATTTGAACTCAGGAAGAGGAATCTTCCTGATTCCAGGCCTTGAACTCTTATTTACTGAGACACCTAGCTGCTTAGAGATGGAGGTAAATACTCACTACTCATTTGTGTGTTCATCTTCTAGAGAGAACCAGCTCCTGGTCTCTCTTTCTTCATCCCTCTCTAGGTCCTGTCCCTTTTCCCTCAGTCATAGTCCCTCGTAATCTTGGGTCCACCTTTCCCTGGAAAGCACCTAGTTGGCAGAGAGTCCTGCCCTGAACCCAGTGTATTCACCATCTTTCCTGCTCCTTTCAGACATACCTATCCTGGCTGCCAACATGATCAGGTGCCAGCTTGTACAGATAGATGGCACTAGGCCCAGGTGTGGAGAAGGAAGAAAGGCCCTGCTGGTGGTTGGCTGCACATTAGCCTCCTTTTCATAAGAAGAGCAGGGATGGGCACAATGGCTACAGCCAGTTTCCCTTTCCTTCCCCAGATACCATAGGGCAGGAACTAAGACTTACCAGCTACAGAAGACTAAGGGCTCAATTCCTCATCTCCTTTATGTGGCAAAAGGGCACAAGGTTCATGACAAGCCAAGAATCTTCTCTTTTATATAGTTTCTTCATGTAGCCAGTGACAATGGGCATACTGGATTGGAGAGGAGAGGTGGGAATAGATGATAGGAAGAACTTTTTTTTGATACTTTATTTTTTCCCTCAATTACATGTAAAAACTCTTTAGCATTTAAAAATTTTGAGTCTTTATTTCTTTCCCCCTGCTCTCCCTACCAAGATGGTAAGCAATGTGATATACATTTTATATGTGCAATAATGTGAAAGATTTTTCCATGTTAATCCTTTTGTGGAAGGAAACTCAAACAAAAGAAAGTGAAAAAAGTTTGCTTTGGTCTGGATTCAGACTTCATCAGTTCTTTCTCTTGAAGCAAATGCCATTATTTTATCATGAGTCCTTTGGGATTGCTTTGGATCATTATATTGTTGAGAGTAGCTGTTATTCACAGTTGTTCATTGTACAGTATTGCCATCACTATGTTCAATATTCTCCTTCTTTATCTGCATCAGTTTATGTAAGCCTTTGAGGTTTTTCTGAGCTCCCTCTGCTCATTATTTCTTATAGCATAATAGTATTCCATCATAACCATTCCCCAATTGATGTATCCCCTTACTTTAGGAAGAACTTAACATTTTGAAGATTCTTGGGGTAACTAATAGGCTTGGCAGGGACTTACACTCCATTTTTATGACTCTGCTCTTGGGAAACCTGACAGAGAAAATGTCCTAGAAAATGTCTCTCAGCTCCTCATGACTACCCCTGAAATCTAACTGGATTGTGGGGTACAATACTTAGAGAAGTAATCCAAATCATGTAACCATGGAAAAATTAAAATATATCAAAATAAAATAAATTTTAAAAAAGAAGTAATCCAGGGGAACCCAGATCCCTGTATCTTCAACACAGCAAAGGGCCTAAAATTGGTTTGGTAAATTGATTGGTATTGCTTCATTAATTGGAACTTTATCATTCTCAATATCAAGAGTCCTTCGAAGGTGCAGTTAGATGGCTCAGTGGATTAAGAGCCAGGCCCAGGATGGGAGGTCCTGAGTTCAAATATTACCTCCTAGTTGTGTGACTCCAGGCAAATCACTTAAACCCTGTTGACTAGCCCTTTCTTCTGCCTTGGAACTGATACACTTATCAATTCTAAGATTGAAAGTAAGGGTTAAAAAGAAGAATCCTTGGAGAGTTCATGGATCTTTGATATATTAGTCTTGCATAGCCATACCAGATCTCAAACCATAATCAAAATCAGTAATCATCAAAACAATCTGGTACTGGTTAAAAAACAGTGGTGGATCAGTGGAATAGATTAGGTATACAATTCACAGTAGTAAATGATCATAGTAATCTACTATTGTATAAACTGGAAGATCCAAGCTTTTGGCCAAGAAATCACTACTTGACAAAAAGTTCTGGGAAAACTGGAAAGCCATATGACCAAAACTATGTAACTCTGAAACTAACATCTTACACTGTACAACAAGATAAGGTTAAAATGCGTACATGATTTAAACATAAAGGATATCATAAGTAAATTAGGGGAGCATAAAATAATTTATCTGTCAGCTCTAAGGACAAAGAAAAAACTTATGACCAAACAAAAAACAGAGCATTATGGAATGTAAAATGGATAATTTTTATTATATCAAATTAAAAAGGGCTTGCACAAACAAAACCAATGCAATAAAGATTAGAAGTAAAACATAACTGGGAAATTTTTTCATAGCAATATCTCTGATAAAGGCCTCATTTCTCAAATATATAGTGTTGATTACATTAAATTAAAAAGGGGTTTGCACAAACAAAATCAATGCAATAAAGATTTTAAGTAAAACAAAACTGGGAAAAATTTTTTATAGCAGGTATCTCTGATAAAAGCCTCATTTCTCAAATATATAGAGAACTGAGTCAAATTTACAAGACTACAGATCACAGTGGAATTGCACATTGGCAATGGGAAGGGCAGGGGGAGGGGAGGGAGGAATAGAATATGATTTTTGTAACCAAGGAATATTGTTTGATATTGACCAAATAAAATAAAAATAAATAAAAACAAAAGAATGCAGATCATTCCCTGGTTGATAAATGGTCAAAGGATATAAACAGGCAGTTTTCAGAGTATATACTCTAGCATGAGCATTGATACCAAAGTGTCTCCCTCCAAGAAGGTAGAATGGGGGTCCCATTTGCCACTCATCTCCATGCCACATCGCCTGGAGTGTGCCCCACCCCTTTCAAATGATAGCTCTAGAAACAGTATTCATATCAATATGTCGATGTCCTTGGGAGCCCTCTAGATCCAATCGCCATTTCTTCTCATTTCCAAAACATGCTTCCCTAGAAATAACTCTCCTTTATGTGTTGTCCTCCTCTCTTAGAATGTAAACTCCTTGAGGATAGGTATTAACATACTAGCACATAGTAAAGCACTTAATGCTTTTTCATTTGAGAAAGGGTGCAGTTGATAGGATGAGAGAAGTTTTGGCTCAGGGGAACAAGAAACCAGAGTTGGTATAACTGATAACTGGTTTAAAAAAAAAAAAGCAAACCTGAAGGATATTTAGTAAGCTAGCCTGGAAGGATATGAGAATTGTTGCTCTTCATCTCTAGTGCAGGAGGCCCTTGAAGAAAAGGACCCAGTCTGCCTCCCCCAACCTTTCTTTGTCTTCTGCCTAGGCCAGCCCATCTGCCACTTCCATGAATGACGAAATCCCAGAGGCCTTCCTGGCAGGAGGAGATCCAGTGCCCCAAGGAAGAACTCGGAGATGTCTGTCAGCTGTGGAACCTAGTGGGCAGTCTCAGGAAGAAGAGGAAGAAGAGGAGGAAGAGAAGGAGGAAAATGACTTCCAGCCAGTACCCCTTCGAAGATCAAATGCCCGCCATTCCCAAAGCTACGTTCGTGACCCTTTCAGGCGTCACAGTTGGGAACCTGGTAGTGTATTCCAGGATGCTGCCAATGATCCAGTGGGAGGGTAAGCCCCCAAGCTAAGGGACCTAAGTACCCTATTTGCCCACATATATTTGCAGAAATCCTAGACTTAGGTGAAGATGGAATGGTGAAAAGAACTGATTGTCTTGGCACTTTTATCATATGCATACAGATGCCCTCAGATTTGTGAGATAAGTAGGATGGGGTGAGGGGGGTGTCTAAGACTTCTAGTCACCTCCTAAGGGATTTAGATGGATAAAATCCAGGTGTCTTAATTCAGAATCTCTATTAGAGGGTTCTGGCCTATAGTCTTAGAGGTCCCTCTTAGCAGGCTTAAATTCCTCCACTAATCTTTTCTTCTTACTTTTTGGAGAATTGAGAAAACAAGGGGAGAATGGGGCTCCCTTTCTTAGCTGTTCTCTGTTAAGTACTGGTTTCCATCCCTCTCTTCAGCTGCTGTTTCTTTCCTTACTTCCTCAGCCTGACATCCATCTTTAAATTTGGATTTCATAGAATCATGGACGATGCTAGGAGAAACCTTATAGTTGATCTCATCCAACTCCTTTACTTTTTCAGATTTAAAAACGGGAAGAGAGAAGTAAAATTGTTTGGGAGATTTCTAGGGAGAATTGAGTATGGTTTCTCCTACCCTGCTTTCTGTA
Organism: Monodelphis domestica; assembly: GCF_027887165.1. Lineage (NCBI taxonomy): Eukaryota > Metazoa > Chordata > Mammalia > Didelphimorphia > Didelphidae > Monodelphis > Monodelphis domestica. The sequence continues at coordinate 170,494,743 of NC_077228.1, forward strand.
ATAGGCAAGCCCACTGATTTCATTCTGAGGCTAGCACAAAAGTAACATAATTTCTCCATAATTTCAAATTTAGTGGACAAAACTTGGATTTTGATAGGATAAATTCTCAGCTACTCAGTTATTCTGAGGGGAAGGCTATTGAGAATAGACAAATAGGCCTATTTCATAGCACGATACTATGGTAAAGGAAATAGTCTACTCACCCCTAGAGCAGGACATAGGTAGACAGATAGAGGCATCTCCCTGACTGGCCTGAAGTGGGGAAGGACCGGGGATCAAATCAGACATTTCCTAGCTGTGATATACTGGAGAAGTCACCTAACCCCATTTGCCTAGCCCTTGCCCTTTTGCCTAGAGCTGTTACTAAAACAAAAAGTAAGGGTTTAAAAAAAATCTCCCCCTACCATTTTTACAAAGTCAGAGGAAGTCAGGAGGAAAAATTCAGGGTCAGACTGAAGCAGTTCAGAGTTAGTAAGTGGTGAGTGTAGGGACCTGCCATTTGGAATTAGGCATATTCCCTCTGGACAGGATCCCTTGGCTTTGGTTAGTATATTATTTCCCACTGGTTCAGGGCTGAACTGGGCTGAGTTTGAAGAGAAACATATCTAGCTTGGATCCTCTTGCTAAGCTGGGTGGAAGAGGAGAGTGTGGAGAGCCAAGAGGAAGCTAATCTGATGATGCTCAGAGGCCTCTTTTAGATGCCCATCCCAACTCATTGCTCTACAGTTATCCCAGTTCCTCATCCAAAGTTACTTCTGTATATAAGGCAGGGAGTGTAAGGCAAGCAGGGAAACAGGTTTGAGGCAACGATGGGAGAAAAAAAACAAAGTGGCATGAAGTAGGGAGTCCCAGTTGCCTCCACCATCACCTCTCCCTTGGCTTCCTCATCTCTAACTTTCTTCTGGGACAAACTCACTCTCGACCAGCAGGGGTCAACCTTGTCTGCTGCTTTCCTTTGAGAAGGAGCCAAATGGAAAGGCTAGTCTAGGCTGGCCTATGTCCCCTGCTGCAAGGCATGAGACAGAAGAGGCTGGCCAGGGATGAACTTGGGCAATACTGTTCCTAACCTGATCTCTTCCCATCTTTCCAGTCTGCTTTCCAGGCCCTTCCCTGCATTGGATCATCCAGCCATCCTGGCCTCCTTGATATTCCTTACACAAAATGCTTTCTTCCTTTGTGCATGCTTTTGTAACATCTGCCCCCTTTCCCTCCCTTGGGCCTAGAACATTTCCCCTCACTTTTATCCCTTGGAATCCCTGGCTTCCTTTAAGAAGTGCTATCTTCTGTAGCTGACCTTTTCAGTACCATCCTCTCTACCATCTGTAACTGTCTTTTATATACCAAATAGGTTTTTGTCTCCTCCGTTAGAATGTAAGCTCCTTGAGGGCAAGCCTCTTTTTGTTTGATTGGGGTTTTTTGCTTTTTCTTCTGTATCCCTAGTGCTTAGCACATAGTAAGATCTTAATAAATGCTTGTTTTTGATCTGGTGCTTGTTGATATCTCTCCAAGTGCTATGGGTTTGCATGATGCCAAGGAATTATGTAAGTGAAGTGAATGTGTGTTTCAGGAGGAACCTGCAAAAACTGGGGTCTGGAGGCCCGAGGGAGTTTCAAAGTCGGGAGGAGCTGGAGACAATTCTGAGGCCTCAGGATCAGAGTGGCCAACTTGAATACCTGGTATGGACAAGTCAGACTTTCCCCATGAGTGCTGGGCACTTATCCCACTAAACCAAAGATAGTCTTACTCCTTCCCACTCCCCTCCTCAAAACATACTATATATCTGGACTTTAGTCAGTCGCTATGCCCATCTGTCTCATCTACCTTGTTTCTATAACTCTTCATCTAGTAGAAATCATGTGTTTAAGATTAGAAAACATCTTACAGGCTTTTGAGTCTAGGCCCTCTTTTTATAGAAATGGTGAATGAGGCCCCAAAGGGTTAAGTCACTTACCCAAGGTCACATCTAGAAAGCTGGCAGGGTTGAAATCCAGTGCTCTTTCCACTACATTACACTTCCTCCCCATCCCAGCCCTTTTCTGTATCCTTCTCTGTCCCTTTGTCTTTTGGGGCCTCTATGCTTCCTGTCTTTCTGTAAATGGGTCTCTATCTTTGGCTGATTTCATCTGCTGATTGCTCTAATCTTTTGCTTCCTAAGTTACTCACAACATTTGAAATTTGAAGGGTGAGGAACTTCTCTAAAATAGATAGATGGGTTGAAACAGGGACTTTTTTTTTTGTTTTGGCTCTTTTCAACTGTGGGCTCCTAAATCACCTCATTACTTTTTGTAACAAACTCCTTCTAGATTCATGCATTCAGTGATTATATAGGTAAGCCTAGGTATCTCACTGACAGTTTGAATTTGCCCTCTGGGCACTCAAAAAGGTTCAAGGAGAACTAGAGCCTTTCCCACCTAATGTTTCCCAATCTCAGCTCTTCAACAATCCAGTGTTTAGGAATTAGAGAAATAGAATATATTCTCATTGAGTCAAACTGCTTAATTTGCTTTAAACCTATTGAGGAAGAGGATGAAGAGGATAGCTAGCCTCAGGAAAGCCAGGGAAAGAGAAGGGTGCCTCAGGTCTAGCAGGTTTGAATTTTCTTCATCAGATCCTTTGCTTGTTGCAGTCATTAGTACCTCATCCAGTCAGGGCCCAAGAACCTCATTCTCCTTACTTTTCTGCCTGGCTTCACTCAACTAGACCTGGGGCTACCCAGGCTTTTTCAAAGCCTAATTATAGTTTTCCTTCCAAACAACCAAAAGGTAAGACAGCCTAGCCTTTGTTTGTAAAAGAAAGCAATGGCTAAGGAGGGTAGCCACATAGCAATCCTATCCCTGATACCCTAATTCCTTCCACCAGTGTTTCTGAATGCATATTACCCATTTTCATCTCATCCTTATTACTCTCATCCCTTCCTTCTTTCTCCTCTTCCTCCTTTGTTCTTAACATCTTTCTCTTTTCCCATTTCTCTTTCTTCCTTTTAAACTATCCCCGACTTTTCTCCTTTTTTTCTCTGTTTCTTTCTTTCATTTTTTGGTTACATTTAAAATTCTAAGCTAACTCTCTCCCTCCCTCCTTTCCTACCCTTCACTGGAGATAGCTACCTTTTGAAAAGGTATATGTACATATGCACATGTATGTACATACACACATATATATGAAACTCTACCATGCATACTTCTATTTATCAGTTCTTTCTTTAGAGATAACATTCACAATTATTCGTCAAACAATATTGCTTTTGCTATTATACAATTATCTCTTGGCTCTGCTCATTTCTCTTTTCTAAATTTCCTCCCCCTTTTTTTCTACCTGATTAAATAAGTGCCATTTGTCTCACTAGTTCTAATAAGGTTCTCTCCCTCCATTCCAATCAGAATGGGTGATCAAGTCAGACTGAGTGATTCATAAAATCATTTGCTTTATTACAGTAGTCTAAAGATCAAATCAGACTGAGAAACACAAGTCTGTGCTATTCAAAATAGACCATTTTCTTCTTAAAGATCTCCTACAAGGGTAGCTAAGTGGCTCAGTGGATTGAGAGCCAGGCCCAGAGATGGGAGGTCCTGGATTCAAATGTGACCTCAGATACTTTCTAGCTGTATAACCCTGGGCAAGTCACTTAATCCCTATTGCCTAGCCCTTACCAGTCTTCTGCCTTGAAATCAAAACATTATATTGATTCCAAGACAGAATGTAAGGCTGTTTTCTCTTTTTTTAATCTCCTACATCAAGAATGCCTAAAGTTGAATTGTATCTGCTAGGAAAGAGGATGGGATGCAATAATAATTTTCTTTCCATCTAAAGTGAAAGATTCTATAAGTGAGCAGTCAAGGAAGGGTAGCATCTATTTGGAAGGTCCACGTTTAGAAAGGAGTCAAATGATATAAGAGAGAGAGAATTTGGTAGAAGGGCAAACTCAATAACGTTTTGGGAATTGTGGGGGTGTTGGGTTGATTATAGGTTCAGAGATCCCAGCATCCATCCGCTGGTCCCTTGAATGGCTCTGCCTGTGGCATCCTCTCCAAATCTGTATCCATGAGTGGAATTGATGGCTACTTCAATCTAGATGGTGAGTAAGGCTGGGGAGTGGGACGGAGGTGGGGATGGAGTGGAGTAAAGAGGGAACAATTGATATATTCCCCTTCTTCCCTGAAGTATGGGGCCATACTGAATTGCCTCCTGACTCAGGGACTTTAGTTAAAGGCTAGGGATTTGGTAGGGAATCCCAGGAATCCCATAACTTAGTATATACCTAATCATGCTGCCTTTGGAGAACCCCCCCTCAATTCCTATCCAAATTGAAGGTGAATACATGCACCTTTCTAGATTTTCCTTTTATCTAAAACCAGGGACTCAGGACATAGGCATCTGGAGCTCCAGCCTCCATCTTTACTATAGTTAGAGGACAATCCTTCTAGGTTTCCCCTTCTACTTAAATTGGAGAATTTGATCCCAAGCATCCACCCTCATCTCAGTTTTCCCATTTACTGAAAACAAAAAACCCAGATATTGGGTCTTCAGTTTATTTTTTACCTGCTTTTAGTTTTTCTACATGTTTTAATTTAGCTTTCAGGCTTGCTTTTTTTTTTTTTTGCTCAGACCCCGCCCTCAACCTCCCTCCAGGAAGTCCCCAGTGCCCGCCCTGAGGATGGAGTCATAGGCACCTGTAGCCCTGGGAACCTGATCCAAGGTGTAGAGGGGGGAAGGGAAGTAGCTGTAAGTGCCTTTGTCTGGCTTTAGCCAGACATATCTTCTCTCCTTTTTTATTAGCAGAGAATTTACCCCAATCTCCTGGCCCTGACTTCAGCAACTGGTGAGTGTAGAGCCCAACAAGTCCCTCAGAAACCTGGGGGTGGGTCAACCCAAAGGGCTGTGGGTGGTGGACTTTGTGACCTTCAGGGGTCACTTTGTTTTCAGAAACACTCCTCCCCAACCAACACTCCTTCTGCTTCTAATTCAATTCTTCCACTTCTCCAAGCACCCTTGAAACTCCCTTCTCCTTGGAAGATCGGAGATTTGACTCATTCTTCCCTTGGGAGGTGAAGAAGGGAGGCTTAGGTGATTACCAGTGTCACTCCTGAAAAGAGGATAAATTAGGAAGAAGAGAGTGTCCAGGATACAGGAATACGGTTCGAGCTGGGATATCAGCAACAAAATGCAATGGAATGGAATGGAAAATGGCTGGGAAAGTCAGCTTTTAAGAAAGAGAGAGTAGAGAAAGCCAATAACCTTTGACTATTGGTCAGACATTGACAGATAATTGACCAATGGGAGCCTGAGGAGAGTTGGGTAGGCAGTGGATATAGGAAAGGAGCAGGACTGAATGGGGGCTGAGGGAACACTGGAAAAGAAGGGAGGGGGCCAGAGGCCATATTGGGTGAGAAAACCTTGTGCTGGAAGAGTTCAATAATATCATGTAAATGAGCATGCAAATCAGCACCTGTTCGAATCCCACAGCTGTGGTCTGTTTAGTAGGTCAGCATTGTAAAGGGGCCCTTTAAAAAGCTAAGTTCTGCTTTTGGGTCCCTTAAGTCTCTAGCTGACACAGCCCCCTCCTGGCTTCAGCCTCTAGAATTAGCTCATGGGATAGGGCTGATGAAATCCCAGGAAACTCAGCTCTGACTGGCAATGAGCCCAGGGACCATTCTCAAACCAGAGAAGGGGGGCAGGTATAGGTCACCCAGAGTTCCTTAACCACTGAGGTTGGCAACAGAGAAAACATGGCCCCCAAGGCTTCTAAACTCTATATTGCTTCTATACTGGGTCTGGATGGGGCCAAGAGAAATGGAGCCATGATCCTTAACCTCTCTCTGGAGGATGGGGAGGGTCTGGTTAACTGGGAGGTGCTTGGAGCCATCCTCTGGTACAGAAGGATAAAATGAACCAGAGCTGGGAGGTCCAGACAATTGGAAGGGGAGGGAAGAGGTTGGTAACTGTCTCTCTCAGGTTTTTTTCTGACTCTCCTCCTTCTCTCACTGTTTCCCATCTACTCTCTGGGTGTCTTCATCCCTTGTATCTATCACTCTCTGTACAACATGGTGTCTCTAGTCTGTCTATCTGTTGACTTTTGGGAGGTGGCTTTTTCCCTTCCATCCCATCTCTGTCTCCATCCCTATCTCTTTATTTCTTCAGTCTCTGGGGAGGCAGCTGCAGCCAGCTGGACGTAAAGCCCTCAAGAAAACAGGCAGGCCGCTCCCTTCAACGGACCCTCAGCCTCTTTTGGGGCATGACAGGCAAGGCCAAGGTAGGAGCAACTGGAGGCCCAGGTCTTCATCTTTGTTCTTCTCCTCTCCCTTCAATTTCTGTCCCTCTGAACAGAGGCTTTGGACCTGGGTCAGTTTGGAAGAGGTAGCCAAATAAGTGCCCTCTCTTAACAACTCACTTCTTTTTTGTTCCCACCCAGTCTACCATCCCTCAACTCTCCCTCCTGCTTAGCTGCCAGACGTAGTCAGCTAGATTCAGGGAAGGGCAAAGCTGTATAAGCTTACGGTCGATGTGGCACTTCTCTCTTCACCTTTCCCCCATATAGCTGAAAGATAACCAGAAAAAGCTCTTCTTAGGGGCAGATACCACAACTGGAAGAAGTGAGGCTAGACCAGGGGCTGACCTTCTTGTATGTGTGTGTACATATATTCATACACTTGTGTTGTTTACAATCCCATACCCCAGGTTGATGTAGAGTCAGTCATAGATTTTCCAACTGTGACCACTGTAGGGGGTTAAGAAGTGGTATTCTAAAGGGAAGAGGAAGAAGCCTGACTGTAGCCATCTGTAATCACTAGATGCCTCCCAACCACATCGCCCACACAAGAGCCTTCTCTGCTGCTCTCTTAGCCAGAGCACCCCCTTGTTCCTGGACTAGTTAGGAGGGAAAGTAACGATAAGATTGTGTTAGCATCTTCTCACCAAAGGGCTGTGGGCAGGGTAAGACTGAAAGAGGGAAGAAAACAGACTGAGGAAGGAGAAACAAGCCTGGGAAGATGAAAGCCTTTAAAAGGAGGTTTTCTCTTTCTCAGGAAATGCAAACCTCTGGAGAATGAAACCAAGAATCTCAAGGTCCCAAGGTCCCTGCCTTGGGGAGCCAAGGGGCTCAGGGATAGACAGATAAGTTCTAGATAATGAAATTCCTCTCTTCCTACAAAGTGGGGTTTGCCTTAGGAAGCTGGTCCTACCCAAAGGAGGTCTAGAGGCCAAATTTCTGCTACCTAAACCCATCTGAAAAGGCTAGTCCTCATAAACAGAGGGTGATCCAGGACCCTGGTGTTCAGGTGGGAGTAGAAAAGCTCAGAGTAAGTCTGGGAATTTTCCCCACCCAACATTTCCTCCTCCACACTCACAATTTCCAGCTCTCAGTTGCCCCCTAGGGTAATCTGTTTCTAGCTTACTCCTTATATCTCTTTATCTTCCTCTGGTCTAAGCTCTCTTTTTTCCTGTCTCTCTCATTGTATATATCTTTTGTTGCCTCCTCTTCTTTTCTGTTTTTCTTTTTTTCTCTCTCCCTGTCCTGGTTTAGTAGAGGGGATCAGAGGGCAGGGAAAGAGCCTTCTTTGTCTTTAGAGAAGTCCAACTAAGCACAAAAGGGATATAACTTTCACATGGGTGTGTTTCAGAACCACATAGGTAGCAATAATTATGCTTTCCTCTTCCTTCCTTATGCTGGGGCTAGGACAAAACTAAGGAGGTGGGGGAGCCTCTTATGTCCTTCTCAGCCCTGGCCCTCCTTCCCTCCTCTGAGATCTCATCTTGTTGGTTCAGTTCCTAAGATGTCAAAGGGCATAAGATCATCATTACCTTCTGTTGCATGCTGGGTCAGAAAGGAGAGTGCTAAAAGTTCTCTATTCCTTGTGTTGCCTCTTATACCAGCTTTTCTTCTCCCAAAGATCTCTAGTCATCTAATAAGCTTCTCCACTGAGGAATTTTCAAGCACTGTTGTCTATTTTACCCCTGGAAGTAAGATACCTGGGTCTCACTTATTATGCCTTTTGTTTTCTGCTTAACCATGCCTGAGCTCCTCTCCTCCATCCCTTGCTAAGGATCAGTGTAATAGAGACAGAACCAACCATCCACATGGCCCAGGTTGCTCATCTGGCTTAAGACCCAGGCATTGCCAAGTACCAGACTCCTTTTTCCCTGTTCCTCAATGGGAAATAAAATGCTTCTCATGTTGGATGAGATGAAGAAAGTAGTGGTTACTTTGAGTCTGATAGGATGATAGTCTCTGACTTTCCAGCTTTAGATCTATCTAGCCTAAACCCCTTATTTTATAGACAAGGAAAACTAAAGATTTGCCCAAAGCCACATAAGTAATAATTGTTAGAGGCAGGACATGAACCTAGGTCCTCTGACTCAAAAAACAGTATTCTTTCCACTACACAGTTTTGGAAGCTGAGGGTTTTAAAAAATATCATTTCACATATGAGATGTATCACTGGGGAGGTTGGGGGTGATCTCGGGATTGATTCCCCAGGATCTTGATGATGAAGGTGGGCTCAGAGAAAACAGGAGGAAGAAAAAGCAGAGACAAAATACCCCCCAGCTATCTTGATGGCAAGAGCATATTTTTTTGTTTTGTTTTGTTTTGTTTGTTTGTTTTTAAATAGGGCTAAATCCTGTCTCCACAAAGGAAGGACTCTGTGAGAGAGGTCATGGACTGACACTGGAGTGATGAATGAGATGGAGATAGAAATGAGATGGGCCTTTTATTTTCCTAATATCTAGTCTGAGCTTAGAGGCAAAGAGCCAGAAGGGGCTTACATATTTCTAGGGCTTGGTTAGGATTAGGGTTTAAATCTCTGTTCAGGTATAGTTAGTATGTAAAAACAGTGTAAATCTGTCCTTCACTTGTAAGTTGGCAGCTCCTGAGCCTGCCTAGCTCTGCGGACACAGCCATAGCCTGTCCCCTCCTCTGGGCCCCTCAGAGGGCGGAGCAGGGAAGGGGAAAGGGGGGCTGGCCTCTAGCAGGCTGTTTTTAAATTTAGCTCATTTCGTCAGGCTTGGCTGCCCTTTGAGAGAGATGGAGTCCAGACGCCTGGGTCCAGTTGATGTAAGGGGTTATTGTGCCATTCTCCCTGATTCTTCCTCTAGGTTTAGAGAAGGAAATGAAAGAAATAAGCATTTATTTGTTTTGGGAAACAAGCATTTATTAAGCACCTACTATTTGTCAGGCACTGTGCTAGATGCTGGGGAAACAAAGGTAAAAGACAGTCCCTGCTCTCAAGAAGCTCCCAGTCTAAAGGGGGAAACAGCATGCAAACAATCACATACAAACAGATTGGTGATAACCAAGAGAGGGAAAGCACTAGCATTAAGGGAGATGAAGAAAGCCTTCTTGAAGAGGGTAAGATTTTAGTTGGGACCTGAAGAAGCCATTGAAGAAAGCTGAGGGAGAAGAAAATTCCAGGCATGGAAGACAGCCAGTGAAAATGCCTGGAGTTGGGAGCCTTTGATCCTGCTAACTTATACTCTCACCTCTTCAATTAAAGTAAAAAAGATTACATTAGAGTTAGGAAAAGCCTATATAGTGGGAATCTGGAGATGTCTGACTACAATGAAGATGAGGAAATTCAAATCAAACCTTTATTAAGTACCAGGTCTAAGCCAGGCTCTGTGCTGGGTTCTAGGAATACAAAGACCAAAAAGGAACAGGCTCCCCCAAGGAACATACATTCTTTTGGTGGGAAACAGCATGTACATAGGTAAATATAAAATATATACGAAATAATTTTGAAGAATGGGAAGTTATAGGCATTTAGGGTGGCACAGTGGGCAGAACTCTTAACCTGTAGTCAAGAAGACCTGAGTTAAAATATACTTCCTAGCTCTATGACCCTAAGCATGTCACTTAACCCCTGTTTACCTTAGTTTCCTCACCTGTAAAATGGGCATAATAATAGAACCTACCTTCCAGGGTTGCTGTAAGAATCAAATGAGATATTTGGAAAGCATTTACACAGTGCTCAACACTTGATAGGTCCTGTTATTTTATTTATTTATTTTCTCCCTTAACTAAAAAATAGAGGAAGTTAGGAAAGGCCTTTAGTAGGAAGAGGCACTTGAGCTAAATCTTGAGTGGAACCAATAGCTCCAAGAGATAGATGTGAGAAAAGTGAGCATTCCAGGAAGACCCAAAAACAAAAGATAAGCAGAAGTGAACAAGAAACTTCAACGGGGCCAGTAGGGCAGGAAAGTAAAGTGTGTGGATGGAAAGAGGAGGAAGGGATGATGTGTGATGAGCCTAGAAAGGTAGACTGGAAGGCAGACAGATGCGTAAAGTTTTCAGTCGCAAACAGGGTAGTCTGTTTTATCCTAGAGGCAAGACAGGCAGAGAGTCACTGAAACTTCTTGAATAGGGAATTGACATGATGAGACTCATGCTTTGGGAAGTATCCCTGGGTAGCTGCGCAGGGAGGGCAAGAGGAGCTGCAAAGAAGCACTGAGTAGGAAGGAACAGAAAAAATATCTGAAGAGGCTATAGTAGTGGTCCACTGAGGAAGCTGGAAGGACCTAAATGAGCTGTGTGAATGGAGAGGAGGGGGTGAGGGAGGTTATGGAGGCAGAACAAACAAGAAACAAGACTAAACAACTAGGACTGAATATGCAGGAGTTGAGAGGGGAAGGGAGTTGAGAATAGTCATGCCCTTGGCAGAAATGGGGGAGTTAGGAGTTGATTTGAGGGGAAAATAAGGTGATTTCAGTTTTGGCCAAGTTGAGTTTGAGATCTCTATAGGCCATACAGGTGGTGTGGGATACGAAGGTCTGAATGCCACCTGCCTACAGATTATACAGAAATCTATCAGAGCTGAGGAGATGGGAGAAGGAAGGAGCCTGGGCTGCATCCACACAGAGGGTGGGACTTGGATAAATGATCCTTCCAAGGCACTTAGCAGGAACCATCACTGAGAGGAGCAGAACCAGAAAAGAGCTAAAAACCTTTGGAGAAAGCAGCATCTAGGAGGAGGGAGTGGGCAACAGTGTTGAAGGCTTCACTGAGGTCAAGAAGGATAAGGCCTGAGAAAAGGTCCTTGGATTTGGAAATAGAGATCCTTATAGTGACCTTGGGAAAGTGGTTGCTAGGGGAGGAGAAAACACACGAATGGTGGTGGGGGAGCCCAAGCCAAACCCAGCCAATGAAAAGAGGAAAGTTCCCAAAATAGTGGCAGGAGCTAAAACGGGCACCTAGAAGAATGCTGAGTTGGATTTCAAAGGTGGAGGGGAGCAGAAAAAGAGAGCAGCTTTAGCTCTCTAGGTCCAGGTTGTTCTCCTTTAACATATGCCACACCCTCATGGACCAGAACCAGGCCAATCCCCAGCTCAGATGATATACAATTGCCTTCTTTTGCTTCTCCAGAAAAGTGGGACCTGCTGAGAAGCTGCAAAGTGAGGGATATTGAGGTTAGATTCAAAGAGGAACTTTCTTAAAAGCAAAAGAATTGCCCAGGAAGAATTTCTGAGGGGTGAAGAATATTTAGTCACCATGAATAAGTAAAGTGCTTATTCTGGGCCAGGTACTGAGTTAAACCCCCGGTATACAAAGAAGGGCAGAAAAATGTGCTCTCCTGTCCCTGGGCCTGCCTGTGAAAGGAAAAGTGGTGCGAAGGGAACAATCTTTGCTCGGAGTTTTTAACACCAGATTTAATTAAACTGTAGCTGGAGCGGTGGGACTTAAATATAAAGACAGACTTCCTTAGCAGAACGGATGTTAACCTTCAAAGGAGGTCAGGGACTCTGCTCAGCAAGAGCCTCCCCTGCCGGGAAGGGGGAAGAGAGGTCCCGGGGCTCGAAAGGGGAGGACTGGACTCGCGCTTTGGGGGCCATGCCTTCCCCTAGAGTAACTGTGTATGGGACTATCTTCTAGGCTATAAAAAATTGGGGACTCAGTTTACCCGGCACTTCGCACTTTTAACCTCCGACTGAGTTCCCTACACACTAAAGATTTAGCTCCTTTGATCCCTTCCAGGCTTCCCCGCCCCCCCCCCCCCAGTCTCAGCTTTACCTGAGGACCCCTGCCACTTCACCCCCTTCCAAATGCCTGAAGTTGAAAGGGAAGGGACTGGGGGGGCGGGCGGTAGAAGAATCCGGTGAGAAGGGGAAGGGTCTGGGGTCTGAGGAAGGAAGCATGGAGAACGCCACGAGCTCAGAGAAGGGAAAGAGAGATTCTGTCCGAGGGGCGCCTCCCCCCCCCCATTCAGCGGGCGCTCGGCTGCCCCCTCCCCTCGCCTGCCTCCCTTCCCCTCCGCTCCTCCCCCCTCCCTCCCCCCGGAGCTCCGGTGGGGGTGGAGACTAGGTTTGAGGAACTGATGCTGGGTGCTGAGCTGGGGGAGTCAGACTTCCTGTCCCTGAGACAGACGCGTGCTGGGTGGACCCCTCCCCCTATTCCTCCCCCCAATCCTGACCCGCGGACAATAGCTGGACGTCTGGGTCCGAGGCAGGTCCCGGCTCCCCTTGGGCGGCCCCCGCCTGCCCCGGCCCCCTCCCCCCCGGATTATGTCTCGGATCGAATCCCTTACTCGGGCGCGGATCGACCGGAGCCGAGAGCAGGCGATCAAGGTGGGCCGGCCCTCGGGTTCCCTCCTCTCCCTCTCCTCCCCTCGGGTTTGGGGCGCTGAACTTGGGCGGAGCTGGTAACGGCTGCCCCGGGGCGCGGGGCTGGAGGAGGAATCGGATGGGTGCTGGGAGGGGGGGGGGGCTCGAGGTGCTTGCAAAGTTGAGTCAGGCTGGGACTGGAGGGTGAAGAGGTAAGGGGGTGCTCCCCCTCCCTCGTCCCACCACTCCGCCGATAGCCTTCCAGGGCCCCCCTCCCCGCTGTCCTGCGGGTGCTGCCTCTCGATCCCACCTTTGTCCGGGAGAGTAGTGGAAGGGGCTTTCCCAGCGTGAGCCCTCTCCCCGGGACTAAACTGCGCTCGGTGCGACCACAAATGGACTTTCCAGCTGTGATTCACCTCCCCCCACAGCCACCCACCGTCTGGCCCGGGTGTGTGGGGGAAAGCCAGGGTTCGGCTCCTTTCCTTGTTTCCCCACCCCCAACGTGGCTGAGGAAGGGAGTTAATGTCTTTTGTGTGGGTCTTCTTCCATGTTACCCAGCCAGCTGTGAACCCTCTGGGGATCTGTGTCTTACTCCCCAACTCTGTGTGCTTCCCTCTTTCCCTCTTCCGGGACCCCTGGCCCTCTCTTCAGTGTCTTAAGTTCTCAGACTTCTGCCTTCCTCCTTTCTTCCCCAAATCAGGCACCTGTCTCCCCAAGAATCCCCTTATCTAGTTGTGAATTTAATTCCCACTTGTGGGACCTAGATCCATTCCTAAGAGCAATGATCCCTCCATTCCTTAGCCTCTAGGAAAGGAAAGGATGGGGCTGACTGTACAGTGAGTAAGTGGGACCTTGGAAAAAAGCTCTTGGAGGACCCATGCCTATACTAGACAGCCCTCCCACCTCCTACATAGACAGGCACCATTCCTCACTCACACTGGCCTCATTGTGAGTTTGGCCAAGACTAAAATTTCAGAGTTGGTTTAATCTTTGACTTGTCATCTGCCCCCACACCCTGCTGCTCTGCCAGGGCCCAGGTGCCTAGCTGGATCACTCTGAGGCCTGGATGCTGTGCCCTCTGGGCATCCTAAAGGTGGTGGAAAGCCTTCTCTCCCCATTTCCTTCCTAGTCCCTAGACTCTGGGACACCTGAGCTCTCCTATGCTTCCTAGCCTAAAGGCCAAATCTATTGTAGTTTGCATTTGGCAAGCCCAGGGGATGAGGGGAGAGCCTGCCCCAGTGGGCTGGAACTGAGGATCTGATGTCCTGAAAAGAACTTGAGGTTTCTGTTAGACCTCTGATCGGGGAGGACTAGGTTGGGACCACCTAGGGAAAGAGATAGCATAGAAATAGAAGGGTGCAGGCGCTCCCTGATCTCGGCCACCACTCTGGCCAAGCTTATGCTCCAAAAGTCTGTTTATTTTTTTGGCCGTTAGAATTGAGACCATGGAGTGAGGCCAAGGGGGGCGGGGAGGTTTTTTTGAAACCACGGAAATTGGGTTCCACCCTAAAAAGGAAGGGGGGGTGGGGAAGACCAGAGAGTGGGAGGGAAGAAGGCAAGTGTGAAGGGGTTCTGAGTAGGCAGAATTCTTTGGTCTTCTGCCTCCAGGGTGAGATTTGGGAGCTTAGAGGTCAGATGTCCAAGCATCCTTCCTTCTTGGGTGATGTTGGGAATCTAAAGGGGTCAGTCACCTGGGTTGTCTATATTCACAACACCTCCTCCCCCCTTCCAGCCCTCATTTCAGAATAACTGGGAGGCTGGTTTCATGAGTCTCTTCACCATTGAAGACAGAGGCTTGGAGGCTAAAACCCACTGGGGCCAGAAAAAAGGGGAGTCTTTAGAAAGTGTTGTGGTGGTTGTTTGGGCTTGTTGGAAGGAGGAGGCCACCTCCATGGAACTGGTTACAGAAAGGGATCCCCTACATAACAACTGTTTCTTTCATTTTATACATGATAGGAAGTGAGGGGAAATGGAAGGCTGGATCTCCCTATTCTGTAGCTTAGGGCAGAGGGTGGTTCAGACTTGGGTCTTTAGTTTCTTCCTAGTCTTTAACCTTCTTTTGTGGTCACCCATGAGGGGAGAACTCTAGTTTTATCTTCCTCTTATGCTACTTTGCTCTGGCTCTTCAACTGATCTTTCCCCCCTCCTTAATATGTAATAGTACTTTAATTCCTTATTTCTCTTCTCTCAGGACATCACTAACTTTTTTTGTCCCTAAAATCTCCCTGTTTCACAAATGTCCCCAGTTCCCACAATTCTCTTTCTCTCCCTCCCCCTCCCCCACCCAGCCCCCCCAAACCCTGAGCCTGATTCCTTCCCAGAACAAAGGCCCTTTTTCTCACTAGGAAAGGTCAGGGGCCAGGAGACAGGATGCTAAGGATGGCGCTGGGAGTTGGGGATCTTCTTAGGATTTCTAGGACCCAGGCATCTGGGTGTGAGGCTGAACTGAGGGTGTGAGGAAATAGGAGAGAGAAGGTTTCTTTGTTCTGAGTGGTGGAGAGAGGTGGCTGGCTTTGTGTATAGGGACTTGGAGCGCAGCTTGGGGGAGGGCTGGGAAAGCTGGGGAGGGGACTAAGAGGCCGGAAGTCCTGGAGAGAAGGTAGAGGAAATTGGGGTTCCCTAGAGGAGGCTGACACTCTGGGAGCTTGGAAAACATTGGAGAATCTAAAGAGTTATGGAGCCTGGGGAAAGGAAGGAGAGCAGACTGGAGAATCATCTGAAGAAAGAGGACTTAAGTAAGGTGTGTTAGGGAGAAATCTTTATAGAATGAGAATTTAAAATGAGAGGCTCAGGACTCAGCTTCCATGGGTTGGTTTGTTTGTTTTTATTTGTTTGTTTTTAAGAAACATGACTAGGGTTAGTCTAAGGCAAAGAAGAGAGGGCCATGACTAGCGCCTTGTAAGCTTTGTGTGTGTTTTTGTAGCTGTGTGTATTCAGTTTTCTGTCTCAAATCTGTCCTTTGATTTCATGGTTCACTGTGTTGGGAAAGCAACCAGATTGGAGGCTTTCTCTTCAGGAGCAGGTAAAGGTAGAAACTATGGAGTCTTAAGAATGGAAGGGCATTTGTGAATACACCCAACCTTGGTGTCAGTCCTTAGGTCACAGTACTTCCCAAGAGTGAGAGTGAAATAAATGGAATTGTTTGGACTCTGTAGGGACAGGATCATAGGAGAGATGGAGAGATGCAGTCCAGCTGGCTTCTGAGTGTTCAGGCCCTGCTGGGTTTGTTGAAGGAGGATAGGGGGCAAGAGCATAGGCTGCAGACAGCAGCTGCCCCCCCCCCCAACCCAGCCGGCCTGCCCAGTGCCAGGAGGGCAGGGAGCACTGGCACAGCCATTGTTCATCTGCACAAATGCTGTCTGTTTGCTTTGCTCCCCCCTCACCCCCTGCTCAGTTTTCTCTCCTGGCCTGACAGGTGCGACTGGGTTAAGGAATGATGAGGGGCCAGAATGCTTGGATCTTAAGGCAGAATTTCCATAACCTTAAGACCTGTCTGTCTCTGTCCTAGTCTTTCTACTCCATTCTCTTCAGCAGCTCTGTACCTCACTTTGCCCCTGTGCTTCAAAGTCCCCTCTCCTTTGTCTCTCTACTCCAATGACCTCTACTTCATTAATTCATTCATCCACTAAACATTTATGAAGTGTTTGTTGTGGGCCCAGCATTTTCTCTGGGATTTTCCTGTTACTCTGAAATTAATGCCTCAGTTCTGCTTTTCTTCTCTTCTCCAAATAATCTCCTGTAGTGAAGAGATCAGATTTCCCTGGGGCCATCTCATGCCTTCCCTTTCAGTTCTCTTAAGTTAGAGACCTTAGTAGAGTCCCCCAGCTGGAGCCAGGATGCCCGAGTCCTCTTATAAACCAGGCTCTCTCCTGAAAAGACTAAGGACTATTGTTTGATGTGAGGGAACAACAAGGTAATTGGAAATTAGTGCTCCTGGTAAATCTTCCAGTGGTTGGTGTGGGAGGAATGCCCAATTGGAAGAAAATGTAATTGGGGACTAGAACCTGTACTGTTTCTACATCTCCAAGCATCCCAAGCAGGAATCCACAGGCCCCCCGCTGCTTGCTGGTAGAGAGCGAGAAACCAATGTCTTCACTTTGTTATTTCCCTTCCTTTGGGTCCTGGTGAGATAGCTCAAGCTTAGAGTGGAAGAGATGGGAAAGCAATAAAATAGAAAAGGGCTACAAGCAAGGGAAAAGGAAAGAACTGACCTATGAATGAAGAGATCAAACCCAGGAAAGGGAGTGAAAGGAAGAATTTAGCTTGGACTCTTAAGACCAAGAAGGAGAATGCTCTCTATCAAGAATTATTATTATTATTTTTTAAACCCTTTACCTTCCATCTTGGAGTCAATACAGTGTATTGACTCCAAGGCAGAAGAGTGGTAAGGGCTAGGCAATGGGGGTCAAGTAACTTGCCCAGGGTCACAGCTAGGAAGTATCTAAGGTCAAATTTGAACCCAGGACCTTCCATCTCTAGGCCTGGCTCTCAATCCACTGAGTCACCCAGTTGCCCCCTCTATCAAGAGTTCTTAACTTAGAGCCATGACTCTTTTTTTAAAAATAACTACTTCAATGCAATTGGTTTATTTCATAATCCATATATTTTAATTTGTAGTTTGATAAACATTATTCTGAGATATAACCCATTGGCTTCACCAGTCTGCCAAAGGAGATCTATGACACAAACATATGTTAATGTACCCCCTGTCCTAGAACAAGCAGTATAGTCTATTCCATCTGAAGCTCAAACCCCAAATCTGCCACTTATAAACAAGTGACTCTACTTCTTCAGTTCTTAGCTTGCAAATTTTTAAAATGAAAGGATGGCAAGAGTTCCTGGGCTCCAAATTCTCAGTCTAATAAATAGCCATGAGTAAAGGGTGACCAAATGGTGAAATGGAGGGAGTTCCTGAATTCTAGCCTCCTGGGGAAATTTCCTGAATTCTAGCCTCAGTCTTGTGGTTGCCTCTCTAGACACTGTAAATTCAAGAATTCTGGAATCTAGTCATTAAAAGAGAATTCTTGACTAGCACCAGCTTTATCAAGAGAGGAGGTATAGCATGGTCTTTGAAAATAGAGAAACAGCTAGGAAGTTTTAAGGAATAACAGCCCAATAAAAGACCTGGAACTTACCTTTTACTTCATTGGACATCAGGTCCAATTGAAAGGGAGTTTGAATCTCCTGGGACACAGAGTATAGTTCTCTTTGGGGGGAGGGGGAGCATGGTCTTGGGTAAGAAGTGGGACTCATCAGAATGTTGGGAGCTTTTCCCCTTAAAAAACCAAATTGGTTTCCTGCCAATGAGAGTCCTAGTGCATGGGGTGTTGTTAGGCATCTGGGGGCTTGTATAGGTTCTGAAAGGTAAGACCTTACTGAAGAGAATTCTATTGCTCTGTGGACTACTGTAAGTCCTTTATATCATATTTAATGCATATTCTGTAGGGTGAAATAAAAGCTTCCCTGTGCAAGGGGGGAAAAAGTAGGACCTAGATGGCTTATAAATCTATTTCAGCTTTAAATTTATGATCTTATGATCTCCAAGGGGCCAGCGGTACAGAAATGAAAGCAACAAGAAGGGCACCTTGGGGAGTAAAACCAGAAATGAGGGGGAGAGACCCTAATGTATCTTTAACTCCACAGGGAACAGACTAGGCAGAAAGGACTGAAAGTTGCATTAAGAAAGAAGGAAATTAACATTAAAGGCTTTCTGATGATTGGAGCTGGGAAACCCTGGATTAGAGAATAACATCCCCTTCCCTGGAGGTCTTAGAGGAGAAGGAAGTGGGTTGGAGGAGGTCCTATCTTATTGAGGGAATGATAATACCAGAAAAGCTTTGTAAAAATAAAAATAAAACTATCTAGCTTACCCTTGAGTAGCTCTTTTGGCAGTCTGGTTCATCCCCTCCAACCCAGAACCTTGGGGCGGGCACAAATTACCTCCTACAATAGCACTAGGCAGTGCCAGGGGCCAGCTCCCTTCTTGGCAGCACCCAAGCTGATATGTGCTGTTGTTGCTGCCCACTATTTACCGAACCAGAAAGAGGTTCACTTCAGGAGAGGGTAAGTTCCTGGAACTTGAGGTAGGCAGGATCTTAGATGCCAGTGGGCTCAATTGGGGGCATAGATATTTGAGGAAGGAAGAGATCTATCCTATGTCCCCGACCTAAGTCTCTGGTTTCCCTAATTTTGTCCTTATCCTTCCCCCAATTCCATAGATTCTTGCTTCCCAGATTTGGAATTTCAAAGGCAAGAGAACTCTCTGGGCAAATGAAATTATTGGAGATCCAAAGATAGAATTAGGGGTTAGAGAAATTGAGATTTAAGGCAGAAATATTAAAAAGGAAAAGAAATGCCAGGGCATATCTGGGGCACCATGCTGTTAGGATGACAGAGCTATATAGCCAACTTTGATCTAGGTATGGGAGGGTGAAGAAAAGATAAGGAAGGATTTGGGCATGGGGAATCCTTAAAGGTTTGAAAGGTTATTGGGAAGAACCTGTAATATTAGAAGAGATGCTGCCAGACCAAGATGGAGGAAGGTTAGATTGCAGAAGAAGGATTTTCAGGTGGGATGGAGTGGGATGGAAGGTTTCAGAATGGAGGAGTGGAAGGTAGATTTGCTGCTTTTCCTGAAAGTAGTGATATAGGTAGACGTTGACTTGCTTAGAAGCAAAGGAAAGGATATAATAGATGAGGATTGTGGAATGGGGAGGGCCAGAGGGTGGGTAAAATGGAAAGAAAAAAACAAAAGGTAAATATAACTGAGGAGGCAGAGGAAAGGAACTAGAAAAGAAGAGGGGACGACGACGATATGAGATGAAAGGGATCAAAAAAATCAGAGCAGATCAAATCTGGCCTCAGACACTTTCCAGCTGTGTGACCCTGGGCAAGTCACTTAACACCCATGGCCTAGCCCTTACCACTCTTCTGCCTTGGAGCCAGTACACTGCATTGACTCCAAGAAAGAAGGTAAGGGTTTAAAAAAAAATAGAGCAGAAAGATATGGAGGAGGTTTGGGAAAAGGCA
Organism: Monodelphis domestica; assembly: GCF_027887165.1. NCBI lineage: Eukaryota > Metazoa > Chordata > Mammalia > Didelphimorphia > Didelphidae > Monodelphis > Monodelphis domestica. The sequence goes on from NC_077228.1 coordinate 170,514,297, forward strand.
AAAAGTGGCCAGGATATCAGGAACTGCTGACTTTGCTTATTTCTGGCCAATTTCTGGCCCAAGGAAGGGGAGATATAGTTCTGGGATACCCACATCTAGGTCCTGTGCCCTTGTGTACTGCCCTTGCTTCTGACTCAGCCTTGCTCTACTTCCCCTTTTTGACCCCAGGCACCATGACAACCTTTTCCCCACTTAATTCTCTATGCTATGGTGGTTTCAGACTGGGAACCAGGACTACATAGTCTCTAAATGAGATTCCCAGATCCCAGTCAATAATGATACCTAATGTTCATCTAATGCTATTGGGCATGGAACTTTACTAGGCTCGAGGGAAGATAAAAAGTTCAAAACAGGTTCTCTTTTTTTCTTTACATGGTATTTTTTTTAGAATAAAGTCTTAAGTGTCAAAGGGTATGATCAGCTTTGTGGCTCATTCTATGTGGTAATATTGCTGTCCAGAAAGTTTATACCCAAACATATGATAAAGTGCCTCTTTCCCCTAGGCCTTCCAACAAGGAATATTATCAGGGGATTTTGAGATGAGAATGGGGAGGGTGCTTTTTGGGTATTTTAGTGAGAGTTTCGCTATTTAATAGTATAAGGTGTAGGTGGCCTTCATGGACCTTACAGCTTAGTAAGAGTGATAAAATACAAAGATTACTGTTACCCACAATAATACATATGAAGTACATTAGGAAAATATGAAAATGATTTGTGAGGTTTTAGGAAGAAGGCAGCGTTGGATTAGTAGGAAGCATGCCAGTAGCTAGGTGCCTCAGTTGCATTGAGAGCCAATGCTAGAGTCCAGAGGACCTGGGTTCAAATTTGGCCAAAGACATTTCCTAGCTGTGTGACCCTAGGTAAGTCACTTAACCCCCTTTGCCTACTCCTTAACAATATTCTGTCTTGGAACTGAATCTAAGTTCTAACTTAGTTCTAACAGTTTTAAGACAGAATATTGTTAAGGAGTAGGCAAAGGGGGTTAAGTGATACTATATCAATTCTAAGGCAGAGAGTAAGGGTTTTGTTTTTGTTTTTTAAACCTTTACCTTCCATCTTAGAATCTACACTATGTATTGGTTCTAAGGCAGAAGAGTGGTAAGGGCTAGGTAATTGGGGTTAAATGACTTTCCCAGGGTCACACAGCTAAGAAGTGTCTGAGGCCACATTTGAATCCAGGACCTCCCATCTCTAGGGCTGGCTCTCAATCCACTGAGCCGCCCAGCTGCCCCCATTGTTTGTTTGTTTATTTTTTTCCTTAAAGCATGCTGAATTTAGAGTCAGAAATTCTGGATTTGAATCCCAGTTTTTTTGCACTTAATCACTCCAATAACCGTGAACAAATAACCTCATCTGTAAAATAAAAGGATTAGACCAGTTCCAAATTCAAAATCCTATGGAAAAGTTACTTTTTACAAGGGATTTTAGGGAAGCCTTAATAAGGAGGGAGGCAACATCTGGGTTAGACTTTAAAGGACTGTTAGGAATTCACTGAGTAGAGGAGGCAGGAAGAGCATTTTAGTCATAAGAAACTATATGGTCAGAAGTACAGGAGATGAGGAAGGTTGAGGTTTAGGAGAAAGACTCATTTAGTCTGGCCAGAGTACAGAGTGCTGAAAGGAGAACATAGTTTTGTAGAGTGTTGAATTTAGAACTGGGAGAGGCCTTAGGTTGAATATTACCTCCAGCTGTTACTTGCTCTAGGACAATGGGTAAGTGACAACCTCTGTGAGTCTCAGATTCTTTCATCTAAAAAAAAAAAAATCAGAATAAGAAGGGGAATACCAGAAACCAAGAACCTAGTTCCAAATGGTAGTTGTAAGGAATAAAGAAAGGAACATCCTTGGAGTGCTTTCTTTACTGATGGGGGGGCTGGAAAGGGGGAGCAGAGGATCTCGATGGCCAGACTGAGAAGTTTGGGCTTGCCATTGGAGGTAATTGAGTTGAAAAGTGATATGAGCATATCTATAAGTAAGGAAAACTCAGGACAGTATCTCAAGCTTTCTGTTTTAACAATCTTATTTTGAGGGTTGAGAGAGAGAAGAGCTAACATTTTTATAACACTTCAGAGTTTGAGCATCACATGTATAGATATATTACCATACCCATTTTACAGATGAGCAAAGAGGCTCAGTGATGTCATATATCTTAGCCAGTGGTCACATAGTTCATAACTGTCAGAAGTGAAGGCTGAATCCAGGTTTCTTCTACCCTCAAATCCAGTCTGTGTTTTTCTTCTACATCAGGGGGCTCTCCAGGGACTGGCATTTTCTATTCCCCTTTGCCCTTTTAGATCGAAAGGAAAGATCCAGGATTCAGATTCAGGAGGCCATGTAGGAGGGCCCTAGAGTTTCTATCAATAATGATACTCTCGTCTCGGCATCTTCACTGGCTCTTTTGGAGGCTTAAGTTGTTGGAAGACTGATAGAAGAGAGTTCAGAGGATCATGCCTACGAACTAGGAAATTGTCTGAATTAGGGGTTTGAAAAATGGATGAGGCAGTGTACCATAATGGAACAACACTTCTGGAATCAGGAGAGATTTGAGCTGGCATTTGAATTTCATGAGCAGTGTGACCTTGGGCAAATTCCTTTTCTCTGAACCTCAGTTTTGTCATCTTTAAAATGGAGATAATGTCTAAAATACCTATCTCACAAGGTAAGGGGGATGAAATTTCTTTATAAACTTTTAATCTCTGTAGAAATGTAAGAAATAAGGCTAAATGTATTTAGCATCTGAGACTTGATACATTTTTCAAGTTGGTATGTATGTATGTAGGAAGAGATTGTATTTTCTTTCATATCCATAGGGTTTGAACTAATATTGTAGTGGAGAAGGGATTTAGGTCAGAGAACAGAAAGGAATTTCAAGACTTTAAGAAACTAAGAGAAATGAAGAAAGGGGTGCCGCCTAGAATCTATCTCTCTCAAGGGGGAAAAGTGAAAGGCAAAAGGTTAATTTGGTAAAAGGGATGAAACTTAGAATCCAGGAAAGATTTTCTGAGAGAAACAAGGGAGACTTCACAATTTCCTTTCCTAAAGATCTAGGAGGAAAAGGGTATCCAAATTGGTTCAGTCTGGGGGGGGGGAACAAACATTTTGCCTCAAGACAGGGGGATAGACATAGTGACCCCCATCCCCAGGAAAAATCTCTGTTCGTTTAGGGTGAGGATGAAGGAGAAAGTCTAGCTCTGATAGGGTAGAGTCAAAGGTAGATATTCTGACTTTTGGCTTTGGGGGTGGGATTCCCACCCCCACCCTATCGGATCAGGGGAATCTCCTTGCTCCCCCTGCTGTGGCTGCCACAGTGACGGCGGCTCTGACACTGGTTGTCATGGTTATAAGAGGAGCTAACTCCCAGAGTTGGTGAGCTGGCATCCTCTGCCTTGCCTGCACTTCCCTCCTCTCTGCGCATCTTCTCCCGGCAGAGGGAACACAGAAGCTCGAGGGGACAAGGAGAGCCCAGGCCTTGGGGGTGAGGGGGGACTGTGGGTGAGAATTTTGAAGACCAAAGCAGGAAAGATGAGTGGCAATCGGAGGCAGCCAAGCCGTCGGGGCCAGGTGGGTAAGGGAGCCCTAGATGTCTCTTTGGGGATCAAGTTACTGATGACTGGAAAATAAATGGAGGGCCCTTCTGAGCTGCTAGCTATTTCTTTAGCATCCATACTTTTAGCAAAGATTATATTTCTGGTAGTCCCCAGGCAGAACCTTCTGGTCACTAATAACTGTGAACCTATCTTTAGACCCTCTGTATTCTGCCGCAGGTCCTTTTCTAGCTCGATTCTATCTTTTCTATCTTCCTTGCAGAACCGAGAAAAAGAGAAGATGAAAGAAGCCAAGGATGCCCGCTATACCAATGGGCACCTTTTCACGACCATCTCTGTATCAGGCATGACGATGTGCTATGCGTGTAACAAAAGCATCACAGCCAAGGAAGCCCTTATCTGCCCAAGTAAGTTGCCAGGACCCTGAGGTTTGCTACCAGCTTGCTCTTATCTGGCCCTTATGCCTTTGTCCCTCCTTTGCTTCTTTGAACCTTAAAGATTCCCTGCATCTATAAACTCCAACTGTTGGGGTCAGATGCTTCCGTCTTGTTGTTTCCCTCTTATTCTGAGGAGTGGGTAGCCGTGGGAATATGTCAGAAGAGGATGCTGGGGGAGATGGCGAAATAAAAGATGGCATGTGGTAGGATATCTCCCCTGCAGCTGTTCTTCTGGCATCTCTTGCAGTGATTTTTTGTCTTTCTCTTGGATTCTCAATTCTGAAACATCTGTCCCCAAAACAGCTGGAAGGGTGGGGGCAATAGGATGAAGAAAGAGAAGGAATGTGGGGCAATAGGGAGTGGGACTAGAAAGCTGCCAACTTTGCAGCTGGCCCTGTCCATCCTTTTGGGCAGGATGAGGAGTCAGGACTCTGGGATCCATTTGCTCCTCCTATTCATTTAAACTGGGAATTGGGCTTGAGATCTTTGTCTAGAAAACAAATGGGATTATAGGTTCCAACTTTCCCCTATTTCTAGTTGGCTCTAGAGTGGAAAAGAGAGGTCACATCAGGTTTGTGGTGTGAGCTTCTGACCTCCTAAACTTTAGAGTGGATAAAATTCTAATGATCTGGGAGGAGATCATGGAACACCTGGGAAGACCTTAAGAGGAAATCCACTTAGCCTTGCTTCCCAAGTTCCCTTCCCCCTACCCCCCAAAATGGGTAACCTGAAGAATGGTTTTTATTAGGATTGGATTGGAAATGCACTAAATAGGATTTGTTTGGTTTTTTTCAATCTGGCAATGGTGGGGAGCTTCAAATGCCAATAGAGCTTGGGGAAGGGATGCTATGAGGAGAACTTATGGTACTTCCCTGACCTCTTTCCTAGTTCAGGTGGGGATTGGCAGAGGGCTATGGAGGTAAGAAGGGATCCCCAATCTAGATCCCTCCAGGGATCCTGAGAAAATTCCCAATCCGGAAGCCTGTTACCACGGGAACAGAAGGAGGCGGGTGGTGCTATTTTGGGAACAGGTAGAATGCGGAGGTTCGATCCAAAGACACCAAGGGATGGGGGTTGGAGGAAGAATCTCTGGAGGGGATAAAACTACCCCAGCACCTACCACCCCCTGGCCCCACCCTGTTTGCCTTGTATTTGTGGAAGTGAACAGGGTTCTGGGTATTGTCTGAAGGAGTTAGCAGAATTTCCGGTGTTGATGCAGTGGGGTTGGGGTGGGGAAGGGGAAGCTGAAGGGGGTGGAGTATATGATGGAGAAGGAGAGGGCTGGTCAGTCTCATTCTTAGCTTTAGCTTTTTAGACTATTCCTACCTCTGTGCCATAGATATTTCCTCCTGCCTGCCGTTCACCTGCGGTTTCCCTGTTTCAGAAATACTTCCTGACAAGTGAGAGGCAGGTATAGGGCAGATGTGGTAGGTTTACCCCTTTTGGAAGAGTAGACTCCCAGTGTCTACTAAGTCCTGGGAAAGCAGATACTGCTGAGTTCTTAGGTAGGAACTGAGTGGTGGAAAGAAAGAGAGACAGACCAGAGGTGACTCGAGACCAAATTTGGGGCCTTAGCCTGCCCTGAAGGTCTTTGAGGTCTTCATTCTTCCCTAGAATAATCTCTGAGCTACTTACACCTAAAGAAAGCATCTGTGGTCATGATCCATATCGGTGCTAGTTCACTGCCTTTGCAACAACCATTACTCTTGAGTTCCTTCTCTTCCAGGGGACTTTGTGCTGTGTACCTACCCTGGGCTAATTCTGGTACCCTGCAGTGGGTTGCTCCTTTTCCTTTTTCCCCCAAGCATCTTTGAACTCAGGTTTTTTTCCTGCTCTTTATTGCATAGTCAATTCTCTCTGATTCTTTGGCCCCCAAGATTTGTTCCCTTCTCCATTTATTTCCTATTGTTGAGGGATTGTCTAGAATAAGCTAAGTAGGGCATAAGAGCAGGTGAGGGCACTCCTCATCTTCCACTTTACTAGTCCTCACTCTTAAACTTGGTTACTATTCTCTTCCACCCTTAGTCTACAAGGGAGAGGGATCCCTATGGGCTAAATTATGGAACAGGAAGCTGAGACTATTGAGGTAGAGAGATAGTATATGAAGAACTAGGGAGGAGAGACAATGATGAGACTGTCCTTTTGTGGGTGGTGGGATATAGTGATCTATATGTGTCTGCCCCCTCCTTTCAACCTCATTCTTCTGTCCTCCCAGCTTGCAACGTGACCATCCATAACCGCTGTAAAGACGCTCTTGCCAACTGCACCAAGGTCAAGCAGAAGGTGAGAAGGCAGGGATTGAGCCCAGGAGAATATAGGGCAGGTTCCAGAAATTGAGAAGGCCATGCCCATATGGGCATCGAGCTGGGTTAGTGTTGCCTCCAAAATCTTTTTCTAGTCTAGTCTACCTAGAACAGTCCAGAGAGGGTGTTGAAGGGCTGCCCAGTCACCCCCGGAGTCCCCAGTGCCCTTGTTTATCTGCTGGGAACTTAGCAACTTCTCTGGGCGGTGCTCTCCCATGCCAGGCTTACCCAAGGGAGGTAGGCCCTTAGCTGGCCAATTAACTAGCTCTAAACCTGTTGGGTAATGATGTTCTCTATTTGCCCTGCTGCCCTAAAGCAACAGAAGGCTGCCCTGCTCAAGAACAGCACTGCTTTGCAGTCGGTCTCCCTTCGGAGCAAGAGTAAGTACAACCCACGTCCCACTCCCCATATGGCTGTCTAGATGCTAGGCTCTGCTGCCACCTTCAGGCCAGTCCCTTCTTCGTAGCTATAGAACTGGGCGGGGGATGGGGGGGAGAGGGGGGGCTTCTTGGGTTCTTCCTGGATAGGGCCGAGGGCTGGGGCACTAGGGTCCAAATAAGTGTTAAGAGAGAGACTTGGGGAGTTCGAGTAACCTACACCCTACCTTGTCTGGGATATGAGTGGTGAAGTAGGGATATCTCATTCTAAAAAAGTATTGAGGAGGGACTGGGAAATGAAACACTGTAGCCAAAGAGACCCATGTGTCTCCCTTACCTTCCTTACCACCCAAGCTGGGTTTTCCCCACTTCCTTATTCCCACAGCCACCATCCGAGAGCGCCCTAGCTCTGCTATCTACCCCTCTGACAGCTTTCGCCAATCCCTGCTTGGCTCTCGAAGAGGCCGATCCTCCCTTTCCCTGTCCAAGAGCGTCTCCACTACCAACATCGCTGGGTAAGCTTTTGGGTTTTTTTTGCTGGGGATAAAGGACTATTTGTCCAGACAAGTGGGAAAAGCCGGTACTGGAAGCACTCCTGTCTTCTTTGTTCAGTTAGGAAGATGAGAAGCATGACTTGGGAGTTAGAGATGAGCTTAGAAAAAGGCTTCCAGGTAATTCATCCTGGGTTCCCTATTGCTGACACACACACACATTTTCCCCTTAGGCACTTCAATGATGAGTCCCCTTTGGGCCTTCGAAGGATCCTTTCTCAGTCTACAGACTCCCTCAACATGCGAAACAGAACACTATCTGTGGAGTCTCTCATAGATGAGGGTAAGGAGTGGAAACAGGCAAAAGGCTTGGAGGGGGGAGGTTATCCCTGGGACAGCCCAGGGCCTAAGGAGACAGCAACCTCATCTCCCCCAGCACTGCTCTAAGGCTGCCCCATCACCACTTCTACCAGGTGCAGAGGTGATTTACAATGAGCTCATGAGTGACTTTGAGACAGATGAGAAAGACTTTGCAGCGGATTCCTGGAGTCTGGCAGTGGACAGCAACTTTCTACAGCAACACAAAAAAGAGGTGATGAAGCGTCAAGATGTCATCTATGGTAAGCAGGGAACCCAGGCCATAGAGGAACCTCAGTTCCCTTGTGTTTTCAAGACCAGTGACTCCCACATTCCATTCTTTCCCCCTTCCTTTTTCAGGCCCTACTGAATCCCTTTCTCATGATACCAGAGACCCCTCTGCATGATGACTCATTGGCCTCTGAGTCATTTCCTCAGTGCCCCATTGGTTTCTGGGTAGGGCCCTACCCCTGACTCTTTGGCTCACTTTTGGGAGCCCTTGTAGTCTCTTTCTAGCCTTTCAATTCAACTGAGGTAACCACTAGCTCTTTGAGGAGCCTGGTGTGGGGAATTCAGATTGCTGCTGAAGGGAATTCAGATTGTCCCTATAAGGTAGGGAGATAAGCCATCTGTGTGACTTTGGGCAAAGCACTTAACTTGTGTGGCCTTTATTTTATTATATATCTGTAGGAGGTCAGACTAGATGATCTTGTGATCTCTTCTGCCTTAAGATCTCTGAGCCAAATAGCTAAAAGCATCATGGAATAGTGGTTGGAAGAGCTGGCCTAAGAGTCAGGAAGACCTAGGCTGAGGTCCTGCTTTAGACACTTATTAACTGGGAACCCTGGCCAAGTTCCTTAACCCAGTCTCTTTCCTCCTCTGTGAAATGAACACAACAGTAACTCCTACATTAAGGTGCTGTTGTGAGAATCATATGAGAAATGGATATAAAGCACTTTGTAAACCTAAAACCATTTTGTAAATATCATCCTCATCATCATTATTTTTAATGTTATGGCCTGAAACAACTAGTAATACAAAATAGCATATGGCAAGTCAGCCTGCCCCCCCTTGTTCCTTGACTGACACTTTGACCTACCTCACCCAGAGCTGATCCAGACAGAGCTGCACCATGTGAGGACACTGAAGATCATGACCCGGCTATTCCGAACGGGGCTGTTGGAGGAGCTGCAGCTGGAGCCAGCCCTAGTACAGGGCCTTTTTCCTTGTGTGGATGAGCTCAGCGACATCCACACCCGCTTCCTCAGCCAGCTGCTAGAGCGCCGGCGCCAGGCCCTTTGCCCAGGCAGTACCCGAAATTTTGTCATCCACCGGCTGGGGGACCTGCTGATTAGCCAGGTGAGGAGAGGAAAGAGGGCCTGCTGGAGGATGTGGGTGGTAGGAGTTTTTTCTGCAACCTCAGATATTGCAAGAGAAGAGGGGAATTGGGGAAAGCAAAGACTTCCTTGAGAAGCAGAAGGCTGCACTTAGGCTGGGCCTCAGTTTTGTTAATCCTGTCCTCAGGTATGTTAACCTGTCTCTTGGCCTCCAGTTCTCAGGCTCCAGTGCAGAACAGATGCGTAAGGCCTATTCTGAGTTCTGTAGCCGCCATACCAAGGCACTCAAACTCTACAAGGAACTCTATGCCCGAGATAAGCGCTTTCAACAATTCATCAGAGTGAGTAAGACCTCTCCCTTGAAGTCCATTCGGTCCTTAACTCCAAGGACTTTCTTCATCCCTAACCTCTATCTTGTGTGAAGAATTAAAGTCTTTGGAATTGGAATCTCCACTGACTGACCCTCTTGAACCTCACCATCCTTGGCCCTGCCCTCTCTGTTCTGTCCCATCATACCCCACCCAGGGAATTCCACCCCATTTGATCTTGCTTCTTCTGATCCAACCCTGATTCTGCAGAAGGTGACCCGCTCCACAGTGCTTCGACGACATGGGGTGCAGGAATGCATCTTGTTGGTGACGCAGCGTATCACCAAGTACCCTGTACTCATTGACCGGATCCTGCTGCATTCCCGTGGTGAGGAGGGTGGCCTGAAGATTGGGCCAGGTAGAGTGAGGGGGGCCAGGAAGGAGATGACCTCTTTACCCCTAACTCCTCTTGCTGTCCTCCAGGCAATGAAGAGGAACACCGGGACCTGACAACAGCCTTGGGGCTGGTGAAGGAGCTGCTATCAGCAGTAGACCAAGAGGTACATGAGCTGGAGAAGGGAGCTCGCCTGCAGGAGATCTATGGACGCACAGATTCTCGTGCCCAGACCCCAGTGCCCGGCAAGGGTCCTTTTATCCGAGAAGAGCTTCTACGTCGAAAGCTGCTACATGATGGTTGCCTGCTCTGGAAAACAGCTACAGGACGCTTCAAAGGTCAGTTCTTCCTGACCCCATGGCCAATGGCCTGACACAGTCAGGGAATGAGATAGCTCATATCCTATCCTGAAGATAACCTTAGAGGAAGAGAGATAGTCTTTGTCAGTTACCTAAGTTTATGGCCCTTGTTCCTATTGTTAGCTGAAAGATAGACTTCCCTCTGAGAGCACATCATCTTCCCCTACAGAGGCCAGTGTAATGCATGTGCTTCAGAGGCAATACTTAAGCCTTGGGGGGCAGAGACAATGTTCCTAGGGCACTGAGAGAGAACTGAAAAGTTCCTGCAGAAAGATTTCTGGAGGAGGGCAGAGGCGAGATAGGAAAGGGGGAAATAAGGGCAAGTTTTCCCACTCCCCCTCCTCTCTGAATTAGTCTGCCCTGGGAACAGATTCTCATTGGTGTGGATTGGCTTTACCAGGGCTAAACTGGACTTTTGTACTCAAAACTTCCAAGCTTCTGTCTTGGATCTTGTCAGTCTTCACCAGCCTCCTCCTTCCTTCCACTCCCCTCTCTCCCATCCCTCCCACACAGCAGCTAAGAATATAAACCATGGAGGTTAAAAATAGCAAGGCTGGAGAGCTTTATTTTCTGAAGTATTCGACAAAACACCTCCCCATCTCCCTGCCATGCCCAAAGGACTGTAAAGTCCCTAAGGGCAAAAGGGAAGCTGATGTCTCTCTCTAGAGCCACCTTCCCCATTTTATAGAAGTCTCCTGCTCAGGTTTAAGAGCCCCACACAGAGTCAGAGGGATGGGAGTAGAAGGCCAAGGTAGGAGCCTGGAAAGACTGGGGAAGGGTACTGTGGAGCTGAAGAAATATGGAATTGTTTAATCTGAAGAAGATCAATCTGTGATTAGGAGTGGGGACAATAAACTAAGATTTGGTGAGGATCTTTGAGTCTGTGAAGGTTAATTTTGCAGCAGAGAGGAACCTGCTGTTCTCCTCCACTGACTGAAAAACGAGAGGGTGTGGGCATATGCTGTAGTAGGAGGGATTTAGGTTAGGTATCAAAAAGGACTTGACTGAGTTGGGAGGTAGAGGGACTGCAGACTAAAAAGGAATGCAAACCTTGGGGCAGGAGATGTTTATATCTGATGGGGCATTAATCATGCTATCCAGAAGCATGGATGGAAATGTATTGATACTCCCAAGTTCTGTTCCAGCCCAATGTGAATCTGGAATTCCATGGAGTCACCATCCTATGTTGGAGGAGTTTAAGAGGAAAGGCAGAGATCAAGGGGAAGGAGAGAGAAGTTAGGAGCTATAACCTAGTGAGGCAGACTTGGTCCTGGGGGAAGGATGAGGGAAGAGAAAAATCAAGTTTCTAATTCATCCATTGCTGACCTGTCACCTCTCCTGCCAGATGTACTGATGCTGCTGATGACAGATGTGCTAGTGTTCCTTCAGGAGAAGGACCAGAAGTATATATTTCCTGCCTTGGTAAGACAATCCTCCTCCTTTTCTGCCTCTCAGGTAGAATCCTAGAGGTTCTAGAATCCAGTTTTTCCTCTGCCAGACTCACCTAGTCAGAGCACTGACAGATCTCTAAGTACTTTCAAGAGACAAAGTTCCTATTGGAAGTGTGAGATGCTAGGGCTCTTCGGCTCACTCCTCTTTTCCCTCGACTTCTCTTGTCAGGACAAGCCAGCAATAATCTCACTGCAGAACCTAATTGTTCGGGACATTGCTAACCAGGAGAAGGGGATGTTTTTGATTAGTGCGGCTCCCCCTGAGATGTATGAGGTCCACACAGCCTCCAGAGAGGACAGAAATACATGGATCCGGGTCATCCAGCAGAGTGTGCGTGTGTGAGTATTCAAGGGAAGGCCCATGTCTCTGCCTCTCCATGTATGACAGTCAGTAATAATTGATTGTGTGACGTGTTTTGGGGGAATTGTTTAAAGCCCAGAGCAAATTCACCTGTCTTTTGTAAAACAGATTGGCAAAGTGAATAAAACCATGGTTAGGGAGTTGGTGGATACAGAAAGACTTCTTTGAGGGAAATGTAGAACCAAAGTTGAGCATGATTTGAGTGGGCAGTGTTCTGGGTAGAGGAATCAGCAGGCATGAAAGCTTAGGTGAAGGCAGGGGCATAGGCATTCCTTAACCTTTGGTCTCTAAGCCCTTTCATGCCTTCTCTGACTTGCCTGTTCTCTATCATAGATGCCCATCTAGAGAGGACTTCCCTCTGATTGAAACAGAAGACGAGGCCTACCTTCGAAGGATCAAAAGTAATCATCATGCCCTCCTCACTACACCACAACCTTGGTCTCTCTCAAGCATCTTTTCTTCCTTATTCCCCCCCACCCCCCATCACATTCACTATCCGCCATATGTTCCAAGTCCCTTCCTCACAAACATCAGTCCCCCTCTTGTAACAAGTATAGCAAAACAAAACAAATCCAGACAGTGGCCATCTGCACCTCTCGCCCATCAGCTGTTTCTTGGTCATTGCCACTGTTCATCATTTTTGTCTTTCAAAAGTCATTTTCCTGGTTCTGCTGATTTCATTCTGTATCGTTTTATACAAGTCTCCCCATGTTTTTCTGAATCCATCATCTTTTCTTAGGGTGCTATCATATTCCTTTACATTGAGATACTATTATTTGTTCACTCATTTCCCAGTTGATGGATACCCTTATCTAGCATCTTTTACTATGCCTCCACTCTGATTTCTGCTCATCCTTGAGCCTTTTGATATGGTTCCTCTCACCCTCCTTGCCCTTTATTTCTCTCTTTGCTTGCCCTCCTTCAGTGGAACTGCAACAAAAGGACAGGGCACTGGTGGAGCTTCTGCAGGAAAAGGTGGGACTCTTTGCTGAGATGACCCAGTTCCAGGCAGAAGAAGATGGAGGGGGTGGAGGGCCACTGCCTACCTTGCCTCGTGGCCTCTTCCGCTCTGAATCCCTGGAATCCCCTCGTGGGGAGAGATTGTTGCAGGATGCTATCCGTGAAGGTAAGAGAGCCCTCAGGGATACACCAATAGAGATAAACTCCAAAACTCATATGTGCACACACAGACATAGAAGGAAGCACATAGAGGCATGCCCCTTCCTGAATGAGTACACCATACTTAATCCTATCTCTGATGTGCCTGGGATGGCCATTGTCTTCCCCTCCCTCATCCCTATCTCACTTTGTGCCTCTTCATCTCTCTGATATTCCTTTTGATAATCAATGCTTAGACAGTAGAGTCAGTTTCCTTTTTATTCAGTACACAGTGCTGTGGAGGGAGATTCCTGACTTTCTCTTATCTTTCCTCCCTGCAGTGGAGGGTCTAAAGGACCTGCTAGTTGGGCCTGGGCTAGATCTGCCCCTACTCCCGAGGGAATCAGGCCTGTCACTAGAGCCTGACAGCAGTGGCAACACCAGTCCTGGGGTCACTACCAGTAAGTGTTCAGATCTAAGGGGGGATTGAGGGCTTAAAGGGGAAATTGGTAAGACTAGAAGATTATGACCTAAATGGGAAAATGGGAGGAGTAAAGAAAAAAATGGGAAGAGATGGGGGCGGAATATGTGCTCTGGGGCACAGAGATATAGGGAAATTATAATAAGTAGTAGACATTTATAGAGCTATACAGTAATTTAAAGTGTACTAAATGCTTTGCCCATATCATCTCTTTGGATTTGGAAGGATTTTCAGAGCAGTTTCAGCTTTTGATGCTACTAAGCCACCATCTTGGCTCCATGGTAGTGGTGGTGGTGGTGGGGAACATGTTTCTTTAAGAAATTTGTGAGGAACAATTAGGTGGCTTAGTGGATAAAATGTTAGGTCTGGGAACAGAAGGTCTTAGGTTCAAACATGACCTTAGATATTTCTTAGCTATGTGATCCTGAGCAAGTTGCTTAACCCCAATGGCCTAGTCCTTATCACCCTTCTGCCTTGGAACCAATTCTGAATATCACTCTAAGATAGAAGGTAAGAATTTAAGCAAAAAAAAAAATATCTGTGAGGTAGATATTGCAGGTGTTACGTATTTTTTTTACATCAGAGAAGTGACTTGCCTATGGTCACACAGCCAGTTCATGTCAGATGCAGGGTTTGAACTCAAATCTTACAGACTCTCAAACAGAACTTTATACCACTATACCAGGAGTTTAGGAGCACCTTTTTCTCTTCTCTCAATAGATGGTGAAACAAGGACCTTTAATGGTTCCATTGAGCTCTGCAGAGCTGACTCAGACTCAAGTCAGAGGGTGAGTCCTCAGTGGGGTTGGTTCTTGGACCTGGCCAGGATGGGGAATAGATAACTGGCTTCTATTCATCTAGGGTCCCTGGGGGCCAAGGGACAATACCTTGGAGGGCTAAGGAGCTGAGACCTGAAGAGTCTCTAACTCTCCATCCTTCCCTTCACTGCAGGATCGAAATGGGAACCAGTTGAGATCCCCTCAGGAGGTAAGATAGGAAAATAAGGTGATAGGGTTGATGACTAAAGTACTGAGGGAATTGAGGTCCCTGACCAGGGAAGCAGTTAGAGCCTAATTGAGGGTGATGGTAGGAGAGGTCACCTAACTGGGATCAACTAACATGTTTCCTCACCCTCACCCCTCATTTAACTCTGAATTTGAATGCATGTCTCATCCCTCCCATTCTTCTATTCTCAGGAGGCCCTACAGCGACTAGTCAACCTTTATGGGCTTCTCCATGGACTTCAGGTGAGTGAGGGCCCTCATCAGAATGGAGACCCAGTTCATGGAAGTGAGAGGCAGGGAGGCCCATTGTCTTCAAAAATATTTTCCAAGTGCCGACAATCTGGGTGTCCCAGAAAAGATCAACTGGGTCTTTGGTATGCAGGGTTGTCAGGGAAGGAGGACTGTGACTGATACACCCTTCTTATCCTACTCCAGGCAGCTGTGGCTCAGCAAGACACCTTGATGGAGGCAAGGCTCTCTGAGGGCCCGGAGCGACGGGAGAAGCTAGTGTTGTCCCGGGCCAATTCTCGAGATGGGGATGTAGGCAGGGCCGGAGGTGCCCCTGTGGCTCCAGAGAAGCAGACCACAGAGCTGGCCCTGCTGCAGCGACAACACGCCCTGCTCCAAGAGGAGCTCCGTCGATGCCGGCGGCAAGGGGAAGAGCGGGCAGCTGAAGCAGGCGGGTTAGAGGCTCGGCTTCGGGAAAGCGAACAGGCCCGAGCCCGGCTGGAGCGGGAGACCGAAGAAGTGAAAAAGCGACTGGCTGCCCTGGGTCAGGCTGAGCCACTCTCAGCTGAGGCGCCCTGGGCCCGCCGACCGCTGGACCCTCGGCGTCGGAGCCTCCCTGCTGGGGATGCCCTCTACTTGAGCTTCACCCCGCCTTCCCAGGTGAGCAGAGCCCCTCTAGTGTGTGCTCTGGTACAAAACTGCTGATACTGAGACACTGGAGAACCTAAAATGAGTTGGGTGTGCTGGGGCTTACCGTTGACAGGATGCTAGCTTAGTTCGGGGTTGGGCTAGACATCCCTTCCATCGCAGCAAAGTGAAAAGATTTTGAGTATAGGCCCGGAAGAAATCCTAAGGCATTTCCTGAAAAGGTGTTTGGATTTTGGCGCAGACGAGGCAAGGGCAAGTAGAAGAGGGGGAGAGCATAGAGTGGGTCTCGGGGGTTCTTTCTGCTCACCCCATCACCTAAACTCACCTGTGCAGAGTTAGGAGGCAGTCAATCTGGGTCACTTCCTTGCCCTCTTTCCCACCTATCAGGTTGTCCCCCAGGTATGCCGAGGCCATGACCGCCTAGATCTTCCCTTGTCTACTCGCTCTATTCATCGAACCTTTGAGGACAGAGATGGGCCTGAGCTAGGCAGTCCAGAGGAGCGACTTCAAGATAGTAGTGATCCTGATACTGGCAGTGAAGAGGAGAGCTGTAGTCGTTTGACCCCACCACATAGCCCTCGAGGTGAGGCTGAAAGGGGACAGGGAAGGCGGCTGGGACATGAAGATTGTGGGAGACAGTGTTGGGGACCCCCTTCATTTCTCAGATTCATTATGGGGTCTCTGCCTCAGCTCACTCACAGCCCCTTGACTGGCAGTGCTTACTATAATTCTCCTGAAGGCACAAGATCCCTGGGGGATGGAGGCAGGCTGGTCGCCCTGTTTTGTTAGGTGCTGATTGGATATGGGTACTCTGGGAGGCAAGTTTCCTGTTTTATTTGTGATTGGTTGATCACAGGACCTCCCTCCCAGGAGGCCGGAAGGTTGGAGGTGGTTGGTATTTCCTTTCTGGCTCCTGCTCATTGGTCACACTTTCTTTTTGTAGATTTCCCCCGAATGCAGGACATCCCAGAGGAGACTGAGAGTCGAGATGGAGAACCTATTGCTTCAGAGAGTTAAAGGGGCCCTTCCCCCATTTCCTGTCTCCTCCATGACTATTTCTGGAGGATGGAGAGTGGGGGGAGTAGCCTTTGGATATCCAAGTTATATAGGTGAGGGGGAGACTTAATAGAACTGCTGGCTTTTGTGTTTCTCCTGCCCCCACCCCCAGACCTCCCAACTCAGGGAGAGTGGGCTTGCTTGAGGGGGTCAGAAAGCTGTGGAAGATGCCTTCTGGTGACATCCATAAGCAGCACCACAGATGCCAATTTTTCAGACCCTTCCATCCCCCCATCTGGAAAGATTTATTTATTTATTGTTTATTAGCTGGGTGGGAGGGGAGGGAATTAAAGGACCAGGGACAAGGGAACCAAGCCATAAGGAGCCAGAAAATCTGGCCCTTTAACACTACTGGGGGAGGGGGAGGGAGGGAAGACCAACCAGGGATTAACCCTTCAGTTACTAGACTCTTATCTACCCAGCAACCCTCATCTTGAGTGGGGGGCCAAAATTACCAGAGCCAACCTGCCCTTTAAAAAGGGATATGGAGAGGGCAAGTATCCTTCTCACTCCAAACTCCCTAATGCTGCTCATTCCAACCTCCATTGTAGCTCCAGGGGGGCAGAGGGGCCACAGTTTCTAGGAACCCAGAATGGTCTAGAGTGGAGATTGGGGTGGGACCAGTGGTAATGGTGGGAGATCCTTTGGGAACACAATGTTTTGGGGTTTTGTTTGTTTTGTTTTCTTTTTTGTACCAAAGCCGACTGCACGTGTTTTATATTTTTAAGAGAAGATCATAGGCAATTAGAGATGCTAATTCCAACTACCCCATGTCTTAAGAAACTTGGGGGTTAAGGTTGGGCAACAGTACTTGTTCATCATAATCTACCCTGGTGAGGGGATCTCTCCTACCTCCTCTTACTAGCCCATCTCCATTCTACTAGTTGGGAATGCATCACAGAGGTGTACGATGTATCTGAGGGCCCTGTGGTTTGGTTGGAAAACCAATCTTGAATTTTCTCTTGGGGTATTTTGGCAAATGCCACATACCCCTCCTCAGAGGCCCCAGCACTTTTCTGATGATTTGATTGTAAAAAGACCAAGCACACAGAATTAAAGACCTGGAACCCCTTGTCTTGATTTTGTTCTCTGCAGGAAAATGAGAATGAAAATAAAGGGACATCTGGGCTGGAAGATAATCCATTTGAAGGCAGCTTCTCCCTTTTTAGGATTTGTAGTTCATACTGAAAGATTAACCAGATTTGAGCTGTAGACTTTAGGGAGCTCTTTTATAGTAAGCCCATCTCCCCTTGCCTCAGGTTTGGTTTAATCAAATCAACAAGCTTTTCTTCTGCTCTTCAGGGAACCAAGCACCAGGGATGAATGAAACAAAATGAAACAAACTTTGCCCTCAAAGAACTTATATTCTACTGGACCAGACAACATATCTGTGCAGAGTGTAGGCACAATTCTAGCTTCTTTCTCTGCCATCCTACCTCATCCGAGGCTGTTGTTGGTTTGCTCTTTGCCCCTATTGAGGAGTTGATTCTTTTCACTTCTTGTTTTTTGGTCCTAACTAAGGAAAACTTCCTGTTTCTAATCAGTTTCATGTGCTAAGTTGAGAGGGATGAGATAAGGCTCTGAGAGGACTCCTTCCCTGTTGCCTCTCTCCTACTATGCCTGACACACCAATATTGACTTCTGGTTCATTTTAAGGACCCAGAATCTGAGATTGAAATTGAGTGAGACGAGGAGTGTTTTCTTGCTCCTTTACTCTTCCTAAAAGTGCCAGGTTCCAACTCTGTTGATGAATTTACATTGCAGTTTTCTCGATTCAGTTAAAATGTCCCAACTCAAGGTTAATATAATTTAATTGGAAAGAGGAGCAGGAAATTAGGGAGAGGGTTCTGTGTAGATGGTGAGTTGGTGCCATCCTGGATTAGTCAAATAGAAGACAGAGGTGCAGGAACAGTCTCAGAACGAATGAGGACATACCCCTAGACAACAAGAAGTAGGGCTTGTCAAAGACCCCGAAAGAAGTAAGGATATAGAAATATCACACCACAGAAAGTCTGAAATTAGGATCCTGCTTTATTCTTTTGACCTTCCTGAAGTCCTTTTTAAATCTAATTCCAGAAGCCTCCATTTCAGTAACATTTGCTTCAATCTCCTAGAGAGGCCCCTCCTCATTATTCTGACTTAGATTCATAGGAAAGCTAGAAGAAACCTTTGATATTTGACCCTAACCCTTCATTTTACAGATAAGGAAATGGGCCAAGAAAAGTTCAAGGACTTGTCCAAGGTCAAACAGCCTAGAGAGGAGTGTGATTTCACTGAATCTGGGGCAGTTATCTGCACCTCCTCCTTATACTACTATGAAAAGTCTCTTTTGATCCGGTCCTTCCTATCTTAGAATCTCTCCATTTCCTTTTACTTTGCCTTTTGGGAGCCTGGAACTCAACTGCTTCCCTTGTAGAGAGGAGCCCTTTTCTAGAACTAATCCACCTTCCCCAGTCCCCTCTTCCCCACAAGTATAGCCAAGCTTCTTCCAGGACCAGGCTACACCCACATGGCTTGCTCCTTGTTTTTAATCTGTGAGTATTTACCCCAAAACAGGGACGTCCCCAGAGGAACCAATATTTGGTTGGCACTTGGTGCTTAGGTACAGCCATTGGAGGAACTGCTGGGCTAGGGGAAAGCAATACTAAGGGGGATGGAAGGTGGAGAATTTTCCATTTTGAATTGACCAAGAATGAATAAACATAAGTTTTGGAGTGGAGCTTCAACATAGAAAAGAGGAAACTAAACACCAAGGAGATTAAATACCAGCTATTCTTCGTTGGTAGTATTGCTTAGCAAGTTGTGAATTAGGTGACTGCTTAAAGCTTCCCCTTTTCATCCAACAACTAGAGCTGAAGTGGGTTGGGACTACCTAGAGGTCATCTGGCCTAGTCCCTTTGCCATTTGGTGGTATTCAGGCACACACTGACAGAGAACAGGGAGTTGCTTCTCCCATCACTTCATGCTTGGATACTTTCATCTCCCTGTTTCAGGATATTTACCATTTAAAAGTTTCTACAATTCCAACCTCCCATGTTTTATTACAGTAGATACTTCATTTACTGACTGACTGCTGCTATCCTTCCAGTTTCAGTGGTAGTTTCTATCTTCCCTCTCCCCAAGAACCCACTGTTTTAAAAGGTGGTTATTCATTCCTATTCTGAGGGTACTTGGGACATAAAACATTGTCTCAGAGCTTCTTTTATCCTTCCCACCTTTCTTCTCTGGGGTATAGAAGGGAATTAAGAGAGGTTGAGAGGAGGGGGAAGATTATTCCCCACAAGCTACTTCCTGCTCTTCTACCTCCCAGCCCTGCCCTGCTCTGCTCCAGTTGGCACTTTGCAGAGACTGCTGCTAGATGGGAAGCTAAAGCCCCAGCTCCCTCTCCTCCCAACCCTACTGTTCCTGGAAGACTTCAGGTTTGAGCACTCTTGTTGGCAATAGGTCTCCTATAGTAACCTCAATAATCCCTGGGGATGGGGATAACCTAAACCTACAGGTTATATTTCCCATCAACAGTAGAGTAGAACCAATGGAGCATTGGGTTTAGGAGAGATCCAGTTTTCCTAAATTGCCAATTAGGATTTGTATGATGTGGGCTGATCATTTCTAGGCCTTGAAAATGAGGGTTAGACTCAATCTCTACCATCTACCATCCATAAATCTTGGCATTGTGCAGTCATCGATAACATTCAAGGACACAAGAACACTAATTTAGGGGTGGGGCAGGTTTCAGCTGTAACAGCTAAAAGAATCTCAATTTAAAGTGAGTGGCTAATAGGGAGCCACAACCATAAGCTAGAGCTGGACAAAGACCTTTCAACCTCATCCAGGACTACTGAAAATTCCTTCACGGTAAGAGAAGGGGGCCACTGTAGGGAGAGGTCCAGAAGAGCTCGGTAGGCATTATCTCCCCAGATTCAGCAGTGGTGCCACTGGGTGAGGTGGAGACATAGAGATAGTAGAAAGCAAAAATTTATTCATAACTCTTCCCTTTCCCTTCCCTCTACCCCCACCTCTCACCCCAACAACTTATGGAGGTGTAGGTCTTCTCGGCATCCAATCCTGCCTTGGCCCTCAGATTTATCTACTCCACCCCAGAGAGATTGAGAATTAAAGATCAAATATCCCAAGGTGACATGGCCTGGCAGGGCTCAGAACAGCTCCTCCCCAGGCTTGGGTGCCAGAGTCTGGTGCCCTAAAGATGCTAGGAAGGGAGGGGTACAGCTTCTGTGGTGGAGGGTCTCCTTTTTTTCTTATCCAGGCTAGTGAGAGGTGGAAAGCCCCACCTTCTGCTGTCTCCTCTTTTGAAGGGCTACTTGCTCTGGCTGGGCTTGTCCCCCACCAGGTAACTGTGCCTGTAGCCTTCTCAGGGCCTTGCTCAGTGCCTGCCGGGCCTCCTGGCGCAGGAAGCAATAGATCACAGGATTGAGGCAGCTGTTACAGTGTGCCAGGCAAATAGTAAGGGGGAAGACATAGGTGTGAAGGGTGTAGTAGGCATTGTCCCAAGGCACGAGGTCAAACTTCACCAGGACTCCCCAGAGTGTGACAATATGGTTAGGGAACCAGCAGAGGAAAAAGGTCACAATAATAATCTGGACAGAGCAGGCTACTGCTGTTCCTCTGCCTTAGCGGATGCTGCTGAAGGAATGCCAGCAGCATGAGATAGCTTGCTGCAAGGACAATCGGGCACCACGAAGGCCAATTTGACCCGCTGTAAATGGTCAGCACCCAGCCATCGACCACTAGGGAAGCGGAGCAGGCACAGTTGAATTCCACCCACTTCACTTTCAGCCCCAAAGATTGCTGTGGGGATTGTTGCAGCAGTCGCTGTTACCCATGCTACCAGGCTGGCCCCAAAGGTACAGGAGGATGAGCAGTAAGAACCCGGTCCAGTAGCCATGACCACTATCCAGTATCAGACTATGCTCAGAGCAGTGATGAAGAAGACGCTAGCATAAACACCGAGGACAGTGCCTGTCAGAACCACCTTGCAGAGAGTGCCACCAAAAGGCCAGTGGAAATCCAGGGCAGACTCAGCTGCCCAAAAGGGGAGGGTGAGGGCCAACCCCAGGTCAGCCAAAGCTAGGCTGAAAACGAAGGTGTCAGTCTTCAGACGTGAAGTGCCTTGATGACACCCACCTAACACCCACAGCACAGCCAGGTTGCCCAGGAGACCTATCAGTCCCACCAGTCCATAGGCTAGGGCAACTATAACTCTGAGTGCCAGGAAATTGGCTGGTACTGCAGCGTCCCCCATGCTTAGCACCTCGCCACTGGAGATATTGACCCAGAAGGATGTAGGCGGTGGGGTAGAAAAGTTGGGTGTAGACATCGTGAGGGTATCGACTTGTGCCAGAACAGCTATGCCAGGATAGATTTCTGCCAGGTATGGAAGCCGGAAAGAGGTGGCACTGTCTTTCAAGGCAGGCAGTTGTGGGTTTATGCTGATTTTAGGGCATCTACCTGCTGGCAGCCCCAGGCCACTCCCACATCTTTAGAGTGAAGTGTCAGTGGGAACCACCCCTGTCCTTTGGGTCAAGATTGGTGAGAGGTGGAGCAGGACAAAGTAGATCTCCTCTAAGGGATTGGCCTAGAATTTCTAGCCTCTTGGTGGAGGGAGGGGCTGGGGAAATGACTGCATAGGGGTGGGACAGGGAGAGGGTGTTGGACAAGAGGGAAAAGGACATGAAGGTCAAGAGAGGTTCAGATTGCAGATTTTACTTCTGGTTTAAGAACAAAACTCCCTTGGTTTATCCTCTGTCCCTCTTTTCTGAGGAGGTGACAGCCCCAAGCCCCAAGGGCAGCTAGGTAGTGCAGAATGGGAGGCCCCACATCAGGAAGACTTATCTTTCTGAGTTCAAATCTGACCTCAGACACTGTATGATCCCAGGCAAGTCACTTAAGCCTGTTGGTCTCAGTTTCCTCATCTGTCAAATGAGCTGTAGAAGAAATTGTTAAACCTCTGCCAAGAAAACCCCAAATGGCATCATGAAGAGTTGGACACAACTGAAACAACTGAACAACAATGGGCACTAGATTCCATCTGCCCTTAATATCTTGTACCTTTTCCCTACCTTTGCCCTATGATGACTGAATGATTGGTTGAGATGGGAATCGGATTTGGGGGTGGGGAGGAGAGTGAGTGTTTTAAGGATCATCTAATAGTTTTCCCAATGTCCAAGAAGGAATACCCTCTCAGACACTGCCTGACACTAGACTGAGGAACGATGATGCCTAAGGAGAGCAAGGAAGGGAAAGGAAGCCCTCAGACCCCCTACTGACCAGCACTGCTCTCAGAGAATCCTGCTCTGTCTCCAGCCATCTTCCCTCACTACAGATTCCACCCCCTTCTAGGTCCACCTCTGTGAGACAGAATCCAGCACTACCCTGTCCAACATATACAAACCACACTCTGAAAACGCCCTTTTCAGAGCCTTCCAACTGGGATGGCAATCTTCTTTCCCCCCAACCCCCAGCCTGAAACAGAGAAGGGAAAAGTGACTGGGGAGCCATTGTTAGAATGGG
Source organism: Monodelphis domestica (assembly GCF_027887165.1). Classification (NCBI taxonomy): domain Eukaryota; kingdom Metazoa; phylum Chordata; class Mammalia; order Didelphimorphia; family Didelphidae; genus Monodelphis; species Monodelphis domestica. The sequence goes on from NC_077228.1 coordinate 170,537,059, forward strand.
GAGATAAGGAGCTGGAGTTGCAAGGTAGAGAGAGGTGAATTTGTTCTCATAGACTTTCATCTACTTGCCCCCTTTCCCACCACTCCCACCCTGACACAGATGTTAATTAAGATAAAGTTTGATAAACATCTCTGTAAAAGCTTGGGAGCAGAAGGAAGGGGAGGAGAGGTTCAGGGTAATAAATCTGGGATGGGCTGCTCAGTGAGTCAGTAAGGAATGGAGCCTGAGTTCCTGGTCAGCTCTGGACTGGGTGCTGGGACACCTGAAGTTCTTAGCTTAGGGAGAGGAGAGGATGGAATTGGATGGGAAGAGGTTGAGGTCCATCCTTAGATCTTAGGGGAGCCTCCCAGAGTCAGGAAGACTCAGGCTTATCTGTGGGACTTTATGCTAAGTACTTGGCATTATGGCATAACACAACTAACTTTGTGTTAGTTATTTAGCCTAATGGACTAGATTGGTTTTTCCCCTTCCTTGTTGCCTCCAACCATGGGAGAAAGGGAATCGATGATCCTTAGTACCCCAGGCAGCCACCCTCTTTCTGTCTATCCCATGGACTCAGGAAAAAATAATTTTAAAAGCCAAGAGAGCAATTCATGGGTCTCAGTTCCACATGAACCAAGTACTCTGTTCTAGTAGAGAACGTTCATGATTTCGTAATTACATGAAAGCTAGTGATTTTCTGTTGGGTTGTTAGGGAAAGAGGCTAGGGTTCCCATGTGCAGTCTCTTCCAAAGTTCTGTTCCCTCAAGTCATTTTCAAATGGCTGTTTTATCTGCAAGTTTCTCTGTCTGTCTGTCTGTATCGGTCTCTGACTCTCTCCCTCTGTCTCTGTCTATCTCTCTGTTTCTCTCTCTGTCTCTGTCTCTGTCTGTCTCTCTCTGTGTTTGAAGAGGCATTGCCACCTGCTGGCCAGGTTTGTAAGCGCTTGCCAGATCTAAAATAATACTTAAAATATATTCACATTCGTAAAATAGTTACGAATCAACCCCTATAGTAGGCGTTGATGCCAAACTGTAGGAATGATGAAAATTGAGGGAATTGAAAGGATTAGGACAGCAAGTGATAATGGGAATTAAGGCAAAACTGATTTCATCTTTTTTTTTTTAAACCCTTAACTTATGTCTTAGAATCAATACAAGCATCAGTCCCAAAACAGAAAAGCTTTAAGGTCTAGGCAATTGGAGTTGTGACTTGCTCAGGGTCAAATAGGTAGGAAGTGTCTGAAGCTATATTTGAACCTAGGACCTTCCGTTTCCAAGTGTGGATTTCTACTTACTAAGTCATACTAGTTGCCCAACTCTGACTTAATTTTGTGACTTAATTCTGGAGCTAGCTCAGTTCCCTATTTATTCAATGATAGGTCTACTCCAAATTCTGTCCCATTTTATTCAATTGTGAGAATTAGAAACAAACAGTATTATGTTGTTTGAACCTAGTCCTGGGTGACTGAGAAACTGGACCACCTATCCTTTAAATGAAGGACCTAGGTCCATGTTGGCAAACCTATGGCACATGTGCCAGAGGGTGCCAGAGGGGGCTGCTCCCTTCCTCCTCCCCATGGACACCTGAGGACTTTTTTCATATGACTGACCCTCTGCCCAGCAGCCTAATGAGAGCTCTTCCTCCCCTGTAAGGGATATGGGATGGGGGCTCACGTGGTATGAGGATTGCAGTTTGGGCACTTTCAGTCTCTAAAAGGTTCACCATCACTGACAAGGCCATGCTGACCAGAAACATAATCATATCCTAAGATTGATGCAAGAAGTTTCTCATAATTGTACATCTCAAGCAACCCATATGCCTTATATGAAAACTGGCCCCATACTTATCAATCAATTATTGTTTCCACATTTCTTTGGTTGTTTACAAATACTTAAGAGGAGTGAAATGCCTCTTTTTCTGAATTCAGAAAATTTGTTTGCTTTCCCCCTCCCACTTTGGAAAGTCCTTACTCTTTTACCTAATTAGAAATCAGATTACCTAATGTTGTACTGTTTCTTTTTTAACGAATTAGCCTTCTCTGATGAATTGTTTTTAATGTACAGTATAAAAGTGCTTCTCCCTGTATTCAAGCCTAACTCTAAGCTGAGAAAGGAGCCCACTCCCAATTTGTTGGACAATTGGCATGATTTGTTTAGTAAATCAATATGCTTGGAATATTGAACTTTTGTTTCTTCAGCCATTTCATCTTTCACCCACCACAGGGAAATAAAGATGAGTAAGTCAGACTCTTTGTCCTCAAGTAGCTATTTACAGATTTTTATTAGGTCAGACCTTTGATTTCACTAGCATAGAGAAAGTCTAAAGAGGAAACTCCCTGTACCAATACATATATGCACCCAATCTTCATTTTAATCTTAAGAGAAATTGCCCTGGGCACTTAGAGGCCAAATGGGCAGTGTATGTCAGAAGAAGGATTTCCTAGATCTTCACTCCAGAATCAACTCATAGTGTATTATGCTGCTTTTCTTTAGTGCTGAAATGGCCCTTAAGAGGTCTTCTGCTGTAATGAGTTCATTGTAGAGATAAGGAAATCTAGGGGCTCAAGGTTATACAACTAGTTATTGGTAGAGCTGAGACTAGAACCTGGGTCAAGATGCCTTCCATTACAAACTGTCAACAAAACACCTCCTCCACAAGAACCTTTCTGCCCTCAAGTGCTTAGAATGGAAAGATTCAGTAGGAGGGAAAACATCACTCCTACTCTCAGGGGGCTCTAAGAAGAGCTATCCCTAGCATGCAAAGAAAGGGCAAAGGCGCATGATGTTTATGGGCAAAACTCTAGATGCTAGTGCTCAAGGAAAGGAGAAGGGTTAAACATTAGTCATAAACTTAAGAAATGGCCATTTTAGACCCATGACAGAGATATGTCCATGATATCACCTCAAAAGATTAGGAATGTAACAGAAAAGAACCCTTTAAGCTTTCCCTAACTAAGACCTTAGAGATCACCTAGTTCCACTTCACTCATTTTACAACTATGAAAACTAAGGCAGAGATTTGATTTGCTTAAGATCATATATCAAGTTAGTGAAAGAAGAACCCAAGTTTCCCAAGTCCCAGCCCAAGACCTCTTTAAACCACCACATCAATTTGTGAATCAATTTGATAACTCTCTCCCTCCATATACCCATACTTTCCTCCAGTCCCCTATTGTTGTTGACCTACACAAAAATTCCTACAATGTAAATTTCTGAAAAGAGAGGTATTACACTGGCTCTTATCTCTATGGATCCAGGGCAGAAAGAAAAAGAAGAGGCTAACATTTCAGCAGAAGGGAAGAGATTAGACAATACTAAGGACTTCCTAAAGGATGGAGGTGACATACCAATTGAAGTAGGAACATATTTTTTCTCTCAAGATTTTGAAGACGGTTGAAACATATTTCTGAGCTCTGGGAGAAGCTATTCTGGGAGGGGAGGAACCTTCATCACCACCCACTCACATCAACTCCTTGCAATTTGGCTTCTTCCCCTGACTCTTCACTGAAACTACTCTTCCAAAGTTCACTTGTGACCTCTTTTTTGCTAAATCTACTGGTCTTCCCTCAGTCCTCATCTTCCTGACCTCATAGATTCCTGCTGAATATTCCCATTTAACTTTTTGGACACCATAAGATATTTGTTTTCTTTGTCGGTTTCATCAACTCCGTGAGTAAAACCTTTACTAGGCATGACCTGGATGAAGATCCAGCAAAGAAAACTAGGAAGGGGCAAGCAGACAGGTAGGAAAATCAAGACAGAAGATTGTCATGGAAACTTAGAAAGGTATCGAGAAGAGGGTGATCTAGTCAAAGGCTACGGAGGTCAAGAATGACTGTTCCTACTTTTGCAACACCTTTCCTATATACCTCCTTCACTCTTCTGACCCAGCTATCAACCTGGCACAGACCTTATTATCTCGTGCCTGGACTACTGTAATATCTCCTGAACTGGTCCCACTGCCTTGAGAATCTCCCATCTCTCCGTCATTCAATTACCAAAGAGGTCTTCCTAAAGCAAAGGTCTGAATATGGAACTCCCCACTCAGAAAACTCCTGTGAGTCTGATACATTGAGGATCAAATATAAAGCCTTCTGTTTGACTTTTAAAGCCCTTTACAACATGGCTCCCTTCTACTTTGAAATCTTCTTACACTTTACTCTCTTCAATGTACTCTATGATCTAGCAACACTAGCCTTCTTCATATTCCAGGCATACAACGCTCCATTTTCCAATACCATTCTCATACCTTTCACTGGTCCAGAGGACAAATAATGCTCTTCCTCACTTCCACCTCCTGGCTTCCCTCAAGACCTAAATTCAAATAATACCTTCTGTAAGAAGCCTTTCCTGATTCCCACCTCCACCTGCTCTATCCCTCTGAAATTACCCCCAATTAAATTAATTATGTATCTATCTTGGATGTCATGTCTTGACATGATTATAAAGTATGACTTAATGTCACTTGGTGGGATTGGGAATACCTGGGTGAAGATGGGTAGAAATAGAACATCTTTTATCTGCCAGGATGGCACCCAGTTACTTAGAAGTTTTCTGCTGTATCTTTTCATTCTGATTTCATGTAGTACATTTATGTTAATTTTTAATAGGAATGTTTTCCTTTTAGGTCATGTGAAAGAGATAAGAATCTAAAGGGGAAATGAAGCATACAGTGAGCATTTTCCCAGAGTTTTAGCTCTAGATGGAGGCAAATGGATCAATTTATGACAAATTTATGAAATATTGCATGCAAATGAGTTTATATTTTGAACACTTTCAATTGACATTGAAAACACTGGGCAGAATCTATGCCAGAACAGTAGCAGCAGACAGGGATTCAAAAGGGCTCTTGAAGGTTAATGCCTTCATACCTGTCCTTCTTTCTGTGCCCCTGTAAAGGGCAGGTGCTTCTATATGCTTCCATTTGGCTTTTCTTTATATGGAAACGTAGGCCAAACAGTTTTTGAGTGATTATAGAAAAGACCTAGAACTGTGATTTTATTGATATAGGGAACTCTCAGTTGGGGAAACTCCCTCTGTCAATGTAACTTGGCACCTTCTCTGCAACATATAGTCTTTGAGAGTTGTCTAGAGCACTAAGAGATCACATATCTACGGTCATTCAGCCAATATGTAACAGAGGCTGGACTTGAACTCAGGTCTTCACAACTCTGAGGTCAGTTCTCCTTCTACTATGCCAAGTTACTTTTATTTTTCTTTTAATTTTTACCTTCTGTCTTAGAATCAATACTGTGTATTGGTTCCAAGGCAGAAGAGCAATAAGGGCTAGGCAATGGGGATGCCCAGGATCACACAATTAGGAAGTATCTGATGCCAGATTTGAACCTAGGATCTCCTCTCTTTAAGCTTGACTTCCAATCTACTGAGCCTCCTAAATGCCCCTTAACATTTTTATTTTTAAAACATTATATTACTAAGACATGTATTCTATATAACGAATTTTTTAAAAGAATCATACAACAAACTAGGTTAAGCAAAACAAATTCCCACTTTGGCCATACCCCAAAATATGTCTCAATCTGCACCTCAAATCCATCATCTCCCTGTCAGGAGATGTGTGGCATCCTTCATTATTAGTTCTTTAGAGATGTAGTTGGCTTATTGCATTGATCAGAGTTCTTATGTCTTTCAAATTTGTTTTTCTTTACTTTTTGTTGTTATTGTACTCCTGATTCTGCTCACAAGTGTTCTCCTGGTTTGGTTCACTTCATTCTTCATCAATTCATCTAAGTCTTTCCAGGTTTCTAATTCATCCTTTTCAAAATTTCTTAGGCTAAAATATTATTCTAATATATTCATATAGATAATATTAGGATAATAATATATTAGATATAATTATATGCACATAATGAATAACTTCTATTATGTTCATGTAATGGCACAGCACTTAACAGTGCCTAGCACTTAGTCAGACATTAAATGCTTGTTGACTAATATACTATCATTTGTTCTAACATTTCCTAGTTGATGGGTATACTTTGTTTTCTGTTCTTTGCTACAATGAAAAACATTGTTATATTGATGTGCATATATATTTACATATATATTTCCTTTCTCTTGTCTCTTTGGAAGTATATGTCAATTAAATTTTTTTAAACCCTTACCTTCTGTCTTGGAGTGAATACTGTGTATTTGCTCCAAGGCAGAAGAGTGGTAAGGGCTAGGCAATGGGGGTCAAGTGATTTGCTGGGGATCACACAGCTAGGAAGTATCTGAGGCCATATTTGAACCCAGGACCTCCTGTCTCTAGGCTTGGCTCTGTTAAATTTTATGGTTGGACTGAAATGATTTAATTCGTCACCACGGATTTAATTTCTAAATCCCAAAAATGAAATACTAGAGTAAAATGGAATTTATGGTAGTTTATTTTACAATAGGGGGAAGATATTAAGGGAGAGAGAAAAGGGGGGGGGGAGAGAGAGAGAGAGAGAGAGAGAGAGAGAGAGAGAGAGAGAAAGGACTTTCTGCTTTCCTATATGCTAGTCAATTCATATGCCTCCTAGAAGAGTTCTGATGCCTGAACCGCAGATGTGTGCCAAAGATCCAGTGCTGTGATGGGATGGATAACTGTGGTGACCAATCTGATGAGACTGACTGTAGCCCAAGCCTTTTCCATAGCTTGACTGCTGTCCCTGCCCCTGCCTGCAACCGTACCTTGGAAGACTTCTACCGGGTCTTTTCTTCCCGGAGCTATTCCCTCTCTGCCCTATACCCAACCCCTCACTCCTGCCTCTGGCTGCTGGATCCCCATGATGGGCGAAGGCTCATCGTGCATTTTACCACTTTAGAGCTAGGCAAATGGGATTCAGAGCATGTGTATGACGGTCCTGGACCTCCAGATCCTTCTCACCTGCTCTGAAGCCTTAACTATTTCAGCAATGGCAAAGCAATCATGGTGGAGACGCTCTCAGGCAAGGCTACTGTGACCTACCACATGGGGCCGTGGAGCAAGGGTGGGTTCAATACCACCTACCATGTGAAAGGATACTGTCTGCCCTGGGACCGACCCTGTGGTGCTGGCTCTGGAGAGGGTCCTGGGGAGGGTCCAGGAGAGGGCTGCTATAGTGAAGCCCAGCGGTGTGATGCGATCTGGGACTGTGCCGATGGCACAGATGAAAAAGACTGCCCGGGATGCCTGTCTGGGCGCTATTCCTGTGGGGCTCCGGGAACCCCTGGTGCCACAGCCTGCTACCCCTCTGCCGATCGCTGCGACTACCAGACCTTTTGCGTGAACCGGGCAGATGAACAGCAGTGCCATCACTGCCAGCCAGGCAACTTCCGGTGCAGGGATGATGGGTGTGTGTATGCAACTTGGGTATGTGACGGGCAGCCCGACTGCTCTGATGGCAGCGACGAATGGGACTGTGCCTGTGCCCTGCCCCGAAAAGTCATCATGGCTGCCGCCATCGGCAGCTTGATCTGCAGCCTGCTGCTTGTCATCGCCCTGGGATGTACCTGCAAACTCTATGCCCTCCACACGCAAGAATACAGCATCTTTGCCCCCCTTTCAAGAGTGGAGGCCGAGATTGTACAGCAGCAAGCACCTCCATCCTATGGCCAGCTTATTGCTCACGGTGCCATCCCGCCTGTAGATGACTTTCCAACTGAGAACCCCAACGATAATTCAGGGCTGGGGAACCTTTGATCTCTGCTACAAATCCTGCGCCAGGATGTGTCTTCAGGGAGTTCATCGAGTGCCTGCCGTTGCCAAGGCAGGTCTGCACAACGACTGGTCTGCCGCCTCCGTCGTTGGGGCTTGCTTCCCTGTGCAAATCCCCCTTCCAGGGCCCTGGACTCCAGCCTCCAGACTGCATCTGCCCCATCTACTGTTGACGCCCCAGAGGGCAGTCAGGATACTCCTTTAGAAGGAGCAATGGGTGGATGAGATCCAGAGGAGGCCCCTCCACTGCCCATGAAGGTGCCCCTTTCTTCTACCAACTCCCCCTGCATACCCCCTGAGGACCCACCCCTCCAATCACTCCCCCTCCACTCCCATCATCCCTGTTGTCTGGGATGGTACAGGCCCTTTGTGGCCGCCTCATGCCCAGTCTTCGGTCCCCTACTCCCCCCCAAGCTATGCCAGACCCTCGAACAGTGCCCCCATCCCAAGAAGATGAGGATGATGTGCTGCTACTCCCTCTGGCAGAACCCAGGCCCTGGGTAGGGGAGGAGGATGAGCCACTGCTGACCTAAGTCTCCATGGCAATAGTCCTTTCCCTAGGCAGTCCATGGGGGACAGTCTGTTGCAGCCTTCTCTACTTTGAATGCTTGGGGGCATCATCCCTACACTAAGTCTGAGGAGATGCCAAATGATACTCTCCCTTTCGCATCTTGCCCACAGCCTTGTAGCTACTGTCAAGTTGAGTGTCCCAGGGTTAATGGGGCCCCTGACTCTGTTCCCTCACCCTACCACTACCAGGGTGCAGTGAACCATTCATGACTTCATGGAATAGAGTTCCTCTTCCCAGGTGTTTGTGACATACCATTCCTGCTGAGTATGACAAAACATTGTAATCTCAGTTCAAGGCTGCATGAACAGTTCCAAGATCTCCTGGGAACGGGTTAACTCCCCTGTTCACACTCTGGGGAGGATTGGGGAGGATAAATTGTGTCTCTCAAGAAGAGCTTTAAATCTGGTGTGCTGCTTACAATAAACGTTCATTATCCCTCTTTGATAATGTTCCAGTCTTTCTTTCTTGCGACTTTATAGCTGTTCTCCAACAGCTCTAAGTTGTCCCCAACAGTTCTAAACTGCCCCTTATTGCGACTCCGTAGATGTGCCCGGCACCAGGGCAGTGCCCGCTATATCCTGAATAAGAGGCCTATACAGAGTTCCTAAATAAAGGCCAAAGAAGAGTGATGTTCCCTGGCCTATCTCAGTGTTTGGGGCTATTCAAAAATCAGTTAAAGTGAGAGAGTTTTCAAAGGGTCAGGTGGCAAGACATTCCCCACTGGATGATTCCTTCCTATCCTAAGCAGAGCTCTTGGAGCAGAAAGACACCCCAATTTGCAAATGGCTCTACAGCCCTCAAGGGAAAGGGTTTGGATAGGACCTGGAACTCTACTGTATAGGGAACGTGCACTTATTCACCAAGAAATGAAGAAAAATAAATAAAATAACTAAAAAAAAGAAAAGAAAGGGCAAGGAAGGAAGTCAGCCTTTACACTCACCATGTGTCAGTTCAATCAGCAAGATTCTTTTATCAGCCTCAACTCCAGCAGGCTCCACTCCAAGTGTGTCTCTTTCAAAATTTCAATTCTTTCTTCACTCCAAGTGACTCTCTTCACTCCAAGTCTGAGTGTCTGTCCTCTGTGTATCTCTGTTTCCACTTTTAAAGACCTTTTTCTCTTGTATCACTTCCCCTGAATTTTACATCTACCAATCACAGCTGATACTCCACTCCAGGACTGCCCACTCTTTCACATGTATGTCACAGACCTCCCACTCAATGTATAAAATGGGTGTTCACACTTTTTTGTGGCTAAAATCCAAAAATGGGTAGATCTCCATACTCAACTTTAAGTTCTGTGCTTTACACTTTGGGGATTAAAATCTAAAAATAGACAGGGGATTACAATTTAATCTTCATAATTAAGGAAGAGCTAAGTACCTTCATTGTTATAATCAAGAGAGAGTCAAATCCAATCTTCACAGCTCTCAATCCACTGAGCAACACAACTGTCTAATTTTTTTTCAATTAACAAAATTATTTTTCTCTATCCCACCTATTTTCATTAAAAAATTACAAGAAAAACAAAATTCTTATAACAAACATACATAGTTGAAAAATAGGTTCCCTCATTGGCCAAGTCCAAAAAAAATCTCATTCTATACTTTAATCCATTACCATTCTGTCAGAGGGTGGGTAGCATGTTTCATAATTGCTCCTCTGGAACTGTAATTGTTCATTTAATTCATCAGTCTTCTTAAATCTTTCAGTGTTGTTAATCTTCACAATGTTGTTATCATGGAAATTATTCTCCTAGTTCTGTTCACGTCACTAGACATCAGTTCATGGAATTTTGCAGGTTTCTCTGAAGTCATCATTTTCATCGTTTCTTACAGCCACATAGTATTTCACTACATTAAAATTCCATAATTTGTTCAGCCATTCCCCAATTGATGGCTACATGCTTTTCCAGTTCTTTGCTACAATAAAAGTGTCATTATAAATATTCTTTGTACAAATGGTCTTTTCCATTATTTGGTCTCTTTGCAATACATGTGAAGGGTTCTAAAAGTCAAATTAAACAATTTGTATTTTATCCTTGTAATAATAAGAAGCCACCAGATTTTATTGACTAGAGGAGAGACATAGATGTGCACTTAAGAAATTCACTTTGTAATGAATGTTGGAAGGGATGTGGCAAAATTGGGACATTAATGCATTGCTGGTGGAGTTGTGAACTGATCCAATCATTCTGGAAGGCAATTTGGGACTATGCCCAAAGGGCACTAAAAGACTGTCTGCGCTTTGCTCCAGCCATAGCACACTGGGTTTGTACCCAAAAGAGTTAATAAGGAAAAAGACTTGTTCAAGAATATTCATAGCTGCACTCTTTGTGGTGGCAAAAAATTGGAAAATGAGGGGATGCCCTTCAGTTGGGGAATGGCTGAACAAATTGTGGTATATGTTGGTGATGGAATACTCTTGTGCTCAAAGGAATAATGAACTGGAGGAATTCCATATGAACTGGAATGATCTCCAGGAATTGATGCAGAGTGAGAGGAGCAGAACCAGGAGAACGTTGTACACAGAGACTGATACACTGTGGTAAAATCAAATGTAATGGACTTCTCTACTAGTAGCAATGCAATGATCCAGAACTATTCGGAGGGATCTATGAGAAAGAACACTATCCACATTCAGAGGAAGAACTGTGGGAAAAGAAGCACAGAAGAAAAACAACCGCTTGATCACATGGGTCGGTGGGGCTATGCCTGGGAAAGTGGACTCTAAAAGATCACCCTAGTGCAAATATTAATAATAAAGAAATGGGTCTTGATTGATGGCACATGTTAAACCCAGTGGAATTGTATGTCAGATATGGGAGGGGGTGGGGAGAGGGGAGGGAAAGGAACATGAGTCTTGTAACCATGGGAAATTATCCTAAATCATCTAATTAAATAAAATTTTTTTTAAATTAAAAAATTAAAAAAAAAAGAAATTCACTTTGGCAGCTGTGTGGAGAAAGGATTGGAGTAAGAGACTTGAGACTTAAGACTCATTAGGAGGACCGTGTAGTAGCTTGGGTAAGGATGATAGTTGCCTTAACTAAGGTGGTAGTTATATGAATAGAGAGAAGGGGTTGGATTCCAGAGATGTTGTGGAGTTAGAAGTGGCAATATATGGCAACTGATGGACATGTGAGGTGAGGGAGAGTGAAGAGTAAGGAATCATGTTAAAAGTATGGACCTAAGAAAATGGAAGAATAATGGTGCCTTCAGCAGAAATAGGGAAATTTGATACAGGGTTGGATTTAGAGGGGAAAGAATCAATTCTGTTTTGAATATATTGAGTTTGAGATGTTTCTGAGACATTCAGAACTGGACCTTAGAAACTGCTTACCTGTTGGATTTAACGTTGGCTCTCAATCTACTAAGCCTGGGGTCTTGTAGAGATAGTGAACTCCAAGATAGCTATTCCAGGGCAACACCCCTCAAGCACTTTTCCTATCTATGTCAGTTAGCTCAGTTTCAACACCATATTGCCAAAGGTAAGAGACATATTTATACTTACTCTCAACAATCAATAACTTTGAGTTGTTATTGTTTTACACTGCATGTTAACATTATCTATGTTCTATTGTGTTTCTATTTGTTTAATATTTCCCAATCACATTTTAATTTGGTGCGTGCCACACTTGGGGAGTGTTACTGGCTATGTGTTTGACACTTCTGGCCTACACAGAGTAGTAGCTGATGTGGCAGTTTGAAAAGCAGCCAAGAGATACTGATTTTCCAACCCCCACCCCCTTCACCTCCATCAGACAAGACAAGGGGGAGGCAGAGAGAGTTGTCAAAGAAGTATAGACTGCACTAGTCTGTAATGGCTCATCACAAAGTATAATATTTCTATTCTTCACCTTCGTAGCTGGGTTTGACCAGTACCCATTTCTAAACATGTTCCATTATCCTATTATAAAGTTTATTTCACAGAACTATTTTAATCGTTATAAACACCTGTAGTTAGCAAAGCCAATCAAAATATGAAAAACTCTCATGTTATAGTTCATATTTCACACTCAGAGTCCCACCTCTGCAAAGGAATAGAGGGAAGCTTCTCAGATCTTTTCTTTGGATTCAGGCTTGGTTTTTATAAGTTTGATATATTTAGTTTCTATCATTTTGTTGGGGGGTGGGATTTTCACACACATTCTTGTATGTATCCCCCACAGATTCCTATTCTTTAACATCTCAAAAAAAGATATAAAATCTTTGTCTATCAGAGTTTTAAAAAATTTATTCTTTCCATATTCTACTCTCCTCCCAATTCCCCTTTTCCCCTTTTTTCTCCCATTTCCCTGCTGAGTGAAAGGTATTTCTTCACCCAGCTCTATGTTTATATGTGTATTTTTCCCTCCTTTGACCAGTTTAGAGTGAGATTCATGTGTCAACCACTCCCTCTATCCCCTCTTCCTGGTTTGTATAGATGTCTATTTGCATACCCAATTATGTGAAATTATTTTGTTTTCTTTTCCCTTCCTTTTCGTGCTAGTATATTCTTCTTCCCTTCCCTTTCCATCCTTAGGATCATCAAAACAGAACCACTCTCAGGACTTGTTTGATTGTACTTCTACTTTGAACACTGATGATGATAGGTTTTAGAGAGGACACAGGCATCCTCTCCTCATATTTAAATGTAAGCTGTTTATCCTTTTTAGTCCCTCATGATTGCTCATTTGTGCTTACAATTTCATATTTCTTTTTACTCCTGTATTTACCAGGAATACGTGGAGGGCCTCTATTTCATTAAAAAATCCATTTTTTCCCCTGTAGGATTATACTTAGTGTTGGGTAAGCTATTCTTGACTGTAAGTACATATCCTTTGCTTTCTGGAACATCATGTTTCATGTTCTCTGATCCTTTATAATGGTAGACTATTAAATAGTGTGTGATCCAAACTGTGGCTCTTTCCTTCGGATTTCTTGACCTGGAAGCTCTATATTTTGGCTCTGACTTTTCTGGGAGCTTTCATTTGGGGTTTCTTTCAGGAGGTAATCAGAAGATTCTTTCAATTTCTGCTTTGCTCTCTGGTTTTAAAAAATTTGAGCAGTTAAAAAAATTTTTTTCTAGAAATATATAAATTTCTACATAAGTTTTCCAGAGTTATATGTTCCAAAGTATCTCCTTTCTTCCCTCCCAGAGTTGACAAGCAATTCAATATGGGTTATACATGTATTTTGATCATGCATGTAGCAGTCCACCCATAGCTATGGGCAAGGGAAACAGTGTGTACAGAGTGGCTTAGAAGAGAGCATGCTCAGTCTTGCCCATGGCTGGGAAAGCCTCTGACCCTTGACCCCAGCTTCTCCCAGGTTAGGCGGGAAAACAGGTTTCTTTGTGTTCACCTGGCTAAGAGAAACCACACCTATACCTATACCTTGTCATTAACCAATGATAATCATCCCTATGTATTGTGTCATATCAAAGAGATTAAATACTGAGCCACAGCAAGCTCCAGCTCTCTTCTCTCTCTTCCTCACTTGGATCTCAGCTCTCACTGATGCCTGTCCTTGCAGGAGCTTGGCCAAGCTCCATCTTTGATTCCTTTCCTGATCTACCTCTCCTACCTGGGACCTGGCCTTTGGCCAGGCACTCTCTTTTCTCTATCATTTCTCCGACCTGTATGGTATTGAATTTGGATCACTGGACGGGTACAAGCCTTCTGAGTAGTCCACTGATTGGAGTTTTTGCTGTGGCTCCTTGATAATTAATAAGGCCTGGATTTCTGACTCATTCCTGCCACCTCATATTTCCTTTTTTTTTTAATATATATTTTATTTGATCATTTCCAAGCATTATTCGTTAAAGACATAGATCATTTTCTTTTCCTCCCCCTCCACCCCCCATAGCCGACGCGTAAATCCACTGGGCATTACATGTTTTCTTGATTTGAACCCATTGCTTTGTTAATAATATTTGCATTAGAGTGTTCATTTAGAGTCTCTCCTCTGTCATGTCCCCTCAACCGCTGTATTCAGGCAGTTGCTTTTCCTTGGTGTTTCCACTCCCATAGTTTATCCTTTGCTTATGAATAGTGTTTTTTTCTCCTGGATCCCTGCAAATTGTTCAGGGACATTACACCGCCACTAATGGAGAAGTCCATTACGTTTGATTATACCACAGTGTATTAGTCTCTGTGTACAATGTTCTCCTGGTTCTGCTCCTCTCGCTCTGCATCACTTCCTGGAGGTTGTTCCAGTCTCCATGGAACTCCTCCACTTTATTATTTCTTTTAGCACAATAGTATTCCATCACCAACATGTACCACAATTTGCTCAGCCATTCCCCAATTGATGGGCATCCCCTCGTTTTCCAGTTTTGGGCCACCACAAAGAGCGCAGCTATGAATATTTTTGTACAAGTCTTTTTGTCCATTATCTCTTTGGGGTACAGACCCAGCAGTGCTATGCCTGGATTAAAGGTCAGACAGTCTTTTAGTGCCCTTTGGGCATAGTTCCAAATTGCCCTCCAGAATGGTTGGATCAGTTCACAACTCCACCAGCAATGAATTAATGTCCCTACTTTGCCACATCCCCTCCAGCATTCATTACTTTCCTTTGCTGTTATGTTAGCCAATCTGCTAGGTGTGAGGTGATACCTCAGAGTTGTTTTGATTTGCATCTCTCTGATTATAAGAGATTTAGAACACTTCTTCATGTGCTTATTAATAGTTTTGATTTCTTTATCTGAGAATTGCCTATCCATGTCCCTTGCCCATTTATCAATTGGAGAATGGCTTGATTTTTTGTACAATTGATTTAGCTCTTTATAAATATGAGTAATTAAACCTTTGTCAGAGGTTTCTATGAAGATTTTTTTCCCAATTTGTTGCTACCCTTCTGATTTTAGTTACATTGGTTTTGTTTGTACAAAAGCTTTTTAGTTTGATGTAGTCAAAATTATTTATTTTACATTTTGTGATTCTTTCTATGTCTTGCTTGGTTTTAAAGCCTTTCCCCTCCCAAAGGTCTGACATGTATACTAGTCTGTGTTTACCCAATTTACTTATGGTTTCCTTCTTTATGTTTAAGTCACTCACCCATTTTGAATTTATCTTGGTGTAGGGTGTGAGGTGTTGATCTATTCCTAGTCTCTCCCACACTGTCTTCCAATTTTCCCAGCAGTTTTTATCGAATAGTGGATTTTTGTCCCAAAAGCTGGGATCTTTGGGTTTATCGTATACTGTCTTGCTGAGGTCGCTTTCCCCCAGTCTATTCCACTGATCTTCCTTTCTGTTTCTTAGCCAGTACCAAATTGTTTTGATGACTGCTGCTTTGTAATATATTTTAAGGTCAGGGACTGCAAAGCCCCCATCATATGTGTTTTTTTTCATTATTTCCCTGGATATCCTTGATCTTTTGTTGTTCCAAATGAATTTTGTTATGTTTTTTTCTAAATCAGTGAAGAAGTATTTTGGTAGTTCAATGGGTATGGCACTAAATAGATGAATAAGTTTGCGTAGGATGGTCATTTTTATTATATTGGCTCGTCCTATCCATGAGCAGTTAATGTTTTTCCAATTGCTCAAGTCTAGTTTTAGTTGTGTGGAGAGTGTTTTGTAGTTGTGTTCATATAGTTCCTGTGTTTGTCTCGGGAGGTAGATTCCTAGGTATTTTATTTTGTCTAAGGTGATTTTGAATGGGATTTCTCTTTCTAGTTCTTGCTGCTGAGCTGTGTTGGAGGTATATAGAAAAGCTGATGATTTATGTGGGTTTATTTTGTATCCTGCAACTTTGCTAAAGTTGTTGATTATTTCAATTAGCTTTTTGGTTGAATCTCTAGAATTCTTTAAGTAGACCATCATGTCATCTGCAAAGAGTGATAACTTGGTCTCCTCCTTGCCTATTTTGATGCCTTCAATTTCTTTTTCTTCTCTAATTGCTACTGCTGGTTTTCTAGTACAATGTCAAATAGTAGAGGTGATAATGGGCATCCTTGTTTCACTCCTGATCTTATTGGGAATGCATCTAGTTTATCCCCATTGCAGATGATGTTAGCTGATGGTTTTAGATATATACTGTTTATTATTTTTAGGAATGACCCTTCTATTCCTATGCTTTCTAGTGTTTTTATTAGGAATGGGTGTTGTATTTTATCAAATGCTTTTTCTGTGTCTATTGAGATAATCATGTGGTTCTTGCTGGTTTGCTTGTTGATGTGGTCAATTATGTGGATGGTTTTCCTAATGTTGAACCAGCCCTGCATCCCTGGTATAAATCCTACTTGATCATGGTGAATGATCCTTCTGATCACTTGCTGGAGTCTTTTTGCTAGTATCCTATTTAAGATTTTTGCATTTATATTCATTAGGGAGATTGGTCTATAGTTTTCTTTCTCTGTTTTTGACCTGCCTGGTTTTGGAATCAGTACCATGTTTGTGTCATAAAAGGAGTTTGGTAGAACTCCCTCTTTGCTTATTATGTCAAATAGTTTGTATAGTATTGGGATTAACTGTTCTCTGAATGTTTGATAGAATTCACTGGTGAATCCATCAGGCCCTGGGGATTTTTTCTTAGGGAGTTCTTTGATGGCTTGTTGGATTTCATTTTCTGATATGGGATTATTTAAGAATTCTATTTCCTCTTCTGTTAGTCTAGGCAGTTTGTATTTTTGTATATATTCATCCATATCTCCTAAATTGGTGTATTTATTGCCATATAATTGGGCAAAGTAATTTCTAATGATTGCCTTAATTTCCTCTTCATCGGAGGTGCTGTCCCCCTTTTCATCTTTAATGCTGTTAATTTGCTTTTCTTCCTTCCTTTTTTTAATTAGATTGACCAGTACTTTGTCTATTTTGTTTGTTTTTTCAAAGTACCAGCTTCTTGTCTTATTTATTAAATCAATAGTTCTATCACTTTCGATTTTATTAACTTCTCCCTTAATTTTTAGGATTTCTAGTTTGGTTTTCTGCTGGGGGGTTTTAATTTGATCGCTTTCGAGTTTTTTCATTTGCATTTCCAATTGATTGATCTCTGCTCTCCCTAGTTTGTTAATATAAGCATTCAGGGATATGAATTTACCTCTGATTACCACTTTGGCTGCATCCCAAAAGGTTTGAAAGGATGTCTTGCCATTGTCATTTTCCTCGATGAAATTATTAATTGTTTCTATGATTTCTTCTTTAACTAAACGGTTTTGGAGTATCATATTCTTTAATTTCCAATTGGTTTTAGATTTGGTTTTCCATGTACCATTATTGATCATTATTTTTATTGCCTTGTGATCTGAGAAGGCTGCATTCATTATTTCTGCATTTGTGTGCTCTGTTTCTGTGACCTAATGTATGGTCAATTTTTGTGAATGTGCCATGTGGTGCTGAGAAGAAGGTGTATTCCTTTTTATCCCTATTTATTTTTCTCCATATGTCTATTAATTCTAATTTTTCTAAGATTTCATTCACTTCTTTTACCTCTTTCTTATTTATTTTTTGATTTGATTTATCTAAATTTGATAATGATTGGTTTAAGTCTCCCACTAATATGGTTTTACTGTCTATTTCTTCCTTCAATTCTCCTAGTTTCTCCATTAGAAATTTGGGTGCTATATTATTTGGTGCATACATGTTGATTAATGATATTTCCTCATTGTCTAAAGTCCCTTTTAACAAAATCTAATTACCTTCCCTATCCCTTTTGATCAGGTCTATTTTTGCTTTGGCTTTATCAGATATCATGATTACCACTCCTGCCTTCTTTCTGTCAGTTGAGGCCCAGAAGGTCTTACTCCATCCTTTAATTCTGACCTTGTGGGTGTCAACCCGCTTCATGTGTGTTTCTTGAAGACAACATATGGTAGGGTTTTGGATTCTAATCCATTCTGCTATTTGTCTACATTTTATGGGTGAGTTCATCCCATTCACGTTCAAAGTTATGATTGTCATTTGTGGACTCCCTGGCATTTTGATATCCTTCCCTAATTCTAACCTTTTCTTCTTCGGCTCTACCTTTTAGTCCAATGATTTACTTTGAAACAGTCCCCCTTGTCCCCTCCCTTGATGTTTCCCTTTTTAGTCCCTCCCTTTTTGTTCCCTCCCCCTCCCCCCTCTCTTTCCCTCCCTTTTTGTTTTCCCTCTCCCCCTCCCCCCCTTGGTTTTCCCTTCTCCCTACCCTTGTTGGGTAAGATAGAATTCAAGATCCCAATGGATCTGGATGCTTTTCCCTCTCAGAGTTGATTTCCCTGAGATTAAGGTTTAAGTAAAAACCCCTCTCTTCCTCCTCTTCTTATAGGAGTTTTCTTCCCCTCCCCTTCCCATGTGAATCTTTGTGTGAGAAAGATTATTCTATTTGGTCTTTCTTTATCCCCTATTTATACATTACATTTTCCCCACATGTTAGTATACATAGATTGATAGAAATGTAGTCCTTATAGAAGAGAATTTGAATAAAAGAAGAAGATAACATTTTTCTCCTTTCCCCTTTCCTTAATATTTACCTTTTCAGGTATTTCTTGCTCTTTGTTTTTCGGTATCAAACTTTCCACAGAGCTCTGGTCTTTTCTTGGGAAAAAGTTGGAAATCTTCTATTTTGTTGAATGCCCATACTTTCCCTTGGAAGTATATAGTCAGTTTTGCTGGGTAGCTGATTCTTGGTTGAAGACCCAGCTCTCTTGCCTTTCTGAAAATCATGTTCCATGCCTTATGATCATTCAGAGTAGAAATTGCAAGGTCTTGTGTGACCCTGACTGGCATTCCTTTATATCTAAATTGTCTTTTTCTGGCTTCCTGTAGGATCTTTTTCTTTTGTTTGAGAGCTTTGGAATTTGGCAATTACATTCCTGGGAGTTTTTTGGGGGTTTAGTGTAGAAGGTGTTCTGTGAGCTCTGTCAGTGGCTGTATTACCCCCTTGTTCTAGAATCTCTGGGCAATTTTCTTTGATTATATCTTGTATCATGATGTCGAGTTTGGTGTTTATTTCTGGCTTTTCTGGAAGTCCAATTATTCTTAAATTATCTCTTCTCCCTCTATTTTCCAGATTTGTCACCTTGTCAGTGAGATATTTTATGTTCTCTTCTAATTTCTTGGTATTTTGGCTTTGCTTTATTAATTCTTGCTCTTTTACACGATTGTTTTCTTCCAGTTGCCTGATTCTGACCTTTAAAGCCTGGTTTTCCTTTTCAGTTTGGTCCCACCGGTTTTGTAGATGCGTGAATTTCTTTTGCATTATTTCCCACTTTTCCTCCCAGAAGGCTTCCATCTTTTTGGTCATTTCTGATTCAAATTCTTAATGGGTTTGTGGAGAGTTTCCATTTCCTTTGGAAGGTTTCGGAGCATTTTCTTGAGTATCGTCTTCTATCTCCTCTGTATTTTGTATTTTGGCTCCATAGAATGTGTCCAAAGTCGCCCCTTTCTTCTTATTTTTCTTGGGATTTTGGGGCTTCTGTGCTTCTGTGGAGTTTGCCATCTCTGAATGGGGAGGATTAGCTTTTCTTATCTCTGTCTGGTGTTCAGAGGCTTTAGTCCTGGGCAGATTGTCGGTTCTATGAGCTTTCCCTGGGTTAAACTGAGTATGCCTTCAGGCAATGACTTTCACTGGAACTGGAATTGAAGGGTTGGACCAGGGGGCCACACTCTCCCCCGGTTCTCTCTGTTTCCCTGCTGCTATGGTGCCCCCTCGACTGGGTCGGGTTGCTTTCCGGAAGTTGCCTTCAGAATAGCTGGCCGTGAGGCTGTTTTGTCGGCCCTGAGGGTTGCTGTTGTTTCAGACGTCCCTGCTCTCTGCGGGGGAAGGGGCTGCGGCTTCCCGGGAGGGCAGTGACTTTCACTGAGACTTGGATAGCAGGATCCAGCTGGTGAGGCTGTCTTGCCTGCCCTGAGGGTTGCTGTTGTTTCAGATGACCCTGCTCTCTGAGGGGGGCGGGGCTGCAGCTTCCCGGAGCCTTGGACTCTGCGCTCCTACCCCTTAGGTCCAAGTGATCTCGGGTTCTGGCTTTTGAGGGAGGCCGTACCTTTTGATCCAGGTCCAGGTCCAGGAGGAGGATTCCCAGGGTCTGTGCTGTTGATTGTTTTGAATTTCGGCACCTTAGGAGCTTATAGTTTGAGATTGGTCGGGAAGGGTTTTCTGGAGATCTGAACTTTAGCTTTCTCTAAGCCGCCATCTTGACCGGAAGTCCCTGCCACCTCATATTTCTAATTTGGCTCTGTCATCCTCCTCGCGGCATATAGAACTTCTATCCTTCCTCTATCTTCCTATCTTGAGGCTTCTCGCGGGTTCGAGGAAGCTTCAATGCATTAGATCAGGGGTCCCCAAACTACGGCCTACAGGCCACATGTGGTCCCCTGAGGCCATGTATCCAGCCCCCACTACACTTCTGGAAGGGGCACCTCTTTCATTGTCGGAAGAGCACTGTATGTGGCAGCGCTGCAAAGTGTGGTGTTGCTAACGAACAGTACTACTTCCAGTGACATAATCCTTTGCATGGTGCCTTGTTCTGAGAGTAAATGAACGAGAAGGAGGCACTTCACAAAGTATTATGTGGCTGCACAATGGAAGACTTCAGAATGGTGAGCAGAGATCTGGGGGAGGGGATTCCACATTGTGTATACTGCACAAAGTTAGGGTTAGGGTTAGGGTTAGGTCCAGCCCTCCAATGGTCTGAGGGACAGTGAATTGGCCCCCTGTGTAAAAAGTTTGAGGACCCCTGCTTTAGATAATTTAATGATGCTTAATTTTTTTCTTCTTGATCCCTTTTCCAGGTAAGTTGTTTATGTTACATTTTCTTTATTTTCTTCAGCCTTTTAATTTTGTTTTAATATTTCTTGTTGTCTCAAAGAATCATTGGCTTCTATTTTGATCATCACTTTCAGGGAGTTTGTTGCTTGATTAAGGTTTTGTACCTCTTCTGCCAAGTTGCTAATTCCCTTTCCATATCTTTCTTCCATAGCTCTAATTTCTTTTCCAATTTTTACCTCAAATATTCTCATTCCATTTGTGAAAACATTTTTTAATTTTTACTTCATCTCTTCCAAGAATTCTAGTTTTATTTGCCCTCAAACTGTGTTTTTCTCTAGGGCAGCGGTTCTCAACCTGTGGATCATGACAAGCAAAACACAGGAGTCACCTAAAGCCATCGGAAAATACATATTTCTGATGGCTTTAGCCACTGAGAAATCGCTACTTTACAGCAAGATCTCGGAAAGAATGGGGACCCTGCTGCCTGTACATTGTACTAATATTAGTTACCTATCAGCAGCCCTCCCCCCATGAGGGGTGATGGATTTACCCTGTTGCCTGGAGACCTGACTCAGAGACCCAGAGAGAGCACTGGTCGCTGGCTTTGGAGGGGTTAAGAATGAGTCCTGGAGCGGATAACTCCTGGAGTGGATAACGGAGCCGAGTAACCCAGCAAAGTGAAGCCTCAGTTCGAGCTGGAGGGAGACGACAGGAAGAAGAAGGAAGGGTCTGAGGACCCCCTCCCCAGGCAGGACTTACCTCCCACCCCAGCGCTCAGGATGCCTCCTGCTGGATTAATATTTCTCAACATATAATTAAATATTGTTTTTGTGATTAATCACTATGTTTAAATTATGTTTGATTTGTAGCAATGAGAATACATAATGCATATCAGGTATTTACATTCTGAATCATAACTGTAGCAAAATTATAGTTTTGAAGTAGCCACCAAAATAATTTTTTGGTTTGGGGTCACTGCAACATGAGGAACTGTATTGGGTGTCCAACATCTAGATTCATTTTTTTTCTTTTGTTTGTTACATTAAAGTTCCCAGATATTCCCTCTTTCCCTTTCTTCCCCACATTCCAGAGGAGGCACAATTTGACAAAAAAAAAAAATATATATATATATATATGTGTGTGTGTGTGTGTGTGTGTGTGTGTGTATAAACATATATATAAACATAGATATAAAACAGTGTCTTGCTTGTTTCTATTTATCAGTTCTTTTTTCTGGAGGTGAACATATATAAATTATCCTTCAAATAATATTTCTTTTGTTGTACAGAATGTTCTCTTGGTGTTGTTCATTTCATTTAATATCATTCTTTCCATTTTTTAAAATTAATCTGCTTGTCATTTCTTATGGTGCAGTAATATTCCATTATAATCCTGTGCTATGTGTTTAGCCATTCTCCAATTGATGGGCATCCTCTCAGTTTCCAGTTCTTTGCCACCACAAAGGGAGCTTCTATAAATATTTTAAAACATATATGTTATTTTCCTTTTCCCTTGATCACCTTAGGAAAGTTCATAATTTTGCAGTCCTCAGCTATTTCTTCTTTCTTGCTGCACAGTGAAGGTGGAAGGGGATAGCTAAATAGCTGCAAAGTCTTATGTATCCTACTTTCACAAAATTACTTCTGTCTAATAAATTCCTATTTCTCCATTCAAATAGTTACTGACCTACTTCAGGACCTTTTCCTGTCTCCCTGAGATGTTGTAATAATTGGTCTACCTTCTTCAAGTCTCTCTTCTCTCAGTTCATTCTCTATGCAGCTGCTAAAATAATCTTGAGCCTAGCCTGTTCAAAAACCTTTGGTATTGGGGGCAGGTGGGTAGTTCAGTGGATTGAGTGCCAGGCCTAGAGAAGGGAGGTCCCGGGTTCAAATATGACCTCAGACACTTCCCAGCTGTGTGACCCTGGGCAAGTCACTTAACCCTCATTGCCTAGCCCTAACCACTCTTTTGCCTTGGAACCAATACAGTATTGATTCCAAGATGGCAGGTAAGGGTTAAAAAAACGAAAAAACAATCTTTGGTACTCCCTTTCCCTCCATGATAAAATAGAAAAGTTATAGGCTGACCTGTAAGACACTATGTAATCTAACACTATTATATATTATGTATATAACATGTTATATATTGTATATAATGTAATAGAGTTGGTTGATCAAGGGGCCCTTTGTCAATTTGATGAATTCCACCCAATCTATTGGAAGAGATTACAGGATATTGACTTTGCTACATCTTACTTTACTCAGCTTTCCCAACACTATCTACTCCTTTATCTCAGTGTCACAAGAAGAAATGTCTCTTCTACTTGTTAAGACAAGGCTCTCACTATTCACTTTTAACCTATCCCCTCCTGCCTTCTCCAACAGATTGACGCCTCTAATATCCCCACTCTCTCACCTTCAGTTTTCCCCTCTCAACTGGCCCTTTCCCTGCCACCTGCAAATAATTCCATCTTCCCCTCATCCTGGAAACACCTTCACTTGACCCAACCATTCCTACTAGATTGTCCTATATTCCTATCCTTCATGGTTAAGCTGCTTGAGAAAGCAGTTATATTAAGTGCTTCCATATCTTCTTCTCTCACCTATATCTAAACACTCTGCATTGTGTCTTCTGACCTTATCACTGAAACTGCTTTCTCTATAATTACCAGTATTTTCTTAATTGCCAAATATAATGATCTTTTTTTCAATCCTTATGGTTTTTTTACCTCTCTGTAACTTTTGACACTAACAATTACATTCTTCTCCTGGATACTCTCTCCTCTCCAAGTTTTTAGTGACATTGTTCACACCAGGTTTTCTTTCAACCATTGACTCCTCAATCTCTTTTTCAGGATCCTCATCCAGGTTATATCCACTAAACTGGAGGCTCTCCCAAGGTTCTTCTCCTTTTATACTATCTTTTGGTGATCTTAGAAGTTCCTATGAATTTAATTATTATCTCTACACAGATGATACCCAGATATCTATCAATAGCTGATATTTACTAAGGGCTAACTATGTTACTTACTATGTGGTAAATGCAGGGGATACAAATACAAAAAAGACAGTTCCTGCTCTCCAGGATATATAATAGGGGAAGACAATACACAAAAGAAAGCTGAAAAATTGAGGTGGAGATGCCCAACATGGAGGTATGATGAAGATGCCAAAGAAGTGCAAAATGAATGTTGCTGATCAAAGATGTCTATCCTGTCCCCTCCTTAAATAGAGGAATTTATGGTTCCTCAGAGGGGCAGAGGGTACAATCAATCAATAAACATTTATTAACACCTACTATGTGTCAAGCACTGTGCTGAGCTCTGAAGATAAAAAGGATATAAAAGACAGTCCCTGCCTTCAAGGAGTTTACAATCTAATAGGATGACAACATGCAAACAAATATATACAAAACAAACTACATATGAGAGAAATAGGAAATAATTCACAAAAGGAAGGCCCTAGAATTAAGAGGGGTTAGGAAAATCCTCCATCAAAAAGACAGAATTTCAGTTGGGAAGCCAGGAAAGTCAGCAGGTAGAGTTGAAGAGGAAGAGCATTTCAGGCATGGAGGAACCTTAGAAAATGCCTGGAGCCAAGAGATGGAATGTCTTGATCATGGAACAACCAGGAAGGCAGTGTCACTGGATCACTGAATAAATGTTGGGGAGTAAGATGTAAAAAGACTGGAAGGATAAGAGATGGCTAGGTTATAAAAGTCTTCCCATGCCTCTTTATATTCTATATACACATTCTTCCTTATGAGGAAGATGCCTAATGTTGGGCCTCTGAGTCAAAGATTAGGGTATTTTTAGTTGCCTTTTTAAAAAACCCTTATCTTCTGTCTTAGAATCAATACTAAGTAATGGCTCAAAGGCAGAAGAGTAGTAAAGACTGAGCAATGGGGGTTAAATCATTTTTCCAGGTCACCGAGCTAGGGAGTGTACCTAGTTGCCTCTTTCCTTCATTTGGGTCCAAAGTACAGGGCAGAATGAGAAGATCTTCACAGTGGCAAAGTCATTCCTCAGTGTGGAGGCCCTGAGTGGTGTGTGGAGAAAGGAGAAAGTTCAGAAGTCAGCAGCAGCAGCAATCGTGTTAACAATTGAATTGGTTTACTGTAATAAGAACAGTAATCCCTGGCCAGTTCCCTTGGTCTGAACCAGCAGAGCTTTTCATTTCACTGATAGGGGAGTCCAGCAGCACTCTCTCCATTCTTGCTTAGACCCAAACCTAGGTCAGAAGACTTACAGTGCTCAGAACAGTGAGGCATATATCAGGCTTTGCCTTAGAGCACTGAAAGCTTGTTGGTCCCCTGCCTGTCCCTAAGATCCTAGAATTATACAACATTCAATAAAGTTAGTGCCAGGATCAGCTGAAACCTTCCCTCCAGAACTGCAAAGAGCCCAGCCCCTAATATCGAGTGTCTTGAAGAATGGGCAAATAAAGAAGAAAAAAAAAGAACCCCACCATACACCATAATGAGCAATTATGGTGGCAAAGGTAATCAAAACACAAAGAAGAGAATGGCTCCAAAACTTCTATAAGCATTGCCCTAGAGAAAAACACAGTTTGAGGGCAAACAAAACTAGAATTCTTGGAAGAGATGAAGCAAAAATTAAAAAATGCTTTCACAAATGGAATGAGAGTATTTGAGGTAAAAACTGGAAAAGAAATTAGAGCTATGAAAGAACGAATTGGAAAGGGAATTAGCAACTTGACAGAAGAGGTGCAAAACCTTATTCAAGCAACAAATTCTTACTTAGTGTTAAATAGGGGTACTTTGAGTTCTTGATTTGTTTATCTAAAAATAGGCAAGGGGAGAGAGTTAATCCTATCTTCACACAATCAAGCTTGAAATCTAAATCCAAATACCCTAAGCTTTCCCTCATTCCAGGTCTATAAACACTCTTCCTGCTCAAATATCATATAGAACTTGCACATTTCTGCTGTCCTTATCATATCACTCTCATAAAAGATAAAAAAGGCATCAGCAACAGGTGGAAAGAGCATTCCCAGTCAGCTTCCCAACCAACCTTCTTTAGTCGACCAAAGTGTCCTTGACCAGATCCCCCAAAACCGCACCATTGAACAACTTGATGTCCCTCCTTCAATAGAGGAAGTCCAAAAAGCCATTAAACAAATGAGTGCAGGCAAGGCACCCAGTAAAGACGGGATCCCAACCGAGGTGTACAAGGCCTTAAATGGAAAGGTGCTTCAGGCATTCCACATAGTGCTGACCAGCATATGGGAAGAGGAAGACATGCCCCCAGAACTCAGAGATGCCTCTATCATAGCCCTATACAAGAACAAAGGTGCACGAGCAGCCTATGACAACTACAGAGGAATCTCACTACTCTCCACTGTTGGAAAGATTATCACCTGTGTTTTACTCAACAGACTCCTGTCATCTGTTTCAGAGCAGAACCTGCCTGAATCACAATGTGGCAGATCGCAGCACCATCGACATGGTCTTCACGGTGAGGCAAATGCAGGAAAAATGCCTTGAGCAGAACCTGAGTCTCTACATTGTCTTCATAGACCTGACGAAGAGGTTCGACACAGTGAACAGGGACTCATTGTGGGTGATCCTTAGCAAGCTTGGTTGCCCAGCAAAATTCGTCAAACTGATCCAGCTCTTTCATGTCGACATGACAGGAGAAGTCCTATCTGGTGGAGAGACTTCTGATTGCTTCAACATCTCCAATGGCATGAAACAAGGCTGTGTCCTCGCTCCGGTGCTATTCAACCTATACTTCACCCATGTATTACGACATGCTATGATGGATCTAGACCTGGGCGTCTACATCAAATACCGACTGGATGGCTCACTATTCAACCTTCGCCGCCTGACTGCAAAAACAAAGACAACAGAGAGACTCATCCTTGAACTCTCTTCGCAGATGACTGTGCTCTCATGGCCCACCAAGAAAATCATCTTCAAACCATTGTGGACAGGTTCTCCACCGCAACAAAACTGTTTGGCCTGACTATCAGCCTCAGCAAAACAGAGGTGCTGTTCCAACCTGTACCAGGAATGCCGTGCATTCCAATCGTTGGCATGCAGCTTTCTAACGTCAACACTTTCAAGTACCTGGGCAGCACCATCGCCAATGACGGGTCCCTATACCACAAGATTAATGCCAGGATCCAAAAGGCCAGCCAGGCACTTGGGCGGCTGCACTGCAAAGTCCTCCAACACAGAGGTGTAAGCACTGCGACGAAGCTCAAAGTGTTTAACGCAGTGGTCCTCAGCTCGCTCCTGTACGGTTGTGAGACATGGACACTGTACTAGAAGCACATGAAACAGCTGGAGAAATTCTACCAATTTTCTCTCCGGTCAATCATGAGGATCTGATGGCAGGACTCAATCACCAACCAGGAAGTCCTCGACAGAGCCAACTCCACCAGCATCGAAGTCCTGGTCCTCAAAACCCAGCTACGATGGTCTGGACACGTCATCTGCATGGACCCACAGCGAATACCAAGACAGGTATTCTATGGTGAACTGTCAGCTGGACTCAGGAAAAAAGGTCGACCAAAGAAAAGATTCAAGGATCAGCTAAAGTCAAACTTGAAGTGGGCTGGCATGACACCAAAACAACTAGAACTTGCTGCCTCTGACAGAAGCAGCTGGCGAACCCAAATTAACCATGCCGCCACCACCTTTGAAGATGAACCACGTCGACGTCTTGCATGCCGACACCAGGCCACAACTGCACCTCCCGTAACAACTGGCGTCCCATCCCCATGTGCCACAAACTCTGCACCTCAGCCTTTGGACTTCAAAGCTATATGAGGGTACACCATAGATGAAAATGCACAAAGGCAATAGTCGTTCTCGGTCACCGAGAGACTACTACTATCATAGGTAGGCTTATCATAAACATGATAAGCAATGGGAACAGTGTATTGGGTGGTGGATTTGCAGCAAAGAAGACCTTGGATTGAATTCTACTATCAGCTGTGTTAACCTTAATCAAGTCATTTTAATTTTCTTCAACCTTAGTTCCCTTGCCAGAAAAATGGGTAACTTTACTATGTACTTCCCTGACAGAATTGTTATGCTGATCAAATGAGATAATCTTTGTGGCACATTTTGAAAACCTGAGAAGTGCTATATGAATCTTAATTATAATTACGTGTTACTCTGAATAAGTACTGCCCTTTCCTTAGGTGGATGTTTAACTTATTGAGAGAATAAAAAGTTGCATTTGGATGAGAAACAGAAAAGCATGTTGAGGAGAGATACATCACTCTGAGAGGACTTAAGTGAAAATAGCCCCTTTTGCTGGCAAAACTACTGACTGATGGTTGCAACACATTGGTTGCCAGTATCTAATTTACATATAACTGATATTAGGATGTGGAAGTTGCTTTCTGGGAAAATGAGTTAGAGACCTGTTTGGAAACTGAGAAAATTGAATTTTCAACTACTTATGCCACATTTGATGCTTTTCAACCTAATATAGAGGTGGGTTATTAAAAAGGAGGAATACCTAATTTGTGGCGGGAGAGTAAATTGAAAAGCCACATGAGAAGCTGTGGAATTAGAAGATAGAAGCCAATGAGATAGGACAGCAAGGTAGTTCAATGGATAGAGAACCAGCTGGAAATGTGGGTCCTGGGTACTTTCTAGTTGCGTGACCCTGGGCAAGTCACTTAAACCCAATTGCCTAGCCCTTATTTATCTTAGAACTTACAATTAGTATTGATCCTAGGACAGAAGGCAAGTTTTCTTTTCTTTTCTTTTTTTTAAAGCCAATGAGATAAGCTGTTTACAGAAGCTAAAACAATCCACAGTCAACAGAAAATAGCCTAGATGCTTCTAGCTAACTAAGGAGACACAGGCTCTACTCTTACTACAGAGAGCTGATCTGATTGGAGGGTGCTCCAACTGATCTTGGAAGCTAATTGGAGAAAGCAAAATCCTTTACTGTTTGAAGGGCTGACCAGGGAAAGGCTTCCTTAGCACCAACTATACTTTGAAAAAGGGCAGCTAGGAAGTGCAGTGGATAGAGTGCTGAGCCTGTGGTCAGGAAGACTAGAGTTCAAATCTGAAATCTGACAATTACTGACAATGTGACCCTGGGCAAGTCACTTAACCCTGTTTACCTCAGTTTTTCTCATCTATAAAATGAGGACATGGCAAACCACTCCAGTATCTTTGTCAAGAAAACCCTAAAGGGATCACAGAACAGTAAGACATGATTGAAAAAACAATTCAGCAACAATGACATACCTTGAAAGTGGGGAAACTCCTTTGAGGTTTGCCTACTTTGCTCCTTATTGCCCTCTATAGCTAAAGGGGGAACAACTATTCAAAACCAGAGAAGAGACAAAATAGATTTGTGATTAAAGGAACTGCTTTTCACTGAAAGATTGCAATGCAGCCTCAGCATTCAGCCAAAGGAGCAGATCTGGAAAACTCTGCAAAGTATAGGTTTAAGATAAAAAGAGATAACACTGAGGACTGAGTAGCAAGGAAGCAGTTTTGCCTATCAGGAGAGTAGAGAAGTCCAGATAAGACTGTACCATAAAGACAATAAGGACCTGTAGCCTGGTGTTGCTCCAGGCACAAGGATTAATATTTCCATGTTCACTTGCTTCACTGTTAAGTTTCTGTAATTTTTGTGCCTTATTTTCCTCCATGGACTTGTGCATCCATTGTGGGAAAATATGATACTTTTATGAACAGACTGTTATTATTATTGCTTTACATTTAGTTTAGTTTAGTAAATATTTAATGATCAAGAGTTAATGATGATATCTTAGTTGAATTGTTTAAATGGAAAGCATACCAGTAGGGGGGAGGTACAGTAGTGTGTAGTAGAAGCTAAGTTTTTTCTCCTCAACATGCTCAGTAGGAATTCCTGTAGGACTTTGAAGACTGAATCGAAGTAGCATGGCCATCCTTTGGGAAAATAACCTTGACTTGCCATCATGGATGCAGCTCCAGTCCAGGAAGAAAGAACTGGAAGGGAGTTGAGGGAGGACATCCCAATCTGTGCTACACATGAATGTGGCTTATTCCTTCAATGGTATGGAAGCATCGTGAAAACGGGAACATTGTAATGCTTAAATTTGCACTTTGTATCTCTCCCAGGTAGAAGTACATTTTTTGTTTTTGAACACAGTAGGCTCTTAATAGGTAAATATTGAAATTGCTTGTTTTCCATATTTTCATGTTTTTGTTTTTATATTTGAATACATGTCGAAAATACAAAAAAGTTAAAATAAAACATTATAACATTTTAAAAATTTGTTGAATTAAAGGAAAAGTTGAGGTTCGTAGGTCCCCCTTCTTCATTGCACTCAAGAGTAGCTCTTTTGACGGATCGAAACACTCAACACTTCATAAGAGTGGCCCGGCTATGCTTCAGACGCATGCGTACTAAATCATTGGTCACCACCAAGCCAGCTCACGTGCCCATAGCAAAGATGATGAGAGAAGCCACGCCCACCTAAGGAAAGCGATTCCGCATCCATCCTCCTCTTGAGGCAAGCTGGGGGAGGGGCTGAGAAACCGGAAAGATACATTGCGCATGGCTCAAGAAACTCCTCCGCTCCCGCCATTCCTGCACCTTTTTCCGCTCTACGTCCAATCCTTGGAAGCGCTGCCACCGGAAGCGCTTTGCCTCGCGACCGGAAAGGGCTGTGCGCGAAGACGTTGGGGGCGGAAGTGACGGGGAGGGGGTGTTAGTGGTGTGGGGTGGTAGTTGGCGGGTGGTTGATCTGTTCCTGTCGCCATGTCCGCGGGGAGTGCGGCGCATCCCGGGGGTGGCGGGTGAGGCCTGGAGGGTGAGGGAGGTGTGGGCGGGAATGGGAAGGGATGAGAAGAGGGCCGAGGAGGCAGAGTAGCGGGTGGGAGGAGGTGAGGTGAGGCTTGGCCGAGGGAGCGGAGGTGGAAGGGAGCATGAGGAGGGGGAGTGAAGGAGGGTTGGGGGGGGGGTCACTGAGAAGGGGTGGAGGGGCAGCTGAGGCGAGTGGGACAAAGCGGGAGGAGGAGCTTTGGGGAGATCGCTGGGGGTTGGGGAGCCAGAGGAGAAGGAGGCTGGACGACCAATCGGGGAAAGAGGCGGAGCTGACCGAGGGGGAAGGTGACAGGGCTGCTGGGGCGGGGGCAGTTAAAGGGGCTTGAGATCCTAGAGTAGAGGAAAGGCACTTGCACGTAGACGTCGAATAAGTTTAGTAAATTTGTCACTGAATTTCGAAGAATAACTAATGTTTTAGAACATGTATTAGTGCAAGAGAACAGTGGACTTGGAAGTTATAGTCCAAGAACAGAGCTTATGAATTCGTCTATTCTCTTGTCTTGGGGATGAGAAGAGAAATGACTTGCTGAAGGTCATACATCTAATAAATACCAAAACCGGTTTTTAAGCTAGATCTGAATGACTTCAAATCCAGTGCTACATTCTTCTTCCTCACAGAGAGCTCCCCCTCTCCAGTTTGTTTGATAGCTTTGTAGGGCACAATTCTGGCTCCTTGAGCTTTAATTTCATGTGTCAAACCTTAAAACATGCACTGCTTATATTTGCCTAATTGTGAGAAAAGGGCAAAGCAGGTTACACAATGGTGGGGAGAGGGGCACATACCTATAGTCTCTGCAGCTGGGAAGGCTGCAGTTGGTAGATGACTTGAATTCTTGGTAGAAGTAAGGCTAAATATAATTGGATGTCTAAACTAAGACAGGCACAGATGTAATGAGCCCCCTAAGGAGGGGCTAACTGGGAGAGGTAAGAAAAAGTGGAAATATAGGTTCAAGTTTACATGTAGATCAATATTGTGATTAGCCAGTGATTTGGCTACTGCATTTCCAGATTGAGTGAGAGAGAAAGATAAAATATACCTGTTGTATTATCCTAGGTAAGGATGGAAGAGGACATTTAAGTAGGACAAGCTACAAGAGGGAGTAAAGGAGGACTAGGGAGCTGAAATTGTGGAGGTAAAAGAAGGGCAGCCAGGGCAGTAAGCAGGTTGACGTTTTTATCTCCTTTCTTAAGGCGCCGAAGTAAATGGGACCAGCCAGCACCAGCCCCACTTCTCTTCCTCCCACCTGCTGCCCCTGGTGGAGAGATTCCCAACAGTGGGGGGAGTCCTGGGGGATCAGCAGCTGCTCCCTCAGGAGCTTTAGATGCAGCAGCTGCTGTGGCAGCCAAAATCAATGCCATGCTGATGGCGAAAGGAAAGCTCAAACCAACCCAAAATGCTGTTGAGAAGGTATTTCACGAATAGGCTCATCTTTTGATACTTTTCTTAAGGAGGTTATAATAAGAATTTATTTATTGAAACATTTCTCTTAATTATAAGTCAAGTAGTTGATTTTGAATAAGTTATTTTAATATGTTCTAAGATTGATAGGTTTGGTCAATTTATCAATAAATGTAGGTTTTTTGGGTGCTGCATGTGTGTAAAAGTTTAATAGACTTTACTTGATGACTACCTTAAAGTCTAATGGGTATGTGTGTGAGAGAGAGAGATGTCAGTACTTTATGTTTTTGCTGGGCATTTTGTGGAATTACAGAATCTTCCAAGTTAAAAGAGATGTTAGAGATTTAATCCAACTTCTCTCTCTTTGAAGCAATCTTTAATTTCCTGCAGCATTTTAAAAGCCATCCAACCTATGCTTGTGTACCTTCAATGACAACTTACTACTTGTCTGAGGTAGCCCTCTAAGAAGTTTATTCATGTGTTAAAATGAAATCTTTCTCCAATGATTTCTATCCTTTAGCATAGTAGTAATCAACATGTGTTTGGAAAAAAAACTATTCCATGTAGCTCTATCAGGTAGGCAATAGAAATTTATTAAGTGTTTACTATTTGCGAGTCACTATATTAAGTGCTGGGGATACAACTTCAAGCAAAAAGAAAGGGAAGGCACTTTTAGTTGGTAAAAGATGACCATCAAAGGGAGCTGAAAAGGGGAAAAAGCATATGACTTAATGGTGCTGAAATCCAAAGAGTTAGAAGCAGTCAGGAAAGAAATGGAGGATGGCTGGCCTGGTTCCTTCTCCAAATTGGAGGTCCCTGGAGGAACTCATCAGTAGGAGGAGGGGGAACAGAGGAACCTTCCAGAGTGAGAAGACAGGATAGCAAAGTCCAGAGAGCCAGATGCTCCAGATAGATTATTAGAATCAAAATGACTATTTGAACATTCATTTTCTACAAAGTTAGTGGGAATTTCCAGTAAAGTTAAGAAATAAATTACTTTTTCCTTGAATATTTCAGCACTTGTATGCTTTTAATTAGTATTAATTTTTATGGACATTTGTTCATTACTTGTGGTGATGGTAGGGGCAAAGAATTAAATGCATATCAATGTAGAATGATCCTTGAAGTGAATGTTAACTATTTCTTGGGCTCCACAGTTTCTATGGACATTTTCTCTGAAATCATACTGGAACTCACTTAGAAAATATGACTGGATTGTACTGGATCCACATTTTTGCTTTACACAGAAAATTTTAAGACCCTATCCGTTGTACAAAAGAACGTCAGGTTTTATTTTGCCTTAGCCTCAAATCTGCTGGACGCTGGTGGGAAGCAGCCAAAAATGTGAAAGAGGTACTCCTGGATTAAAAAGTCAGGGCATATAATTAGGAAGTAATAGTATTTAAAATTCTGAGAAAGATGAATTGAGGTTTTGTTTTTTTTTTACTTTGTATAGATAGCTTTTGCATTATGTTGTGTGCTATATTATTACAGGTATTTATTACAAATGCTGAAAGGATGAATGAATGATCCAGTTTAAAGGTTGTGGGATATTGATACAATAGATAAAATAGTACATATGGCTTTGGGATTTGGAATAAAGGCCTGATCTGAGGAATATTATCTGGTGGATTCTTCCATACATTTTACTACATGCTTACTCAGATGAATTAGGCCACAAACAATCATAATTCAGTTCTCTCACCATTTCCTTTGGTGAGAACAATTTTCTACAGTATTTAGTCACAGAAATCTATATACAACCTCCAAATGACATCTGTTCCTCACTTGGTTTTCTGTGGGGAGTGTAGTATATGATATAAAAACAATAGATTGGAAGTCAAGAGGTCAAAGTTCTTAGTCACTGCTTTGCAACAGTAATAATAATTGACATTTTAATATAGTTACTTTAGGCAAGTAAATGATTTTATACATCTCATTACATCTTCACTATATCTTTGTAAGTCACATAAAACAATTATATTAATTTTTTATAACATATAGGGAAACTGGTCTAGTGAGGCTATGTGGCATGCCAGTGGGGATTGGCTAGTGTTAGAGGCAGTCTGTTTTAATCCAATCTCAGAATTTTTTACACTGTATTGCCTTATCCATTTAATCTTGAACAATTTACTTCAACATTGTTGTACCTCTATTTGTAAAAGAGTTTAGGCTAGATGATATCCAAGAGCCCTTTTATTTCTTTACTAGGTATTTTATATTGAGAGCTGCAACTGGTTTCATTTTTTCTTTGTATTCCCACTGCCTTGTACATAGTAGGTGCTTAATAAATAAATATTTGGTCATTTTAATTGAATGACATGGTTTAGGGAGGTGAGGGAATAAGAAAGAAAATTGGGGGACGTGGGTGAAGCCAGTAAATATTTTATTATTCTGTCTTTTTTTCTGATTTCTTTCTGTTTGTAGCTTCAGGTTCCAGGCAAAGGCCTGGTCAGCAGTAAGAGCAAAGATGACCTGGTGGTAGCTGAAGTGGAAATAAATGATGTTCCCCTTACATGCAGGAACTTACTGACACGAGGACAGACTCAGGATGAGGTGTGTGTGGAGTTGATCTTTGGTTTTGGAGTAGTAATACATGGAGGTATTTTTAAAAAGAAAGATTTTAAAAAAAATGAAAAGATCTAGACATTTGCCTTTAGCTTTTTGTTCAGTCATTTTAGAGCCATGTCTGACTCTTCAAGACCCAATTTGGATTTTTCTTGGGAAGGAAGCTGGGATGGTTTGCTGTTTCCTTCTCCAGCTCATTTTTTTTTCCAGCTCATTTTTTAAATGAGGAAATGGAGGCAAACAGAGTTAAGTGACTTCTCCAGTGTCACTCAAGTAGTATGTATCTGAGGCTGGATTTGAACTCAGGGAGATGAGTCTTTTTGATTCCAGGCCCAGCACTCTATTCTCTGTGCCACCTAACTGCCACTTGCTATTAGCTAAAGGATTATTATTCTGGTGGACATGGTCAAGACTGAAATCATGTTGAGAAAAATAGATGTTTGAAGTTTAGAACTCAATACCATTGTGAGAATGCAAAAGGTGATGAAATCAGGAAAATGGACCCTTAAAGTAGGGGAGAGACCCTTTTTGCAACCTTGAGGTAATTGACATTTTATCAGGGAGGATCTTTAAGGCAGTAATTATGAGCTCTTTGACTCTTAATTTATATATAAGTGAAGCATCTAGATACATAATGGAGACACAGTTAAATGTCAAATTTTCAGAATTAAAGCATGAAATTAATTCATTCATAACTGTCAACTTTGTCTTGGTTTCTTGGTTCTTAGGGAAAATCACATGCAATTTGTGGGCTTTCTAATGAACAAACATGCCATTTTGTTCATTGTGCTTCTTTGTCCTTTTTAGATCAGCCGACTGAGTGGGGCTGCAGTCTCCACTCGAGGGAGGTTCATGACAGCAGAGGAAAAAGCCAAAGTGGGACCTGGGTACGAATTGATGTTTTTCATCCTTGGTTTGCAGTATGTTGGAGTAGAAGTCACCAACTGATAAAGACTGTTCCTTGAGTCTGCTGGGTCCATTTTATTGGAATATTTTAAAGATAATCTGATTTTTTAAATTAGCAAGTTGTTACAGTGATTGCTTAAAAAGTCCATTTAGGTATTCCAAATGTCTCTTAGGTATACCACTTGTCTCCTAGGTATCTCAGAAAAGATATATGCAATGCAGTTGGCTACTGTCTATGTGACAAATATGGACTGTGAAGAATCTATCGTACAATTTTAATCCTACACTGCCTTTTACCTTCTACTTGATACATTTGATTTTTCTCTTCCAGCTGTCAGTTGATATGGTCTTGGGAATTTCAAACTTTAAAAAATATTGGCCTAGAAAAAAAATTTAGGAGATGAAATTTGAAATCAAAACAAAAACCTCTTAAAGATGATTTTTGGACTGCCTGCTAATATGTAATATGGGGTTTGTTTTATTGTTAATTATCCACATTACTGCCAACTTTTATCATGGTTAATTAAAGTTAATTATAGTTTTGAGATCCACAGGCCTATTCAATTTAGACCTAATATGTAGTTGCCACACAATCTATTTTTACATATCTTGATTAGCACATAGTTCTAATGAAGTCACAGCTTTAGAGTGTATTCCTAATGCTAAGCAAATCTAGTAAATTCATTCTTGATTCACAATAGATTTCAAATGAATGTGGATAGATGTAGAAAAAGTATAATCATTCTTGGAAGAACAATCTTACTGAATTAGGACTATTACCTTCATAATAGGACCTTGTACAATTTTTATTTGAGAAAAATCTCAAGTTACTTTTTCAAGGACTTTAGAGATTGGCAAGGCCACTTGGAAACCTTTGCCTGAACCATTTGTAGAAATGTGTTTTGTACTATTGATATTGGTAGTGATGGTGAATAATCCATTTCTGTGATAATGCTTTCTTGGTGTATAATGGTGTGATTCTTCCCCTGTCCTTTAAACCCCTATGGGGAGAGGGGTTCTAATGTACCAGAATAACATTTCAAGGAAACATCTAATCAGTGGTTTGTTTACTTCTCCTAAAAATAAACACCAAAATAAGTTTTTTTCACTGTTATCAGTTGGAATTTTCAAACTTAAGACTTTTTTAACCTTCTAAGTGTGAACCAGAGTTGAAATTTTTTAAAAAGAATGAAAAATAAAAAGTCTTGGGGCCAAATAGTTCAGATTGCCTCTTGTCTGCAATTTAGTGCACTATCCTTAGGGACTGTCTTCTAAATACCAATGTAGTCAGGGTTCATGTAATATGCAATTTTAAGAACTAAACTCTTTGTCATCAGGGACCAATATGTAGGAAAAGGACTTTAAATTAGAATTGTTTTTGAAAAGCAATGTCTAAAATGTGAACTTAGATCCTTAGTATATTCTGTCTTAATCTGAGCATTCTCTTGCCTCCAGTAGTAGAAGAAAATTACCTAACCTTGACATCTATTCCATTTGTAGTTTGTTTTCTCACTTAAAATTTTAAAATTTAGAATATTGACATATATTTCCTTTAATTTGAAAGATTTTTTTTTTAATGTTCCCTTTTCTAGCGACCGTCCATTATACCTTCATGTTCAGGGCCAGACACGGGAGTTAGTGGACAGTAAGTAACAGTTTTTGCTTTACATTCAATATGGCAGGTACTTATACTATATTTGAACTACAAGTTGACTGTTTGAGACTGTGTACAAGGAGATAAATTGACTGATTTCATCTTCTGTTCACTTTCCAAAATGTGAATGCTTAGAGAAAGCCACAGGCTTGATCAGTGCACAAGATGGATTATCCATCCTTGAGTTGTTGAGAGTTGAGCTTGAATTGATTCATTTGTAAGAGATTTATTTTCTGTGTCCTCTTAGGAGCTGTAAACCGAATCAAAGAAATAATCACTAATGGGGTTGTGAAGGCTGCCACAGGGACCAGTCCAACTTTCAATGGAGCAACAGTCACTGTATATCACCAGCCTGCTCCTGTTGCCCAGTTGTCACCCGCTATTGGTCAGAAGCCTCCATTCCAGTCAGGGGTATGTAATGCAACTTGACCATCTTTAGGTAAACAGCTTTGAGTTAAATTTTAGGGTATTTCTGTTTTAAAAGGTGAGATCCCCAAAAGATAAGTGGATTGGGAAGGGGTGGGGTTGTTGGCTGAGAAACTGCTTTCAAAAAAATTGTAGGCTATCAGCAAATATATGAAAAATTGTTCCAAATAATGAGAGAAATGCACATTGAAGCAATTTTAATATTTCTCTTAACACATAGCAGATTAGGAAAGATATCAAAAGAACAAAGTAGTCAATGTTGAATAGCTTGTGAGAAGATAGATAAAAATATACTGTTAGTGGAATTTTGAAATGGTACAACTGTTCTAAAAAGTAATTTAGAATTGTGAGAAAAGTTACTAAATTATTAGTAACCCTTGATCCAGCAATTACACTACTGGTTATATACTCCAAGGAGGCCAAAGATGAAAAGAAATGTCCCATATACACCAAAATAATCATAGCAATGATTATTTTTGTGGTGGCAAAAAAAACCCAACAAAAACCAGAAACAAAGTAAGTTCCTACCAATTGAGAAATGGATCACCAAAATTTGACATTAATGTCATGAACTGTTGCATTATAAGAAATACTGAGTATGTGGAATTTAGAGAAACATGGGAAGTCTTGTATGAACAGACGCAGAATTTAATATCAGAGTGAATGAAAACACTAAAAATGGTGAAATTTGGATTAATTCCATTGGCTGCTCTGAGAAGCTGATTATGAAGCATATATCAGTAAAGATGTGAGGGACTAAAGATGTAGAATGCTGTATATATGTCTAATGCATATGCCTATTGGTTTTGCTTCAGTGTTTTTCTTGTTTCAGGGGATGATTCAAAGGAGGTGGATTTTAGAGGAAATGATTTGTTTTTAAGCCATAATTATCAGTATATTGTTTAATGGTACTTTATGCCTTCATCTGAGGGTTAAAAAATTTTCAGTTAAGGAATCATTCTTTAAATGTATGATTAGTGATTTAGATTATTTCTGAACTTGATAACAGCTGGAGGACTAAGAAGGCTGAGTCTGATGAAGCTAGACTCTGCTGATACAATCCTCCTACAGAAAAGGGTTGGAGAGAGCAGTCCCACTTCGAGAATAGTAAAGGACTGACTGTACTACCCAACATTATATTCATTCCATCTTGTCATAGGAAGGAAGGCTATTTATGTTTACTATTATATGTACTATATATTATATTATATTTACTATATATGTACAGTGCCTATATTATAAGGGTATGAAAGAAGCCATCCCTCTGAGCAGTGCTTCCTGCATACCTTTTTTTTTTTAATTTGGAAAACTTTAATTAATATAGAATATTTTTCCATGGTTATGTGATTCATATTCTCCCTTTCCCCAACCCCTGTGAATGAGAAAATTGGAGAAAATCTGCAACAGAGCCGAAGGAGTAAGTCTCCAATTTTCTCATTCACACCCTTTCCCGTAGCCAACTCACAATTCCACTGGGTTTTATATGTGTCATTGATCAAGATCTATTTCCATATTATTGATATTTGCATTAGGGTGATCGTCTAGAGTCTATATCCCCATCAACCCATGTAATCAAGCAGTTGTTTTTCTTTTGTGTTTTTGTTCCCACAGTTCTTTCTCTGAATGTGGATAGCGTTCTTTCTTATAAGGTCTTCAAAAATTGTCCTGGATTATTGCATTGCTGCTAGTAGAGAAGTCTCTTACATTCGATTAAACCACAAGCATTATCAGTCTTTGTGTATAATGTTCTCCTGGTTCTGCTTCTTTCACTCTTGAGGTCGTTCCAGTTCACATGGAATTCCTCCAGTTCATTCTTTTTAGCACAATAGTATTTCACCACCAACAGATACCACAATTTGTTCAGTCATTCCCCAATCGAAGGGCATCCCCTCATTTTCCAATTTTTTGCTACCACAAAGAGCCCTGCATACCTTTTAAGTGTTTTCTCCCTTCAGCAAACATCCCTTGTCAGGTGCCTTGGTAATTTGGTACAAAGTGTATGGTGGGTAATGATGAGTAACATGATGGGGTTTGGTATAAATTAAGTACTTTGTGAAGTATTTGTATTGTGGGTGAGGAACTCAGTACATAGGGATATTGGGTGTCATATCATATGGAATATTTCATATTGAGGGAATTAATGTCTATTGTACATGTTTCTTAAGGAATAAGATTTACTTGTGTTCTTTTTGGGCTGAGATGTGATTCTATTTTGTCTACAGCTGCATTATGTTCAAGATAAATTATTTGTGGGTCTGGAACATGCTGTACCTACATTTAATGTCAAGGAGAAGGTAGAAGGCCCCAGCTGCTCATACTTGCAACACATTCAAATAGAAACTGGCGCCAAAGTCTTCCTGCGGGGCAAAGGCTCAGGGTGCATAGAGCCAGCTTCAGGCCGAGAAGCTTTTGAACCAATGTATATTTATATTAGGTATGATTGGAGAGGGTTGGGGGTTGGGGTGGGTAAGACCGTTACCTATTGTTCAGGGCATTTTATGGTGTGATGCAGACTAAGCAAAAGAAATAGGCAATTCAACGTTTGTAAAACTTAATAGAATGGCAGAAAAATACTTTATAAACTATTAAACAATATAGAAATGCATGCTATTTTAAAGCAGTGCATTACTTTTCCATTTACAATGTTCAACTCTGCAATTTGTAGTTTTAAAACAGTTTTCTTAATCTGACACCTGTGAACTTGTTTTTTCAGTGTTTTCATAGTTATTTCAGTATAATTAAATTCCTTTCTAAACCTGTGTTTTCTGTGCATTTAAAAGCATATGAGAAGAGATCTATAGGCTTAAATTGCCATGATTTTAAAAAAAGTTGAGAATCCCTGCTATAAGAGAATTAAGATGATATGCCCAAGTATAAAAAGTTTTACTGGAATCTGATTATTTTGACTATTTTCTTGGATAATTGGAATAGCCTGGCATTTATTTTTTCCCCCTTTTAACTGAAAAGGCATCTGTGAAAGGAAAGCTAATAAAAATGTTTATGGCCATGATATTGAACATACTCCAAATACTTATGGGTATATTTTTATGTTTAAGTATCTTTAAGCTTAGAATTTTAACTATTGATAATTTAGATCATGGAAATCAAAGACAAGTATACTAGATTATTTATTTTTCTCTCCTACTGAATTGTCTCTTTATTTGTAGCCATCCCAAACCAGAAGGCCTTGCTGCTGCCAAGAAGCTCTGTGAGAATCTCTTACAAACAGTGAGTTGTTTTCTCTTTTATCACTTTTGCAAAAGAAGTTTTTGCTCCCTGTAGGGCCTGTTGTGTCTTTATTTCTCAGCCTTCCACCTGGAGACACTTTGGATGCCAGAATTATCAAGGTCTGGGTTACAGTTTACATACCTGGCCTCCTGAACACTGGCACTGCTTTTGTTTCATCTTTTTTTTTTTAAATAATACATTTGTGTGGTTTTTTAGTTGCATGTTTTAAACCCAAAATATGACCCATGTTCTCTTACTGCCTGGGGGGGGGGGTAAGGAGTACAACCATGTGTGAATATTTGCCTAAGGCAAACTAAGTAGAGCTTAGAGTACAGTCTAAAAAAAACTGAGTGACTCTAAACTAGCTGCTGCTTGGATGAGCTGTCCTGTTGATGCTTTCAATCAGGAAGGCAGTGTGGGTGATCAGAGTTAAATTATGTAGCTATTTTTTAGAGCCTAAAAGGCTGAGATGCTAAATTGAGCCTTAGTGTTGGGACTTGTTGATGTCCCTCAGGCCTAGCAGTTTTCTAATTTTTGACTCTCTCCTGCTTCCTTGTTCTGGTCTTGGGCATTTGCAGGTGTGTATATGTATAAAGGTCAAGGGAGGGGGAATGGCATTAGAAGAAAATAATTAACATTCCTAATTAAAATTTGTAGGGGGTGGCTTGGGGAAGGTTGCTTGGGATTAATAGCTTGAAATTGCCTGGTTGCTGTCTGGTAGAATGGAAAGGTAGCTATGTAAATTGGGGAACAGATGTGTTATAGTCACCAAGAAATAGAAGTCCATTGTTTCATGAAACTGGCCTCATAATTTGTAGGCTTCTTTTCTGTCTTCTTGGCCCCTGGGCACTGACCTCTTTGAGGCAGCTGAGCCCTCATGTATGTTTTCTCCCCCATTTAGTGTTAATTCCTTGCTTTTTCTCCATGTAGCCCAAGTACATAGCTCAGTGTTTGGCACATAGTAAACATTTAATAAACACCTTTTCGTTTATCCTGTCAAAATTTAGATTAGACCCCAACATGAAAATATTAAATTGAGTTAATGATTTATCATATCATTTGAAAATTAATTTTCACAGCAGCTCCAAAAGTTCTTTGAAGCTCTAGAATTGCTTAAACAGGCTTTAGCCCAAAAGAAATGCCTTTACCAGAAGCTTTTGCCAATTAGCAAATTATAAATCTAGGGGCAGGAAGGTGGCTCATTAGATAGAGAGCCAGGCCTAGAGATGGGAGGTCCTGGTTTCAAATATGTCCTTAGACATTTTCTATATTTGACCCTGAGCAAGTTACTTATAAGTTATAAATCTAGGCTTATTCACTTGTTAATTTGTCCTTTTTCTTTTCTCAGGTTCATGCAGAATACTCTAGATTTGTCAATCAGATTAATACTGCCGTACCTTTACCAGGTATGTACATTTCAATTTGCTATTTTGAGATTATGAATCATTTTGTTGTAAGCAATGCCTATGTATGGGGCATGAAAACCAAGGCTAGGCTTAGAGAGCCCTGAATCCTAAGTAACATTACCTCACACTGATGTATAACTTGGAAAAACATTTTGCTTCATTTTTTTCCTTTCCTCTTAGGTAATAAGTGTAACTCAATTTGATTGTCTCCTTCTGCTGCAGCTGATAATAAACACTTTTTTTCTTCCCCCTCAGGCTATACACAACCCTCTGCTATAAATAGTGTCCCTCCTCAACCACCATATTATCCATCCAATGGCTATCAGTCTGGTTACCCTGTTGTTCCCCCTCCTCAGCAGCCAGTTCAGCCTCCCTATGGAGTACCAGGCATAGTGCCACCAGCTGTTTCATTGGCACCTGGAGTCTTGCCAACGTTACCTACTGGAGTCCCACCTGTGCCAACACAATACCCGATTTCACAAGTGCAGCCTCCAGCTAGCACTGGACAGGTAGGATACAAGAGGGTGTACAAGATGATATGGTTTGGGAAGGAAGGGAGAAGACACAAGTTAAGGAAGGAATAATTTGTAATATAAAGGCATTAGGTATCTTCATCCTTCACACTGAGCCACTAAATCACTTTGCCACTCCAAAAAAAAACAAAAAAAAAAGCTCTTCAGCAGATATCTATATCCATAAGTTAAGAGAGAACCTCATCATAGCCCACTCATACCATGAAAAACTTTTTTCTCCCTGGACCTTTTATCTTCATAACCTTTCTTAAGAAAGAGCACTGGATTCAGATTTTCATATGTGCAAATTTACAAAATGACATTAAGGACTTGAAATCTTAGCCATAACTTTAGATTTGGATAGGACTATAAAGCCATTTAGTCTGAAACCTAAAGAGCAAATCTGCTACAACATGGGAGTTATCCAGCCTTTGCTCAAATGCCTCTAGTGAGAACATAACCCATTATACCTCAAAACAGCATTTTATTCTGTTTGATTAATCCCTACTCATCAGGAAGTTTCTCCTTATATCAATTCTGAATTTGCCTTGGTGACTTCTACCCACAACTCTGAGTTTTGCTCTCTGTGGCCAAGCCGAGTGTCATTCTTGTTCTATTGCATAACCCTTCGGTTTCTTGAGGATGGCTCTCATGTCTCCTTAAATGTTTTCTGATACATGTTAAACATTCCCAGTTTCTCCAACTGATTCTCATACAGTCTGGAGTCAGGCTTTTCACCATTCTGGTTGGTTTTCTCTGGGGGTTCTTTATCTGATCCCCAGAACTGAACTGATCTGATATGATCAGAAAAGAATATTGTTGAGATGAGCATCACCTTTCTGAAAATTCCTCCTCTCTGAATGCAGCCTGAATCCATTATCCTTCTTGGCTGTTATAATCACACTGTTGACTCATTGAGTTTGCAATCCCTTTAGCTCCCCCTCTGATCTATTTCTGACAAACTGCTATCTAGCTGTGCCTCCTCCATCTTGTACTTGTGAAGTTTATTCTTTGAACCCAAATGTAATACTTGACATATCCCTGTTGCATTGCAATATTATTTTATTAGGCCAGCTATTCTAATTTATTAAGCTCTTTCTGAATTCTGACTTTGATTTGGATGAAATTTAAGTCAGTAAACATTTTTTAAGCTCCTACTATTTTCCAGACACTGT
This sequence comes from Monodelphis domestica, assembly GCF_027887165.1. Taxonomy (NCBI): domain Eukaryota; kingdom Metazoa; phylum Chordata; class Mammalia; order Didelphimorphia; family Didelphidae; genus Monodelphis; species Monodelphis domestica. The sequence goes on from NC_077228.1 coordinate 170,581,045, forward strand.
TCTAAGCCCAGGGGGTACAAAGAAAGGCAAGGAACTCACCATCTTAATTGGGGAAATAACATACAAACAAGATGGAGACAGGTTAAATTGGAGCTCATCTTAAGGGGAAGGCACTGACATTAAGGAAAATTAGGAAAGGTTTCTTGGAGAAGATCAAATTTTATCTGGAACTTGAATCATTCTCAATATATTATCTATCTCTTACAGCTTTGTGTTATCTGCAGATTTGATAAGTATGGTTTCTACAACTTTACCTAAGTTATAAACAAAAGTACTCAACAGCACATGGCAAAACTGATCTATGACTGACTCCAATAGAGAACTATCTCCCAAGTTGACATTGTGCCATTAGTAACTGCTACATTGTGCCATTAGTAACTGCTTTTTGAGTCTGGTCATTCAGTCAGTTTTGAATATGCCAAGTTGTTACTTATGTCTCCATCTTTTCCACAAGAATGGCCTTAGAGACTTATCAGTGGTATACTTCAAAATGTTAAACTCCCTGTGACTGTTAAAGTAAAGAATAAATTGGGGGGCTGGGGGGAATGACAGCTGGGTGGCTCAGTAGATTGAGAGGCAGGTCTAGAGACCGGAGGTCCTAGGTTCAAATCTGGCCTCAGACACTTCCTAGCTAATATGACCCTAGGCAAGCCACTTAACCCCCACTGCCTAGCCCTTACTGCTCTTCTGCCTTGGAACCAATACATAGTATAAGACAGAAGGTAAAGGTTTTTAGAAAGAGTAAATGGATTCAGCACCATTCTTAATTTTAAAGATTCTATAAATTAGGTTTTAAATTCTACTTTTTATGTAAGATAACTACTTGGCCAACTTTTTTTAAAAAATAATTTTATTTTTAGCATGCAGAACACACTTCTGTATTGGTCATTGATGTAAGAGCACACTCATACATATCCAAAACCCCAAAATAAAACCATAAACATGGAAGATAGTATGCTTTGATCTGCATCCATCTGACTGCAATAGTTCTTTCTCTGTAGGTGGATAGCATTCCCTGTCACAAGTCTTTCAAGATTGTCTCAGATCATTTGTTTACCAACTTTGATCCAGAATTTTTTTGGCATTTTTTAAAAACCCTTACCTTTTGTCTTAGTATCAATTCTAAGAAAGAAGAGCAACAAGGGCTAGGCAATTTGAGTTTAGTGACTTGCCCAGGATTACACAGGTATAAAGTGTCTGAAGCCAAATTCAAACCCAAGTCCTCCCAACTCCAGGCTTGGCACCCTAACTACTGTGCTACCTGGCTGCTCTTGGCCTCTTAAAATAATTTAAAAGAATAGTGTCAGAGGAACTACTTTTTGGTGACTGGAAATAGGAAGTGTAATTTTCTTTGCAGCGTATATTACCAGTCGTGGTTGATTGACAGTACTATCATGTTTGATAAATGTCATAAAATAAAAATATTGTTTGATGTCCTGGATTATTAATAGAGAATGGGTATGATTTTAATGTTTGCCTTTTAATAAGAACAGTGATAACACATTGAATTTGTAACAAGTCTTTTTTCCCAGAAGTTCAAAGTCTTATGTTTAGATTATCTACTAACTTCATTTAGTCCTAGGAAGAAGGGTGGTAGATAATCTTACTATAATTTTATAGGGAAACTAGAACCTAAGAGAAGGTGAAAGTTTATTATCAGTATATCTCCTAAAAGTATATTATTCTGTTTACCTCTTCACCCATTTTGCATTCTCATTTTCTGTCATTTTCTGGTTTGTTTTGACCTCCAGAGTCCGATGAGTGGTCCTTTTCTTCCTGCTGCCCCTGTCAAAACTGCCTTGCCTACTAGTCCCCAGCCTCAGCCCCCACTCCCAGCACAGTCCCAGGGGCAGAAGAGGAGGTTCACAGAGGAGCTACCAGATGAACGAGAATCTGGACTTCTGGGATACCAGGTCAAATAAAATATCCAGTCTTACTTTTCTCAGCAACTTTACCTTCTTACCTTGACTCTCCCTCTAAAGAGACAGAAATTCAAATCTACTTCAGCAGTCCTCTTGATAATATGTGATAAACCTATAATTTGATTAACTAATTCTGATTTTATTTTTGAGGGAATTATTGTGCAACTCCAGGGCTGCCTCCCCCCTTTTTTTTTAAAGTCAAAAAGGGCACAATGATGTGTTATACTAAGCATCCCACTCTGAGAAAGACTCCTTTAACTAGAATCTGGAAGGAATTCAGTAGAAGCCTCAACTTCCTATCTTAAGTACAAGAGGTTCTACTGCTATAGAAGTTTAATGATGATTCTCATCTCACTATAAGCATCAATATTCTACAAATTTGTTTAGGATTTTTTGTTGCTGCAGCTTGGCTTTCAATTTGCTATTTTTCCCCCAATGCCAAATAGGAAAGCTGCCAGAAATGTTAGCCTGGAATATATTTAGATATTCAGGGGAACCCTTTCCCCTAACCAATAAAAGGGTCTTGATCACTTCCAAGAAAAGAAGCTTATTTGAATTTGACCTGTATTAATGTAGTATCCAAAAATTACTAACTTTTTATAGTACAGTATATGACTAGGCTTGTGCTATTTAAGTTGTGATCAGTCTCAAAAAGTGCAAGTCATGCCATTTGAATCCAAGTAAGAGAAAACGTTCTATGTTTAACAAAGAGAAGTTGATATTCCTATTTTGAGGATAGTTACTACTTGGTCAAATCTCAAGGAACTATGTAGTTCACTAGACTAGTTACAGTTTACCTGAAAGATGGGGCACGTGACAGTTACATTAAGGAGCTAAACTAATACAGCAGTTGTAGATTTGCTAATGCCGCTGTATTTTTCTGCTCATAGCATGGACCCATTCATATGACTAATTTAGGTACAGGCTTCTCCAGTCAGAGTGAGATCGAGGGTGCGGGATCGAAGCCGGCAAGTTCCTCAGGCAAGGAGAGAGAGAGGGACAGGTAAGTTGGCTGAATTATCTTATGAAAATTTAACATGATCTAAGATGATGTTAGTTATTACAAAGTGGTCACTGATTATTGCTACAGGCACCAGTGTTATGAAATTGAAATGAGTACATCTGAGCCAAACAAGCTTTCTATTTATTATAACTAATGTAATGGAAAACACATTAATTTTCTTCTTTAAAGCCCATAGAAATAAGTGGGTGCAATTAACTGTAACCTTTTGAGAGCATGGTTATCCAGGCCTCTTCTTTTTTCTTTCTATTGCCTGCATGTTAGCCATTGCACCAAAAATGGATAAGAACCAAGTGAGGAAAAATTTTATGCAACTAAATTTATTGTTTGTTAATAGGTGTACAGTTTTGTTTTCTTTAAAAGATGTTATAGATAGAAGCTTGAAATTCATGGTCAAAGTTTAAGAGAATATCTAGATTTTTTCTTTTGTTTAAAAACAAACAAACCTTCCTTCTTAGAATCAATACTATGTATTGGTTTCAAGGCAAAAGAGTGGTAAGGACTAGGCAGTTGGGGTTAAGTGACTTGCCCCAGTGTCACACAGCTAGGAAGTGTCAGAAGTCAGATTTGAACCTTCCACCTCCTATCTTGGGCCTGGCTCTCAATTCACTGAGCCACCTAGCTGTCCTGATTTTTTATTTTCTTTTTACTTCTCTCCTGGATTCTCAAGAATTGATTTGACTTGCTTTAGAATGATGCCCAAACTGAAAAATTGGCACTCCTACCCATGCTAGTATTAAATCTCCTTGTCTTTTAACAGGCAGTTGATGCCTCCACCAGCTTTCCCAGTGACTGGAATAAAAACGGAATCTGATGAAAGAAATGGGTCTGGGGCCTTATCAGGCAGCCATGGTGAGTATGGTGTAGGTGGGAGACTTTTTTTAGTCTGGGCTATAGCTTTTAGCTTTCTTATCTGATGTTCACTTGGGTGATCCTGAATAATAAGCCACTTTTCTTGATGTTCAAACACATAGCTTGTAGCCACCTAACCTTTTATCTTTTAACTGGTACATCCAGAAAGTTTAGAGAATATTGTCAGTTTACATGGCATCAGTTTCAATTTCTAAAACCTACCAAAAAGGCTACTGATTGAATTTTTAAATTAAGTAACAAAATTCAAAAGTAGCATTGCATGCTCTTAAGAAACCAAGAGTTAATGTTCAAAACTAGTGAATAATGGTATGTCCTCATAGATCTAACACTGAACTGTTGCTTGATTTGAGGATCTTGCCTCTCATACCAAGACATCTACTCTGGACTTTAGAAGGTCCATAGGATGTGATACTCTATCATACTGTGCCCTTATTAAAAATAAACAGAGGCAAATACATTTCTTTTATACTTAACTTCTTTCTTTTAACTCTTTAAAAGGTGAAATGTCAGTCCTTAGAAACTCACTTGCTAACTTTCCTTTTTTTTCTTTTTTGTGTTTCTTTTTCTTTCTCTTTTCTTACATGGTTCTGGTGGATTCACATTTGCTGATGCTGGTGCTGTTTTCGTGTGATCTTCAACGGTTTTGGGTGACCATTGACCCTGTGACCTCAAAATGGTGTCCAACTAACCACTTACAATTAACATCTTTTTTTATTAACAATTTTATGGTATTATCTTTTTTTCTTGGTGGGGATGGGGGTTGGGGTTGCCTTTCTCTATTCTAGATTATCCAGCTAAGAAGATGAAAACCACGGAAAAGGGATTTGGGCTGGTAGCTTATGCTGGGGATTCATCTGATGAAGAGGAGGAACATGGAGGCCATAAAAATGCAAGTACTTTCCCACAGGGCTGGAGTTTGGGATATCAGTACCCTTCATCACAGCATCGAGCTAAACAACAAATGCCTTTCTGGATGGCCCCGTAGAAGACAACAGAGCAGATCTTTGATCATCAGTGACTCTTCTCTAGCAATAATGCATGTGTATCACATAACAGACTGTGGAGCTGGGGGAGCCATCTTTAACGTTTCCAGAAGTTAGAGGTGCCGTGTCCCCTCTCAGAGGAGTTCCATTCTTTTAAAGATGTTCTTATTTCTACAGCAGCATACCATCCATTAAAAGATGTTTAGAATCACAGGCTTATTTCAGGGGAGAGAGGATGTCTTGAGAATGGATGAAATGTGCTTGCTTGATAAAAGTAGCAGTGTTGCTTTTGGTCTGACCCCCATGTTATTTACAAATGTAAGACCCCAGCTCTGACATGATACAAATAATATTTGTATTTCCCTGCTGTTATGGATGATTATAAGCAGTGGCAGCCAAAATCCTAGCATTAATGGGGACATAATTTTGAGAACTCGCATTCTGTCTTTTAATATTTAATTCTTCTAAGAGACCCTTTTTCCATATTCCGTTGTTGGATTACTTTTGTTTTGAAAAATGCTGTTTTCTCACTTGAGAATCCTGTATCTAACTAGTTCCTGGGTGGAAAGTTGAAGTTACTTCCTCATCTTTATTGGGATTATCTACATACCCAGCACCTTCAGCGTATTTATGTCTTAAGACAGTCATTGCAACTTTATTTCATCCCTCCAAACTTTCCCTCTCTTCAGCTGGTCCAGATGAAACTCCTTGACTATGAGCAGGTCAGAGCATCTGAAGTTGTTCTTTTACTTCTCTCAGTCTACCAGGTTCTTTTCCCAACTGCATAGCTCATCATCATGGAAATTGTATGTCTCCACAGAACTGGTTGCAGCTGTAGTAGAGAGACTTGACTGCTCTTGACTAGGATGGTGAATCATTTAGAGTGACTGAAATTGCAGCTAGTTTCTTTTTTCTTGGCATTACGAAGGTCCTGCCAAAAGAACTTTTTTTTGTATTGAGAATATTGATATGTGAATCCACTAAGAACGTCGGTGCTGGCCTGCAGAGCAGGAGTTTAGTGTTTGAGATATTGGACTGTTGTTTTTGCACACTTGAACACTTTGCAGGCTGGCTTTGTATAAAATTTCTCTGGTTTCCTATATGTTGTAAATATTTAGAACCATAATTTCATTATAAATAAATATAAATATTCTGCATCTTGCTTCTTTCTTGGTATTGTAGTTTACATTCTCTAGCACAGAAAATGTGTCATGTGCTCATGGATCATTACCCTGGTTGTCAAATGTGGGAAAATACCATTTTTGTGGTTCTACAAAAATAAGCAAAACTGTTATAGAAGGGAACTGTCTGATAACTATAATAAATTTACCACCACTTTATGGTAGAATATTAATGACTGGCATTCTTGCAAAAGCAGGCTGATTGAAACAGTGTTACACATACATGCTAATGTGCATGCATGTGTGTGTGCAGTTAATTAACCAGGTTATGGATCAGATTTAAAGAAAAATAAACACCTGGAAGGGGGAAATGAGGGTGCAAATAAAAGGTGTTGTGTGTGTGTGGGGGGGGGGGTTAAATGCTCGAAATGGCTATATAACATTCTACCAAAACTTGTCAAATTGCTGCTAGCCCTTATTTTTGTCCTGCCTAAAAAGGAATCGAAGTTCGGTGAAGCTGATGTGGAAGCTGCATGTATGAATGTAGTGGTGCTTGCTTTAGCAGTACAGATCCAAAAGAAATTGTTTGGGGATGCCAAACTCCAACCCAAAGGGTACCACAAGTTGGAGCCCTATTAGTAAGACGGAAGAAAGCAGCCACTTTAAGTGCCAGTAGCCACCTTACCTTGGTGCTAAACTTCCTTATGGAGATTGGTTACTTCCAGAGCCATATCTAGCTGACTGCTGTTTTGTGCCAGGAAGAGCATCAGATTTTAGCAGTGTTGGGAGCTTCCTTTGCACTTCTGTCCCAGAGAATTACCTGTGGCACTGGGACAGTAAATCAATTTTCCAATGTCACAGCCTGGATGTAACAAGCTGCACCTAGGCCATAGTCATCTTGACTCCAAGGTCAGCTTTTTCACCTTCCGAGGCCTTGGTGATCTAGAATGACCAGAAAACAGGGGAAGTTGAAGGGTGAGGTAATATGCTTAGGGCCCTTGCACCTCAGCTATGTGAATTCTAGGAAGTGAAATGCGTTGCGCGTTTGCTTTCCTTCGTTTATGGGAAGGTCACCACACAAAAAAAAGTTTTGAAGCAGCTGCTGTTTGATGGCATTGCCCTGATTCACGGAAATGCCCTCCCCTCCCCACTCCCCGCCCAACCTCCCTCTCGCATCCCTGGAACTAGGGTTCGGACCCCAGCAGCAGCTGTTCTGGAGGCCACTTCCATCGGGCTTTGGATGCCAACACCTTTTTTCCTTTGCCCATCACTGGAGTTTTAGGTCGGTTCAGATCGAGGCGTTACCCTTATACCGGGAGGGTCACTGATCTGGAAGGAGGGTGCTTCCGCAATCCAGTAAACAGCTCGAATGGAGATGTTTCTCCGACTAAAACTTTGCTACAGAAAATGAACATAACGTTGCCGAAGGGGTTGGGGACTAGCAACTAGGGTCTCCGTGGGGTGAGCAAGGGCTGGAGCCGGGAAGTAGAGGCGCGGCCCCTGTCAGGAGGAGGCGTAGGAGGGAGAGGGAGAAAAGGGCGGGGCCACGGCGCCATCACGTCACGGGGCTGTGGGTCCTCTCCTCCCTCTCCCGTCGGGACCGTGGCGGCTGCAGGCGCCATTGCCATCTTCCCCTAGCTGCGGGAGGGGTCACAGGTCAGGGTTCCTAGATCGTCGGGTGGAGTCGGGCCGAGGTCTCCAGCCTGGAGCTACGCGGGAGGGGGAGGCCCAGGGAACCGCGGGGCAACAAGCTGAGCGGGCTACGGAGCCCCAAGCCCCTCTCTCTGAGAGCCCGGGCTCCGTCCCCGCGCTGCCCTCCGCCCGGCCCTGGCCCGACGCCGTTGTAGGGGCTTGCACTCCCGGGGAGGGGTACAGGCTGCGGCGCGAGACCGTGTCCGCTCGCCGCGCCCCTGAGGGGGCCGGGAGTGTGACCGGAGCAGGATGGAGGCGGGTGCGCGCGCGGGCGGCGGTGGCGGATCCTCCGGAGGCTCCGCGGCGGCGGTGGCGGCGGCGCAGTCCCGCGAGTACAAGCTGGTGATGCTGGGCGCCGGGGGCGTGGGCAAGAGCGGTAGGTGACTTCTACAGGGAGCGCGCTTGGTCCCGTCAGAAGCCAATGGTATTCAGCTCCCCTCGTAGGACCCCCGGCGTCCCAGGCCGACCCTGCCACCTTCCCCAAGGCCCGGCACGTCCCCCATCCGTGCCCGACCGCCTCAGTTTCCTTACATGTAAAATGGGGTGGCGGGTGGAGACTTGTCTAGAAGGGCGTTTCCAGGGGCCTTCCATCTCTGATCCCCGAGTTCTCATGAACTCTTGATTCCCCTTTCATAGCCATGACCATGCAGTTCATCAGCCATCGATTCCCAGAGGATCACGACCCCACCATCGGTAAGTTGGTTGCCGGCCTCTACACACCCCCTTTATCCCAGGTGATGTTCTCTGTGCTTCACCAAAGCTTCTTTCAAACCTTCCCAGAACCTGCTTGTTTGCTTCTTGGTGAACTCAGCCTCATGCTTTCTACAGACTTATTTTCTCCTCCATTCATTGTATCCTTTTTTGGGAGACAGCACTTTAGGAACAGCATTCAGTTTGGAATCCAAGGGCCAAGTGTCAAATCCTACCTTTGATCCTTGCTCCCCCAGTAACCTTGAGCTTTTCCAGCTCTTCTTAGTTTGTTCCATATCCAAGTCCGGAGGTCTAGTGCAGCATCAGAGCTGATCCTGCCTCTCTCACTGTCTCACTGATGGAGAATTGCCAGGTTCCAAAAGAAGCCTTTCTAAGACCTTTATGAACCTCTTCAGAGAGCTGATATGTTTATTTAATAACAAGCTGGCGAGCAGAATCATCTTTGTAATTACTCAATCTTGGCTTACATCTACATGTCCATTCTATGTTGAACACCAATGACACCATTTTTCCCTTTCAGGTTTTATGACTGGTTAATATAACATGTTAAATTGAAAGAGGAAAGAGACAGCTAGGTAACACTGTGTATAGAACACCAGGCCTGGATTTCAGGAGGACCTGGATTCAAATGTGACCTCAGATACTTCCTAGCTGCATGACACTGGGCAAGTCACTTAACTTTGTTTGCCTAGCCTTTGCTCATATTTCTTAGAGTTATTACTAAGACAGAAGGTAAAGGCTTAAAAAAAAGAATCAAAAGAAAAAAGCTAAAATGCCACTTGCCTGGAGCCTTTTTTGTTTGTCACTTCTCTGAAGGCTTGATTGGAGAGATGCTATGTAACTATGAGTCAGCCTGTTCAGATTTCCACAAAGGGAAGCAGAAAAGCAAGTAGAGCTAGCCCACTGAACTCTCACTATCCCAGAACTAGCCTGTTCTTCCTCCCTGTTGACCCCTTCATTTGCTTCCTGTTACCTGGAATTGTAAATTTCATAAGGCCTTATCTGGTGCCTTTTTATGGTCCTAACTCTTTGCTGATAACAAAAGACTTGTAAAAGGAGGCAATTTATTATTTGCTTTGTTTGAATTTAAAAAAAAAAATTGTCGGGGGCAGCTGGGTAGCTCAGTGGATTGAGAGCCAGGCCTAGAGATGGGAGGTCCTAGGTTCAAATCAGGCCTCAGACACTTCCTAGCTGTGTGACCCTGGGCAAGTCATTTAACCCCCATTGCCTAGCCCTTACCACTCTTCTGCCTTGGAGCCAATATATAGTATTGACTCCAAGATGGAAGGTAAGGGTTTAAAAAAAAAATTGTCATCTCTTTTAAAGGGACTGTGATTTAATAAAAAAAGCAAAAGATTTGGAGTCAGAGATTGAGTTCAAGTACAAGCTCTGCCACCTGTTACCTGTTAACCTTTAGAATTTGTACCTCTAGCATCTGGAGCATAATAGTTGCTTAATAAATGATCATTGATTAAATAATTTAACCCCTTTCAAACTCATTAGCTTTTTATATAAAATTCAGATAATTGTACTTGGATTCATTCATTCAGCAAACATTTGTCAAGGGGCTGCTAGGTGGCACAGTAGATAGCCTGGGCAAGGTCACTTAACCCCATATTTCCCCTTCTGTCTTAGAGTTGTTATTAAGACAGAAAGTAAGGGTTTTTAATTTTTAAAACAAAACATCAAGTGCTTACTGTGTGTTAGGCTGAGTCTACAGAGACACAAAGTGAAATAGAACCTACTTTTATTAGGAGAATAGTTTATTCAAACTGTGAATTGGTGGGACAGCCCCTAGTAGCTAGTGGGGAATCAAGAAGAGCCTGCCCTGGACTTTGAAGGACCTAAAGATTCTGAGCAGCCAAGGTGAGAGAGTACATACCCCTGCATAGGGGCCAGTCTGTGCAGAGGTACAGAGATGCAAGGTGCAGGAGTTGGATCAGTTTGACTGGAATGGAACATAGAATGTATGGATGGGAACAATGTACAGTGAACCTGGAGAGGTTGTAGACAGATTGGGAAGAGCTTTAAATGCCAAGCCTAGCAGTGTGTGGTTTATACTAGAGGTTCTGGAGTTTTTGAGTGGGAAATGACATAGTCAGATGAGTGTTTGAGGAATATCTACCACCTGCCTTACGGGGCTCATGTGATGAAAATTCTTTGTAAAACTTAGGGCCCTTTGAAAATATGCATGACTCACTGTCATCAAATAGAATGCTAGCTCCTTGAGAATATTTGTGCATTCCTTGCATTTGTATCCCCATGACTTAGCACATAGCCTGGCACTTACAGAGTGTTAAGTAAATGCTAATGGATTGATCAGTGTACAAGATGATGTGAGTATTGACCCCAAGTTCCAAAGAATCAAGGTTAATTTAAAAAGGTTTTTAAGCTAGGTGGCTCAATAGATGGAGAACCAGGCCTTTAGATGGGTCTTGGATTCAAATTTGGCCTCAGATACTTCCTAGCAAATTACTTAATCCTTAATCCCCTATTGCCTAGCCTTTACCACTCTTCTGCCTTAGAACTGATACTTACTGTCATTTCTAAGATGGAAGGTAACATTAAAAAAATGATAATAATAATAATAAAAAGAAAAAGCTCACCTAATGATATTAAGAAAAACTTTCAGGGACTGTTGTAGCTGCTGTTAAGCTCAGAAAGGGACACCTCCATGAAGCAGATCAGGCAAACATCTATGATGCCAGGTTACCCACATGGAAGAATTTTCAGAGGAGCTGGCCTCTGGGGTGGCTCACCCCCATCTTCAAAAGATGGCTGGTTTACTCTGAGCCACTAAGCTTTTTGTAGTAGACTAACCTTGTACATGGTCTTCCTAATGGGCTTTCCCAAGTATCTGGAGGAATAAAGGGTATGTTTTTTACATTCTGTTTCAAGCATTTACTGTGGAGCTGTTCTGGGCATTTTAGAAATAAGTTTGGTTTTGATTATAAAATCATAGGTTCATTGGATGTAAGAGCTAGAATAGACCTCAGAGATGGCCTCATGTTATCCAGCCCCTTCATTTTACAGAAGAAGAAACTGAGGCATAGAAAGGTCAGATGACTTGTCCATGATCACATAGCTAGCTAAGGTATAGCCAGGATCCAGACCTAGGATTTCTCATTTCAGGTCCAATCAGTACTTTATCCATTATACCAGGTGATTCACTATAAATAGAACAATGAGTGTTCCAGAAACATTTTAAAAGACTATATCTTATTTCCCTATAAGGAAGCCTGGATTATTTTTTTTTTCCTTTTTAGACCAGAGTTATAGCCTTGAAGGACTAAGACCTGGGAGTTGGGATCAGAGGAGAGATTTTTCATGCTACAAAGACATATCTATAGTCACTGAATGTTTGTTCCTGAATGTCACTTAGTACTAGCTAAAGAAAAAGGGTGCTTGAAAGATATAAGTGGGGCATAACTAATTTTGACAGTGAGGATTGTTCCCAGCAAACCAGCATTTTTTTTATGAGATATCTTTAAAAGAAGTCATATTCCCATTATTTTAAATATTACACAAAATATCAATAATAGGTGGAAGGATAAAAAAATTCTTATTTTAGATTTTAGAATATTTATAAACAAATATAAGAGATCAATAAAAGCTTATAAAAAATCTTTTTTACTTATAAGCATAGTATGTGGTTTATTTAAATGAGACACATCTCATTGGAGTGCAGTGAATTTCAGACATTTCCCTAAGAAAATGTAGGTCCTTAGGGAACTCAGCCTGAGCCTGGGTCTGCTCATTAGAAAAAGACATAGTGATTAAAATAAGATCTCAGGTCCCAAATTTTACTAAGTCATGTCCTTGCTTAGTTTTTCCAGTGATCTATAATACTAGCTAAATTTCTGCATGTCTTCCCTTTTGTAGAAGATGCATATAAAATCCGAATTCGTATCGATGATGAACCTGCCAATCTTGATATATTGGATACAGCTGGACAGGTGTGTGATTTTTAAACCCCAAGTGCCATGAACAAAAGTCTTTAAAACTAGTGAAGGGGTGGGAAAAGTTTATATAGATGAGATCACTAGCCCAATTCTATCTTTTCCTTTTCATGCACTCTGACTCAGGATAGCAGGTAATCAATATACTTCTTCCTTAATCTGGAGCAACCAGTTTAACATATCTGCTTCTAATTCTGACACAAGGGAATATTCGTTATTTCTTTTATAGGCAGAGTTCACAGCTATGAGGGACCAATACATGAGGGCAGGAGAAGGATTTATCATTTGTTATTCTATCACGGATCGTCGAAGTTTCCATGAAGTTCGAGAATTTAAGCAACTGATCTATCGAGTTCGGCGGACAGATGACACACCTGTAGTGCTGGTGGGAAACAAGTCTGACCTGAGACAGCTGCGCCAAGTAAGGGCTGAGACGATGCCCCAGTGTGCTGTCTGATGTGCTCTCTCCTTAAGCCCCTTTGTCTCCTTTGCCTTGAATAGAAATGGTAGTATTTGTTCATCTGTAATTGGGGAACTCCTAAAAATCTTCCTGCTACCAACATGATGTGAATGTATGTGGAATATAGACTATTTTGGGGAACATTTTATGTGAAAAAAAAAAACAAACTAGATTTACAAGAGAAGGCAGACAGCATGGTACAGTGGAAAATATGCAAAAGACCTGGGTTCCAATCCTATTTCTGCCACTTATTACCTGTATGACCTTGGGGGAGTCATTTAGCCATTCTACACCTGAGTTTTCTTATCTCTGAAATGGGGGGCAGGAGGTGGGAGAATGACTAGATGACCTGGGAGGTCCCTTCTAGCTTCAAACTTGATGCTTTGATTCTCTGTTATAAAAGAGGATCAGATGACAGATGGAGACAACCTTAAATAAACAACCATGGGACCCTCAAGGTTCAAGGCTTATCACTTAGAATAGGCAAATTGCAAACAAAAGAAATTTAGTTCAAGCAACTGATAACACTGGTGAGAACAACTCAAGAGAAATTATGGGAATCATGTAACCATGGGAAAATATTCTTAATCAATTTTAAAAGAATATGGAAGACTTTTAGGTGTAGGAGACATTCCTATCTGAGTTGTTTTTTTGAAGCCTTACTTTCTGTCTCAGTAACAACTCTTAAGACCGAGGTGCAAGGTCCAGGCAAACAGGATTAAATGATTTGCTTAGGGTCACACAGCTGGGAAGCATCAGATTTGAACCCAGGTCCTCCCAACTCCAGGCATGGCACTTTATCCACTGAGCCACCTAGGTGCTCCTAGTAGCAGTTTAATAAGCCAGTTTATGTTCCACCTTCCCTAAGCAGAAGAGACACAAGATGAACTCTGAGATCCCTACTAGCATTTAGGTGGTAGCATAAGGCAGACCTCTTCACTTCATCATTTTATCTGCCTTAAGTATACCATCAAGATTTAATTGTTTTGTTTCTCAGAAAGTCATGATTCTGATCAGTAGGCTTAGCTTTTTCATAGAATTTATGGAAGGAAACTTGGAAATCACAAGGCCCATTTTTATGTAGTACAGAAGTCTTTATCATCTCTTTGACCAATACTTACCCACCCTCTGCCTGAATACATTTAACAATGAAAAGCTTATAACCTTACAAGATAGCAGCCCAGGGGCAACTAGGTAGCATAGTGGGTAGAGAGCCAGGCCTGCAGTCCAGCTGCTTCCTAGCTGTGTGACCCTGGGCAGGTCACTTAATCCTTTTTGCCTAGCCCTTGCCTCTCCTGTGTTAGAATTAATACTAAGACAGATGGCAAAGGTTTAAAACAAACATCCCATTTTCGAGGAATAAAAAAAATTTTTTTAACAAGGAACTTTCTGGTTTGCTCTTTCTCCAAGGTCACCAAAGAGGAGGGCATAGCTTTGGCCCGTGAATTCAGTTGCCCATTTTTTGAAACTTCAGCTGCCTACCGGTACTATATCGATGATGTGTTCCATGCCCTCGTGAGGGAGATCCGTAGGAAGGAAAAGGAGGCAGTGCTGGCCATGGAGAAGAAGTCCAAACCCAAAAGCAGTGTGTGGAAAAGACTGAAATCACCTTTCCGAAAGAAAAAAGATTCAGTAACTTGAAGGAACAAATGAAAATGTTTGTACCTGTGAACTGCAGCACGTGACCAGGGCAGGCTGACCTGTGTGAGCGTGCAGAGCTTGCTCTTCCTCCTGTTTGGACCATTGTTTTTAAATAAGGCAGAGATGAAGGGAACAGACCTACTGGGGTTTTCCAAGGAGGTGGTATTTAGAGTAATGTCTTTTCATACTTAGGAGCCCAGTGGGACAGTGCCTCCATTTTTGTTTTAAATCGTCACTTTTGAGTTTAACCCATAAGTACTCTGAACTCGCCCTAGGGGGTATGTATCTCTCATGGGAACTGCACCAAGCTCCCAGAAGAAAAACTTTTCTGTTGTGCAATCTGTATCATCTTTCAACTTTCAGTTTCCTAGGGTTGCCCCAAAGGAGGGACCTTTGTCTTCCTGTTCTTGCTCTGCTTTCTAAAGGCAGAGCAGAAAGCCAGCCAGGAAACTTGTTAAAGTCAGTGCTAAAGATCATCAGATAGCTGGGGAGCTGACTCCTGATGCCTGCCATGGGATATGAAAGGCTAGAGATGGGGAGACCATGAAGTGTTTGCCTGCCCTGGCTGGGAATCGATAGCTGAGTGAATGGTGAGATCCCCAGAATGTACTAACTCAGGCCTCGGTTTCCTAATATAGTATGTGCCAAAATTGCCATGTGGACTGGAATAGGTGAATACAAACAAATCAAATACAGTGAGATTTCTCCTGTGGTTCTAATTTACCTGACTTGAACAACTTGGCATTTCCTTAGCCTCATTGAAGTTAATGCTATAGGAACCCCCAGGGGATTGCCAAACCCTTCATTATATAAATCCCCAACTAGTTTGCCATCCTCTTGGTTAGAATCATTTAAAAAATTTTTTTCAGGGGCCTATAGAGCATTCACCAGCCTTATTCGCAGTTCCTTTTGTTTTTTAAGTCCCCCATCCCCCTCTAGAAAACAGTAACACACTTCCATGAGGAAGAACAAGACCTAGGGAAATGATTTGGGGCTCTTCTTCAAACTGCCAAGACTGGGAGGTGTGTGTGTGTGCGCCTTCTGGCTATCCAGAGCCACTAGACTTGGTGCTTTAAGAGAAATAACTGTAACATTTAGATTTTACTAAGTTGTAGCTGTTATTAAGGGGGCCATTTCTTTACAATTTTAAATTCTTACATGTTTAGTTTATCCTTGAATCCCCTCACAAGAACTATCTTACCAATGATGAAATGCTATCAGTATTGTTGAGTTCTCTGTGTTGTCAGTATCATTTTGACAAAAGAGCTTGGAATATAGAGATGGGGTGCAGAAGTGCTGAACCCAATTCATTTTAGGGGTAGTGAGGTGGCCCAGTGGATAGAGAGCCAGCCTGGAGTCAGGAGGTCCTGGGTTTAAATCTGGCCTCTGCCACTTCCTGGCTGTGTGATCCTGGGCAAGTCACTTAGCCCCTAGTGCCTACTCCTACTGCCTTTCTTCCTTGAAACGGATACTTTAGTATCAATTCTAAGATAGAAGGTAAGTTTTGTTTTTTTTTTAAGGTAATTCATATTGTGCAGGAAAAAGCAGCTTTGACATTGTTGGTGTTCACCTTTCTCTACTTTGACCTTTAGTAAGATGATTTTGTATTTATATAGCACCTTCTTAAAAATAACTAAAATTCCCTGTTTGTTTTCCCCTTTGGGTTTTTGAAGAAAAGGGCTTGTTTTATCTGAATATTGCTGCTGGATAAACCATGTACTGTAATAGTCAAGACAAGCAAGAATGCATGACTCATACCTAATATTAAGAGAAAAATGATTCTTGGGGTCCTTTGTGGCTTTAAAATAGGAGGGTGAATGTCAAACAGCACATATATATATGTAAATATATATATATATATATATATATATAGAGAGAGAGAGAGAGAGAGAGAAATGAGGTATTATGTTGATTATGAAGTCATTTATGTCATAACAGAAATTAATAACTACAATAGCATCCAGTTTAGCAAACCCAGTAAAATATGTTGTGTCATTTCCCCTCCTCCACTTTCTATAAGACAAAGGGGGATTCTATGCCATATAACAGGAAAAGGAAATAGCTGGCTTCATTTTTAAAGTTCTCCCTTTTTTTTGGCTTGTTTTTTCTTAATTTGTGGTCAATCGACAAGTATTTATTAAGCTCCTACTATGTGCAAGGCACTGTGTCAGGTGCTGTGAGGGCTACAAAGCCAAATATGGCACAGTGCTGCCTTTCCTTCAAGAAATTACTGTCAGGTATTTAAATTTACAATCTAAGAATGAATTAGCCTGGTTAACTAATCCTTTCTTTATCTCAGCTCTCAGGCCTTATTAGCCTATCACTTTTAACAGGTAAAAGTTCAGGGCTAAACTAAAAGACAGAACTAGCCCAGTTCATTAAATTGTTGTACCTAGTAGGATTTGCTTTTTGGAAATGGGAAGGGGGCATGTTTCAATTTTGAAACAGTGAAATCAACAGCAAGTCCTGGCCTCTGATGATCAGGAAAAAAGAATGCTTTTCACTTATTCACATATATGAAGACATTAATTGTACTTGACAAAATACAGAATTTAAAAAAAAAGTCTTAGTGTTTGCTTTTTTTTTGGTCTACATGTGAGTGAGTGAAAGTGCTTGGAACCATACTATAGCATGGAAAAGAAGGACTTGTATTTTGAAAGAACTTAAACCAACACTAGGGACAGTTAGGTAGAACAGTGGACAGAGAGGACTATGCTTGGAATCAGGAAGAGTTCAAATGTGGCCTCACACTTACTAGCTGTGTGACCCCGAGAGTCACTTAATCCTGTTTGCCTTAGTCTGTAAAATGCTGGAGAAGGAAATGGCCAACCATTCCAGTATCTTTGCCAAGAAAACTCCAAATGGACTCATGAAGAGTCAGACTTGCCCCCAAACAACAAACCAACACAATAGTTTATAGAAGGCCAGATCCTGGCATGATACTGGGGAAATCTGCCCAGAATTAGAACATGTAACGAGCAGCCTGAGATTGTCATTGGAGGTTTTCAGGAAGAGGCTTGGTGATTGCCTATCTGACTCATGTATGTTGCATAGAGCACTCGTGTTCAGCCAGGGGATGTTGGACTTCCCATCAATGGCTTCTGAGGTATCTTCCAATTCTAATATTGCTTGATTGTTTACACAAATACACATATACACCTTCATTTGCTCTTTGCTCTCCCCTGCATTCTATTTCAGAGGAGTGCTGGAGAGATAGAAGAGGTAGTCCTTGTCCACAAGAAACTCATGCTCTGACATGGAGAGATCTGACAAAAACATAAAAAGAGTGTAAACAGAGGTTAAAGGATTAGTCTTGGAGTCAGGAAGATCTGAGTTGAGGTTCTGCCCCTGACAAACTTGCTGTGTGACTGGGGACAAGTGATTTCAACTTTGCGGTGACCCAGGCAACATTTAAGATGATAAGTTATAGATGAGTTATTAATATTCATATGTTCATAGAGTTTTCCATACAGGGAGTTCCCTATACTCACAAAATCACAAATCTAGACAAAAACGTCTGTGTATGAGGGACAGAGGAGAATGGGGAGTGGAGACAGACAGGAGACAAATGAAATTTTACTAGTTATTATAGGAGCAGCTAGAGAGTACAGTGTTTAGAGAACCAGGCCTGGATTCTTCACTTTCCCCACACTAAAGTACCTCCTATCCATTTTTCACAAAATTTAATTTTCTCAGCTCATACATATGCAAACAAAATTAATGTTTATTTTATATGGCACATGTCTTGAATGCTAAGAATAACATTGGTAAATAATTTATACTGGCTTTATGGCTTTAATGTTCCCCAGGTAGGTTTTTTTAAGTTCAAGGACTTTGTACAAACTCTTCTCATGAAGTTTCTCCATAAAGTGTTTGTGATAATTGCTCCTTGTAATTTTTTTCTTTTTTTTTTAAACACTTACCTTCTGTCTTTGAATTTATATCAATTCCAAGACAAAAGAACTGGTAACAGCTAAACAGTGGAGGTTAAGTGACTTGCCCAGGGTCACACAGCAAGGAAATGTAAGAGGCCATATTTGAACCCAGGGCCTCTTGACCTGGTCCTCCATTCACTCTGCTCCCTATCTGCCCCCATGTAGTTCTTTTTCAACCACTTTCCAAGATTGATATTTTTTCTTTGTAACAACCATAATGGAAGTTTTCAACTTCAAACAAATAAAATGTGAATAGTAATAAAATTTATATTGTTTTGCATATACTCCATATTAATTTCTGGCTATCTTGTGCATACAGAGAACTCCTTATTTACCAGTAGAGAAAACATACAAATTTCAGGTTTATATACTTAGTTTCACTATCACCAGACATGTCATGAACTATTATTAACTGTTCAGGTAAGTAACAAGAAATGTGTCACATGTCCATGGGCCAGTTGGGTTTCTTATCCATTTTTATTTAGAAATATGTAGGCCTTTTAAAAAAAAATGAGGGGGCCAGCAGATTAAGAGCCAGGCCTAGAGACAGGAGATCCTGGGTTCAAAGTTGGCCTCAGACACTTCCCAGCTGTGTGACCCAGGGCAAGTCACTCAACTCCCATTGCCTAGCCCTTTACCACTCTTCTGCCTTAGAACCAATACACAGTATTGAGTCCAAGATGAAAGGGTAAGGGTTTCTAATTTAATAAAGAAAGGTAAAATGAAAATTTATTTTACAGACTAACAAGCAAGTTATTTCTATTTCCTTTGTAGGTCAGGTATTTTTTAAATTAGGAAACAATATTTTGTAAATTAATTATCCATGAGGTCATTTTGTCTTCCTGTATCAGAGTATGAATCTGTGGGTCTTGTTTAGATTTATTTAGACTTCAGTTTTTTAAAACATCAGTTTCAGGAGGAAATCATTATTATAAAATAAATTTATTTCATCTTTATTGTAATCACTAAAAAAATTAGCAGTCATCTTTAGCTCAAATATACTTTGAAGGATGGTGACACAAGAAAAGACTTGCAATAATATAGAAGTGCTCTGATCCTATCTTCATATTTGTCTTATGGTTGTACAAGGAGCCTTCCTCTGAATGGGTTGATGGCTCTTGTAGCAATTTGAAAAACTTTATACCTTCTCCAGCAATTCTCAGTCTAAGCCATTTTCTGGTTTGCAGGGAAGGTATCCAAATTCCAGAAGGGACCATATTTTCAACTTGTAATATCTCCATCTTGTAATGTCAATTGTGTTTTATTAGTGAGTAGTCTCAGGTAGTTCTTCCACAACTTATTTTTGTTTTTCAAAATCCATCCTTTGAAAATTGATCTTGAACACTGAAAAACTGTTCTTTAATCTTGGTGGCATCACCACAAACAAATTTACAAAATAACTGTCTCATCTATCAGTCTCTTTATATCTCTGTCTACTTACCTAGTCATTTACCAATATCTATCCATTCATCCACCTATATCTATCTCTCTACCTCTCTCTGATCAAATGAGCATATTTAACTGCATCTGTTGCTTCATCCACTTGCAATGTGAAAATAGGAATATATTTGTTTCTCATTTAATCAAAAGGGTTCTCTGACAGGCAATTCTTTCACTACATTATCTGCAAGTGAAACCATTCAAAGCTGCTTTGCATTTGATACCTCAGGCATTGTTTCAATCATTTCAATAGCTGCAGGTAACACCAATATTTCTCCTACTGAATCAGGCTTTTTAAACAGCTTTAAACCTAGTAATTTGGTAACTGACCCCTTTCTTCTTCTTTTTAAACCTTTACCTTGGGTCTTGGAATGACTCCAAGGCAGAAGAGTGGTTAAGGGCTAGGCAATGGGGGTTAAGTGACTTGCCCAGGGTCACACAGCTGGGAAGTGTCTTGAGGTCAAATTTGAACCCAGGACCTTCTATCTCTAGGTCTGACTCTCAATCCACTGAGCCACCCAGCTGCCCCACCTTATAAGATTCTAAAGAATCTTTCTGATGTCACAGTTTTTTAACATTTGTTTTTGCTCTGAAGCACCTAATTTCCCTGAAAAAATTCTCTTTATTTTGCCAATATATTTTGGTTATACTTTTCAAAATATTTCCATTTATTATGTTTCATGCAATTGAAATATTTATAAATTCTATACAAAACAAACCTAGCAGTCTTTTCCTCTCCACCAATAATAATACTTGTGAATCCCAATGACACGATAATGGATATATTTGTGAACTTGAGATTTTTACTTTATGTTCATGTATTTCTACTACTTTAGTTTCTCAGTGGATAGAGAGCACTGGGCCTGGATTCAGGAAGACAAGAGTTCAGATCCAGCTCCAGACACTAGCTGGGTGACACTGAGCAAATCACTTATCCCTGTTTGTCTCAGTTTCCTCAACTATAAAATGAGCTGGAGAAGGAAATGGCAAACCATTTCAATAGGTTTGCTAAGAAAACCCCAAAAGGGATCACGAGGAATTGGATGTGACTGAACAACAACTAATTTTAACCTTTCCAGTGGATTTTCACTTCAAACCAGTTTTGCATTTAATCATCATGAAGGGTTTTAATTTTACTTTAAAAAGTAGAAGGAGCAAAACATTTCAGAAATATTTAAGACAGATAATTTCCAGCATTTATAGCCATTTTCAACTTATTTCAAAAAATTTTTTAATTGAAGGATTTTTAAAGAAACCAGATTACTACATTATACTTACCAACTCACTAGACAATCTTTAGAAAATTTCAAACCCTTACTTTCTATGTTAGTAACAACTCTAAGACAGAAGGGCAGGGGCTACACAACTGGGGCTAAGTGACTTTTCCAAGGTCACACAACTACGAAGTATCTGAGGCCAAATTTGAACTCAATTCTTCCTGGTGCTGTCAGTCCACTGTGCCATCTGCCTGTCCCAATAGTCAATCTTCAGAAAGAGGGAACATGAGGGGTCTGAAAATTTTTTTTCTAGAGGTTAAAGAGGAGGAAATTCCAAAGAGCAACTTTGCATTAAAATGAGTTTAAACCGAGGGCAGCTAAGTGGTTCTGTGGATTGAGATCCAGGCCAGAGATCCTGAGTTCAAATCTGTTTCCAGACACTTCCAGCTGTGTGACCCTGGGCAAGTCACTTAATCCCTATTGCCTAGACTTTACCACTCTTCTGCCTTGGAACAATACACAGTATTGATTCTAAGACTGAAGGTAAGTATTTAAGGGGAAAAAAATGGGCTTAAACTCAACAATGAAAAACTGACTTCCATCTTTGCAAGAGAATCCCAGATTTAGTCAACTTCCTCCGTATCTATCCCTGTCAGCACTACCCGCATTTCACCTGCTGAGTAGCAAGTCCTTGAACTTTGGTCCCATCAGATCTAACACGGCAGACACTCACAAACAGGGCGAGGAAATCCCAATTCTCTGACTTCAGAGGCAGCTTCCCTTTCCCCCCCGGGAGCAGTCGAATAAAAGCTTCCATGGAACAAGTTCTTTGTTTGTCTCTTCCTCATCCTCCCCGTTGACGCGACACTCCCGAAGGAAGATCCCTAAGGCAGGCGAGTTCCGGAGGGGACGCGAAGGAGATCTGGAAGAAAGTCGCGAGAGCTCGGAGATCCGCTGACGCAGAGGCTGCTGGGACTGCTTGCTTGGCTGAGGAGGAGAGATGGGGTCTCTCGCCTTGCATCCCTTCCCTTCGTCCCGGATCCGCCTGGATCTGTTCCAGCCTTTCCTGGGCGGCACCACCTGCTGATCCAGCTCTGTGAGCCCCTCCCCTTCACGTCAGGCTGCTACAGCCAGAACTGATCCTGCCGTTTGGAGGCTGCATGGGCGCCTAGCAGAGACGAGGTAGACTTTGATTTTTTGAGGAATGTCTCTGCCTCCATAGAGGGAATGCTCTGTGTTTCTACTTGAATCTCCTGGTACTTTTTTTTTTTTTTAACTCTGGTTAGTTGGTTCTCAAGCAGAAGACCCCTAATAGGAGTTAAGTGACTTGTCCAGGGTCACACAGTATCTGAGGTTGGATCTGAACTTCAATCTTCCTGACTCTAAGCCTAAGTTCCTGACTCTAAGTTCCACTAAACCACCTAGCTGCTTCCAGTACATGTGTGTGTATAAAAATACAAAAACAAAAAATATATAAAATATTAAATATTAAAAATATAAAAATATCTGTATATAGAATATACAGATATACATGGAAGGTAAGGATACACATGTACAGATCTACATACCTATATACCCCCTGCTAATACACACTATACACTTATGCCACATGTATAATTATCTCCTACTATACTCTACACATTTGTCATATATAGTATACACTTATACCACAGGCATTATACCATACTCTATGTTTATAGCATACATATACATTGTAGCATACTGTGCACTATATATTTATGGCTGGAACATATATAATCATATGTAGAGTTATATAGCATGTACATGTCTGTGTTATATACACTCACATACTATGTAATAATGGCTAACATTTATATAGTGTTCACATGTGCTAAGTGCGTTACAGCTCTTCTCTCATTTGATCCTCACAAGGCCCCTGGGAGGTAGGTGCTATGATTATCCCCATTTTACAGAGGAGCAAATTGGGGTAAACGAGAGGATCAGACCAGACATTGTCTAGGATCTCTTCTCCCTCTAAATCTATAATCACTTTTTCCCTC
Organism: Monodelphis domestica; assembly: GCF_027887165.1. Classification (NCBI taxonomy): domain Eukaryota; kingdom Metazoa; phylum Chordata; class Mammalia; order Didelphimorphia; family Didelphidae; genus Monodelphis; species Monodelphis domestica. The sequence continues at coordinate 170,604,041 of NC_077228.1, forward strand.
CTAAATCCACCCTTTCTCCTAACTTCCATGTTTCTGGAGTCAGGAGGACCTGATTTCATATCCAGCCTCAGAAGTTTACTGGCTGGATGACCCTGAGCAAATCACTTAACCCTGTTTGCCTCAGTTTCCTCATCTGTCAATTGAACTGGGGAGAGAAACGGCAAACTCTTCCAGCATCTCCACTGAGAAAACCCCAAGTGGGGTCAAGAAGAATCGGATGCAACTGACATGACTGAATGCCAACATGAATGTTGGTGGGGACTATTGCTGCCATCGTTACTGTGTGGGAGTCAGGAACGTCTCACCAAAAGTTAACATTGGCCTTGAGACCCCATCCTTGAAGTGGCTGGACTCTGGAGGGCCTGCTTTATTCCGTGATCCTGGAGGATGGATTTGGGTGCGATTTCTCCTTTCTTCAGTAGCACAAGTGGCCGCACCATTAGGTCATCAGGCTTTCTGAACAAAAGCTGCAGGGGTGGGGATCAGGCTCGCTTCCTGCCCTTCCCCAGAGCTGGCCATTGCTGCACTTTCCAGTCTGCCTTGAACCAAGGCAGAGTCATCCAAGCTCCAGATCCAGAATGAGCCCTTGTGAATGTGGCTTTGGGGTTTATTTATTTCTGAGGGGTGACCTTGAGGGTACTGGGGGCATGTATGCCGGGGAGCCCTGCATTTGGATCGAAACCAAGCTGACTGACAAAAGCCTCCCTTTTGCCCCACATAAAGCTTTGCACATTGATTGTCTGGCCCGGTCTTGGCACAGGGCCCAAGACTGTGCTTTGGACTAGGTGAAGTGTTTGTTGAAATGAATTAGACTGAATTGGGTTGTTGCCCATTTCCTCTTTGGGCCCTGATAGTCTGGGGTCTCTCATCATTCCAGTGGGTGCGGACTCCCTGTCTGCTGAAGGAAATCTGGTCTGGAAGAGCAGATGAGTCAGAAGGGATAGAGGAGATGAACTAATCTTAGTCAGGTGGTGGTTTCATTTATCCTTGAAAATAAATTCCGTGGGGCAGCTAGGTGGTTCAGTGGAAGAGAGCCCAACCTCAAGATGAGATGTCCTGGGTTCAAATATGACCTCAGACACTTCTCAGCAGTGTGACCCTGGACAAGTCACTTAACCCCATTTGCCTAGCCCTTACCACTCTTCTGGCTTAGAGTTATTACTAAGACAAAAATTAAGTTTTACAAATAAACAAAAAAAAATAAACAAACAAATAAATAGCTGATATATATGTTGGTGCACACAAATCACACATAGGTAGTCTTTAGGAAAACTCTAAGCAATCCAAGATAGTACAAAGAACACTGGCTTTGGAGTCAGAGGACCAGGGTTCAAATATTTACTTTAACCCTTACTCCCTTTATGATCTTGGGCAAGTCATCTAGCCTTTGCCCCAATCACCTGCAGTTTCCTCTTTGGTAAAGTAGGGATAATAATACCAGTTTAATGCGCAACTCCCAGGATAGTTGTTGGATTCCAATAAGTGTGCAAATTTTTATTTTATTTTATTTTTTAATTGAAAACCCTTACTTTCTGTTGTAGTAACAACTCCAGGACTGTAGGGCAAAGACTAGGCAAATTGGGTTAAGTGACTTGCCCCAGGTCACACAGCTAGGAAGTGTCTGACGCCATATTTGAACCCAGGACTTGTCTCCATCTCTTGTCCTGTGGGCCACCCAGCTGTCCCAGATGTATAAATTTAAATGTCATATCAGTGTCCATTGTCATTATTTAATGGAATTGGTTTCCCATAAACATTCAATTCAACAATTTTTTATTATTAAATATCTTTATTAAATATCTACTATAAAGAGGCATAGTCAGAATGAGAGCCTTAACAATGAAGGGGAATCAGGATAGGTCAAGAGGAGATGGCAGCTGACCTCTGCTTTGAAAGGAAGCCAGGGACTCTAGGAGGATGTGAGGAGGGGCTACATTCCAGAGAAGGGTGAAGGCCTGTGCAGAGACAGAAGCAGGAAATGAGTGTCATGTACTAGGGAGTTAGTGGGCCAGTTTAGATTAGAAACATAGATAAGGGGCCAAATTTTGACCAGTTTTTAATTCCAGGATCTTTGAAGTTTTATCTTATGGGCAATAGGGAGCAACTGAAGGTTTCGAACTAGAAGCATGACATAATCAGAGCTATATTTTAGAAGTACCAGTTGAGGTGGCTAGGTGGCACAGTGGATAGAGCACTGGGCTTGGAATCAGGAAAATTCATCTTCCTGAGTTCAAATTTAGCCTTGGACTCTTGCTAGCCTAGCCATATCAACTGGGCAAGTCACTTCACCTTGCCTCAGTTTTCTTATTTGCAAAATGAGCCAGAGTAGGAAATAGCAAGCCACTGGAGTATCTTTGCAGAGAAAATCCCAAGTCACAAAGAATTAGTCACCACTAAACAACAAGAATCCAGCAGCCCCCAACTCCTTAAACAAGGGCTTGAAATTACTCTGAATATGCTTTTTACTTTTCTGCATCTCTTTGGGCCTCCATATCCATAGGATGTACGCCCCTTCAGGTTTGTGCCTAGAATAGCTTTTGTTGTTTCTTTGTAGAGATATTTGAGTGGTTTCCCATTTCCTTATCCAGCTCAATATATAGATGAGGAAACTGAGGCCAATAAGGTAAAGTGCCCAGGGTCACCCAACTAATAAGTATCTGAGTCCAGATTTAAACTCTGGAGTATGAGTCTTCCTGACTTCAAGTCTGGCACTCTATCCATTGTACCACCTTGCTGCCTTGTGCCTTGTGCATCTATGTGCCTTGCACATAGTAAGTATTTAATTAATGGTTTGTTAAAGTGAATGTTTATGGGAAATTTAATCAAATAATAACAATGGACACTGTTATGACATTTAAAAATGTGTACATTTGGGGCAGTTAGGTGGCTCAGTGGATAGAGTGCCAGACCTGGAGAGGGTAGGTCCTGGGTTCAAATCTAACCTCAGATACTTCCTAGTATGTGCCCTGAAGAAGTCACTAAAATGGAGATCCTTGACATTAATGTCTTTCATGTTTACTTCTGTACCTTTAATGGTCTCTTAAGTCCTTAGGTGACTAGGCTGTTTTTGGAGGGATTTTTGTTGTTTGTTAATATTTGGGGGGAGGGTAGTTGTTTTTTACAAGTTTTATTATAAGTGCCAAATAGAAGGGTGCTATATTCAGGGGAGATAGGAGAGAAGCATTTCTTAGTCTCCTCATCCTTGGGCAAAATCTAAATGATTTTCTCTTTCCAAGTCTCTCAATATTCTTCTTGATGCTCTTGTGCTTCTTAAGTCTTGGGTTGACCACCTCATCCCTGTCTGCCTTCAGTGTATGAATGTATTCCATCAGGCTCTGTCTTTTTTTTTTTTTAATAATCCATACTTTCTGTCTTTTAAAAAATATTTATTTATTTTAAAATATTTTTCCATGGTTATATGATTCATATTCTCTCCCAACTCTCTTCTCTCCCCACTCCCAGAGCTGACAAGCAATTCTACTGAATATCTTCTGTCTTAAAATTCATACTGTGTCTTGGTTCCAAGACAGGAGAGTAGTAAGGGCTAGGCTATGGGGGTTAAGTGACTTGTCCAGGGTCACATAGCTAGGAAGTGTCTGAGGCCAGATTTGAACTGTTTGACATATGTCAGAGGTAGCTCTTCCTTGTCCTACATTATATCAAGCACCTCACTTTGGATGCCTTCCTGGTTCCCATAATCTAATCTCTTTTCTGTGTGGCAAAACTTTCTGTAGTCCTGGCTACTGATTGGGTAAGTGTGTAATTACATAAATCACTTTAATTGGGCCCTGATTCAAGGACCTGTTAAAAGTTTGTTTTTCTTTTACTTATATTTTTTTTAGACATAAGACTTTGATATTTTATATTTCATCCACAAGTTATTTTTTCTATTTTTGTTTGGATTTTTTTATGTTTTTTATTTCTCTAGATAATTAATTCATATACCTTATAACTCAGCCATGCATCCCTGAGTGATCCCTGTGTTTGTCACCATCCTCCTCAGGGGGGACTGTATTATTATCTTATAATGTAAAATTTAAATTCTTTTGAAAGTAATTTAGGATAAGAAACTTGCTACCTCCCTGAATCCAGAAAGTGAACTGTTTGGAAAAGGCACCATGAAGAGGCCTGCAGAGACCACACGCTGCACCAGAAGATCTAGAGTGAACTTTGAATTGTGCTAAATTGAACAAAATGCATTTGTTTTGAATATATACTCTTATGCCAAAGGGGACTGCCCCTTAATTGGCTTTTTGTCAATTTGTCTAGCAGTCATTGGTTTTGTTCTCTTTTCCTTTTATACACAAATTATTGCAATTTATAAGTTAGTTATATTTAAAATGATCCCTTTATGGAGACTGGTCTCCCAAAAGAATCACAGTTGGGAATGTATGAGTGTAAATCTTGAACCCCAGGACTATGTTCCCCAGAATTATTTTTGTATTCCCCAGCATTCTTTTCCCTTTGTTTGCATCCATCTTTATGTTATTGTTTATGTTTCTATAACTCCTTCTTCTTCCTCTTCTTCTCTCATGGTAGAGTTAGGCAGGTTTTACTCTAGCTTTTTCTTTCAATTTGTTATTAGGAAACCTTATAAATATAATACTTGAGTTATTCTATATTAATTTTAAAATCTACAGAACCCAGGTCCACCCATCTCTAGGCCTGGTCCTCAATCCACTGAGCCACTTAGCTGCCTCATTAATTCTCTTTTATATTTTTCAATACTTCTTACTTCTTAAGGAAAGTAATGCACGCTAGAGGGGATGTGGCAAAATTGGGACATTAATGCATTGCTGGTGGAGTTGTGAATTGACCCAACCATTCTGGAGGGCAATTTGGAACTATGCCCAAAGGGAGCTAAAAGACTGTCTGCCCTTTGATCCAGCCATAACACTGCTGGGTTTATATCCCAAAGAGATAATAAGGAAAAAGACTTGTACAAGAATATTCATAGCTGCGCTCTTTGTGGTGGCAAAAAATTGGAAAATGAAGGGATGCCCATCAATTGGAGAATGGCTGAACAAATTGTGGTATATGTTGGTGATGGAATACTATTGTGCTCAAAGGAACAATGAACTGGAGGAATTCCATGTGAACTGGAATGATCTCCAGGAGTTGATGCAGAGTGAAAGGAGCAGAACCAGGAGAACACTGTACACAGAGACTGATATGCTTGTGGTACAATTGAATGTGATGGATTTCTCTACTCGCAGCAATGCAATGATCCAGGATAATTCTGAGGGATCTATGAGAAAGAACACTATCCACATTCAGAGGAAAAACTGTGGGAGTAGAAACACAGAAGAAAAGCAACTGCTTGATTACATGGGTTAAGGGGGATATGATTGGGGATGTAGACTCTAAATGATCATCCTAGTGCAAACATCAACAATATGGAAATTGGTTCTGATCAAGGACACATGTAAAACCCAGTGGAATTGGATGTCAGTTACAGGAAGGGGTGGGGATGGGGAGGGAAAGAATATGATTCTTGTAACCAAGGAATAATGTTATAAATTGACTAATTAAATAAAATTTTCAAAAAAAAATACTTCTTGCTTCTTTTCTCATTTTTCTTCTACTAATTTCACTTGACTTTTAGAATGGTTTATTAATTCATCTAACCTATTTCGTGACTTTGGACCTTATGAGTGCTGAATTCTGATCATTTGGTGCAAGGGAGATATCTGGCCTGAACTTCCATCTTCTTATGTCCTTCACTCCTCAAAACCCTTGCATGGTTCCCCATCATCCCCTGAGTAAGGTCCAAATTCCTTAGCTTTGACATTCAAGGCTTCCACAGTCTGGTCTAATTGGCCACCTTCCAGCCTTATCTCATACTATTCTTCCCTTCTTCTTACAATATATTCTATGCTTTGGTCAAATTAAACTACTTGTTATTCCCCTAAATCACCCTATCTTTTTTTTTTTTTTTTGCTTTCACCTCTTTGCTCATGCCATTTTCTATTCTTATCCTTTAGACTCTACTTTTTGGAATTCTATCCATTTTGCAAGACTGGACATCAAATAGTCCCTTCTTTAGGCAGCCTTCTTTAAGCCCTCCAAAATGGAAAATTACCTTTCTCCCCTGGCATTGTGAATCTTAAAACTTCTCAGACTCTACCTAAGAACATTTGGTTAAGGCTATTCCCCATTTAAACAATGGAGGTACTTGATCAGGAATGTATTGGGAACTTTAAAATTACTCCACCCATACTTAGGCATACCTTAGGGGAAGATAAAGTTGTAAACTCCTTACTGAACAATGAAAAAGTACTTACCCTGTACTTATAGTGAGGCAAAAGCCCTTAAGCTAGGTCTATTTTTAGATCTAATACAAAAGGGTGCTAAGTACCTATGAAGGTCAAATTAATCACTAAAAGGTCAGGCAAATTGCAAGGGACAACCTTAGCAAAGAGGTGTGAAATTCTCAGAAGTTTTAGTCTACCCAGAGAAGGTGATAACAAGATGTGAATTAAGAAGGTGATAACAAGATGTGAATTAAGAATGGTCAGTCCTTTGGAAAACATCTACTGTGATTGGTAGATGTGAAAATTTATGGGAGAAGACATAGGAGAAAATTCTCTTTAAAAGGAGGTCAGAGGCCTCTGGACTTAGTTCAGCTTAGGAAGCTGAATTGGAGTCTCTTGGTGGCTGAACTTGGTTGAGCTCAGGAGCTGAACTGGAGGGTCTCTCTGAACACTAGAGTTTTGCTTGGAAGGATCTTGTGGTGAGTGATTAAAGACTGACTTAGTTTTCTCTCTTAAAAGAAAGACGTAGGCCATTGGCCTAGGGCCTAGTCTTCCTATTATTTCCTCTTACTCTGTCTCTCTCCCTTTCTTTAATTCCTTCATTTGTATTAATTAAAATCTCCATAAAACCCAGCTGACTTGGGTATTTCATATTTGGGAATTTTTCCCATGGCAACCACTTTATTTTTAATATACAATCAAGACACTAAAAATTATCTTTATGCTTTTGGCAATTCAAAGTCTTGAACCCATATTTTTGCAGTCACAGTTTATGGCAACCACTCTTTTTGTCTGTAACAGCATGAGGGTGAAAGGAAAGGCCCTTATGACTGGGGTCAAGGGGAATCTAGGTTCAAATCCCGACTCAGACATTTAGAATCTATGTGATTCTGGGGCACAGTATCTCTGGACCTCAGTTCCCTGGCCTGTAACAGGCTTGGTCTTAGGAAAGTATTTTTTGTAAATCTTACAACACTATATTAAAGTGAGTTATAAGAGGACAACTAGGTGGCTCAGTGTAAATCTTGAAATCTCTCAGACTTGTGAATGTTAAAAATTTCCCCATCGGGGAATTCTTAATTGGAACAAATTCCCTACCGAGAAACATTCCCCATTTTGATGTGAGAACTCGCCAGGATCAGAAATGGGAGGACCTCTACTCCAACCGTACTTAAGACTGCTTTAGGAGAGAAAACTCCTTGCTAAACAATGAAAGTACTTGGACCCATGCTTATAATAAGGCAAGGAGTTCTTTGAGCCAGGCCTGTTTTTAGAATTGATACAATGGGATGCTAAGTGCCTATAAAGGTGGGGCAACTTGTAAACTAATTAAACCTAAAAGGTGAAAACTTACTCAGAGGTTTTCTCTTAATGAAATTAGTTGACACAGCAGCATTTTTTTTCTCTCTTACTAAAGAGATTAATCTACTCAGCTGTGAATTCAAAATGGGCTGTCTTTTGGAAAACATCTACAGTGATTGGTAGATGTAGGGACTTAGGGGAGGTGACATGGGAGAAAAACCCCTATATAAGAAAAAGCAGAATCTCTTGAGGAGATATCCTTTTGGAGAAATCCTTTTGGAGGATCTCTGATGAGGATCGCTTGGGAAGAATCTCTTGAGAGAGGCTCTGGAGAAGGGAAGCTCTTGGAGGACAATCTCTAAGGAGGTCTCGCTGTAGCTCTCTCTGGTAAAGTCAGCTGAGATGGAGCTGGCCTGGTGTCACTAGAATCCTTGTTTACTCAGACCTTGTGGTGAGTGTTAAAAGACTGACTGACTGATTCTCTCTCTTAAGACTCAGGTCTAGGCCATATTGGCTTGAGGACCTTCATAATTATTCCTTTCCTACTCTTTCTCTCTTTCTCTAATTCCTCATTATATTATTAATTAAAAATCTCTATAAAACCCAGTTGACTTGGGTATTTGAATAATTGGGAATATTTCCTTGGCGACCACCTTATATTTTATTTAAAAACCAAGACACTGTAGTGAAACATATTTTCTGCGGTCAAATTTACTCACCCTCTCTTATATCTATCACAATTTATATCTTCCACCATTTTAATCACTACAGTTTATGGGCTTCACTATTTTAAATCTCACACTCAGTGAACTGAGAGTCAAGCCTGGAGGCAGGAACACTTCTCAAAGTTCTTCCGTGAGTAGTCCAAAAATAAGAAGTAACAATGGAGACAATTCTTCAGTATCTAATCAAAGGGGGAGGACATCTTGTTCTGGAAACTATCCTAAAATCAGAGGTAGAAGCCTGGTCAGATGGCCTGCAGGCTCTGGATGAAGCTCTTACTGTTGAGAAGGCTGTTAATGAGGAATTGTTGGCTCTGTACATAAGGCAAAGGATCACAAATATCCACATCTCTGTGGCTTCTTTGATTCTGAATTACTTGATAAACAAGTGAAGGTGATCAAACTGTTTGGAGATTATATCACTAACTTGAAGAGATTGGGATTGTCTGAAAATAGTCTGGGGAATACATATTTGGCAAGCATACATTAGGAGAAAATTGTCAGTTTCCACTAATACCTTCAGATCTTGGGAGTCCTGAGTTTGGACATCCTAAATATGTAACTCCTCTCTCCAGAGCAAGAATAAAAAGTTGGCATCTAAAAAAAAATGGCCTCAGATACTTCCTAGTTGTGTGATCCTGAGCAAGTCACTTAACTGCCATTGCCTAGCCTTTACCGCTCTTGTGCCTTGGAACAGATACTTAAGATTCTAAGATAGAAGATAGGGTTTTAAAAAAATGAAATTAGAACAGAAAATGGGCAGTATGCTGAAGTTCTGACTTTTAGAAAGGTTGAAGGGAAACCCGAAGAGCAAGTGACTAGCCAGGGTTACATCTAGGGAAAATTTCCCCATATGTAAACAGAAGGGGAGTTTCCTGAAGAGACTGTCATTGTTTTTATTCCAAAAGTGTACCTTTCCAGCAAACTAAAGCTGAGCTTTTAAAAGGATCTTCTTTGTGGACATCCTTATGATTCCCCTCTCCCTCACCCTATCTGTTGGTCACACTCCTCAAAATGACAATCTTAAGGTTAGAACTGGGAGACAGCAGTAGAGGTATCTCTAGGGATGGATCATTGGTGTTTTGCCATGGGGTTGGAAATTTAGAGAGTGCCAGCAGCCCTGTCTTTGGGTGTCTTCCTTCTCTTTTGGCAATGTAGAAATCTTAGGGAGTCTGGAAGGGTCTTTGTACTCATCTCCTGGCTTTACTTGACCTCCTGTAGCATGGAAACCTCACTTTCCTTCATTTCAGAGAGACAGTCCATGCTGAATGTGAATCAGTCTTTATTCTGCACGCGCACTGTGCATTAACAAATCCAACATACAAGATAGCGTTACATAGTGTAGGTTAGCATCACAGCGTTATGCAATGTCACACAGTTCATGTTAGATGTTTTTCTGTTTTTTTTGTTGTGTTTTTTCTTTTTAAAATTTTCGACACACTGTTTTATTTATTTGTTTTAGACATTTCTGAGTTTCATTTTTACAAGAGAAGACACAAGGTAAAGAAAGACCATGTTGGAGAGGGATTGTGGCAAGGGCAGTGTCCCTATCTTGAGCCTTCCGGGACATGTGGCCTGCTCTGCTCAGTCCCTCCCCTGAACAAGCCGTTTCTGTCCCAAAGACCAATTGTGTCTGGTTTTTGGATCGGGAACAAGCTCTATTCCAATTCAACAGGGGCATTTCTCTTGGGGGGCTCCTTTCCAGAAAGAGCTGGAAAAAGGAACCACTCTAGAAAGGGGCTTTTAATGCTGCTAAAAGCTCTATTCTTCCTAGAAGGGAGATGCCCAGAGGCAGAGCATCTCTCCAGACAAGTGACCATTTCCCAAACCTATTCCTGACCCAGAGAGAGTCTTGTGAAAAAAAAAAATAATAATAATAAGTGAGGCTGTGACTCTCTTGCCTACCCAATGATTCCTTGGAGGAGATGATCCTTTGGCTCTACCCTGCCAGGGAGCCTTGGAAGGAACAGGCCCGAGAACCACAGCCAGCTAGGAAACTTTGGGTCAACAAAGTCAAGGTCACCAATGGATCAGGCCTGAGGTAGGTGGGGAGGACCTGGTGCAGCCACCCCTGTAGCCAACATTGACTTTCTCTAAGAAAGACAGTCATGGAGGTCAGTGCGCCCCACCTACCCCCCAGTAACTGTTAACTGTTCCCCCATTCCCTCCCCACCCACTCACTACTCAAGAGATCCAAAGGATGGGAAGAATAAAGCTACTAGGGGAGGTGGGAGAGTGATGGGGAAGGGGAGAGGCAGTTTTCCCAAACCTATGTCAGGAGGGGCTACAGAGGCACACACAGTGCTGGGCCCAGGCCCAGCTATCTCCACCAGTTGCTTTGCATTGTTTCTGGGAAGGAAACAGAAGTGGGGATGCTCAGGGATTTCTGATCTTTAGGCATTAAGGCGATGAAAAGGAACCATTTCCATTTCTTCCTAAACGGGCTTCAAAACGCACCTGTTGGATTTACATTAAACTATCTCAAAGTGAGCTTTTAGAAAACAAAACAAAAAAAACTATCTTTTTTTTTTAACGTATGATACAATATTTACAATCCTTGGGGAACAGGACAGAGACTAGTCATCGGAACACAACTTAAAGGTGGGAGGAAATGGGAATGAGGATGATGGGGGAGGAAGGGAAAGAATGGGATTGGGGAGGCACTCCTGTTATCATTCCATCTACTCAGATCTTCCTATTTTCAAGAGATGATGATTGAAAAAAAACAACAACAACAAAAAGAGAGATTGTGTTTGGTTTTTATGTCTTCAGAGCTCCCTGAAAGGTTCATGGCAAGATGCACATCCTTTGAATAGCAGTTACCTGACTTTTCTATAGCCTTCCTTAGAAGCAAGTCAGGGGGAGCTTTTTTAGTGTAGTTATAACTCAATGGTATGTAGATGACTGATCTTTGAAGCCCTGGCTCAGTCTGTCACTTTTGTAGGCTGGGGGATGTCCTCTGTGGGTGGGTTTCACTAATATTCAGAATGTCCCCAGGGAAACTATCTGAAAATAAGGGAGAGATCACTGAGTTGGGAGTCAGGATATATGACTGTTCTTCCCTGCTCAATCAGTGACTGGACAATTGGCTGACCCTCTTAAGGGGCTCTATCTCATCATGTATAATCTCTGACCCTCCCTGACTCACAGAGATGTACTTGGTACCTTTGGGGATTGGGGGAGAGCGGGAAAGGTGCTATAGAAATCCAAGGGTGATGAGGGTGGCACTTTTTGACTTGGAAAGTGATTTAGAAATGTAAGCTTTTATTATCCTTTAATGTCATCATCACTGTCAGCACCATCACTTTCTTTCTAAGGGCTATCATTCAAGAATGAGTCATTTCTGAGAATATTTTCATTTAGAAAACAAAAGTTAACCCAAAAGGTCTGGGCCATTCCAGAGAAATTCCTTGGACAAAGTTTAGAAAAACCAAAGACCCATCTAGACCACTGTCAGATTTTGTGTCCAACCACCAATGGATGACTTCTGTATATGGCAGCATAATGGGCAGGTGGATGTCCTTCTCTCCTCCTTTCTCTGAAAGAAGCTGAATATGGTTTTTGGGGACCATTACACAGATTTCAAGACAATGGCATTCTCTTTGGGTCCAGGCTCTTTTTCCCCTCTTCCTTCCCCTCTCCCTCACTTTTTTGCTGTAAGAGATCCTCCAAATTAACACCTCTGTGGCTCTTATGGGGAAGTGTGACTGCCAGAAACCCAAGTACCACCAGGTCACGTCCAAGTGTTTTGTTGCATATGTGTAACCAAGGGACAGTTTCTATCAGTCATTCCCATTGCTCATTTATCTAGACTTTTCTACTGTAAACAAAACTAAACAAAATAGAATCCTTTCTACTGCCCAGCCTGGTGTTTGTTTCTTGGCCAAGAGCAGACTTTTTAGCTTTTGGCTCAATTCTTAATTAGGCAACAGCCAAGGATCTCTCCCATTCCTTGGGAAGAGGCCAGAAAGGAGGCCAAGACCAAGATGGTGGGTGAGGAGATGAGATGTTCAACGACAAAATTCAGAATTAAAAAACCAACTGAACAAACCACAACACCCTCCAGAGAAGCCTGGTAAAGAGAGGCTAGTTTCACATGAACCTCAGCAAACACAATTCAGCACGGAACAAGACTTTTTCATGGATTAAAATCTGTAACTCGATATTAGAAGTTACACTAATTCGCTTCAATTTGTATTAGACATGCAATTATGTGGTTACATTGTTATATATAGACTTGTATGGGGTCTTTCCCTCTTTTTTCCTCATTTTTTCCTTTTTCCTTTTTTTTAATTCTTTTTTTTTTTTAATTTCTAGTGCCTTGTAAAAGGAGAAAAAAATCATCATTGCTGGGAACCAAAGTACCAATCTGTTGCTGGGATTGTATGAGGTGTCCTTTGTGGTTTTTGTTTTGTACGAAAGTTTCTTATATGACTAAAATGAGGTTTTGAGTCCACCTCTCTGTATCATTTCCCCCCAATCCTCTCCCTAGCCCACCTCTCCCCCACTGGGTTTTGGGAGGGAGGGGGTCAGGATTAGTACTCGCTCAGACTGTGCCACTTGGCTATTGGCTTGCGGGGGCTCTCACAGACCTCTCGCCAGTGTTCTGCACCACCAGCTGTGACACTGTGAGCCCCCAAGATCAGCCTCCCTACCACCTCGTTCTTGGTGGTGCGGTCGAAGTCGATAACCAGGAACTCAATACTGATGTCAGGCAGCAGGTCAGTGGGAATATCATAGATGAAGGACTCATTGAAGACAGGATTCAAAGTGCACTTCTTCACGTGGGTTTTCTTCTTGGCGATGCGTTTCCTGCCATAATAGAGGTTCATCTTGACGTAGGGATCTGGGTGCCCGGATGGTGTAGGGAGACAGAAAAAGGGAGAGACAGACCCATGAAAAAGTTCTCTTTTATTGCCACCAAGGCAGAGATTATAGCTAGGGTGCCCAACCCCAGAATCTCACTTATCAGGAATATGGTGGAGGGGATTTATCCTTGAAGCAAGGGATGGGACTAGCCCACCCCCAAGATGCTATCTGAACTTCAAAGTCTAATATCAATTACAAGGCAGTCAGATTCAGCCAATTAGTTTCTTTGTGATGGCTTTATGGGTGGCTAGGAGTGTTGGTGAATATATTTGGGGCCAAAGGTAATATAAAAGCAAAATATACCAATAAAAATGTTTAAAAAGAAGAAAAAATATATTGGGTTTCTATTCTATGAACAGGGTGTAATCACTAAATGGCTGAATGATGGTCTGAAAACCTAGGGTTAGAATGCTAAGTAGGGTGGAATTGAACAACCTCATAAAAGCATGTTAGAGAAACCTCCCAAATGGAAAGCAGCCTTTTCAAGGATACCAAGGCTTCTAGGTAAATGCCTATCGCTCAGAACATTTTGGCCACTGGCCCAATCATGTCAACTCTAGGAAGAATGGTTTTTGCAACCTTCCTCTCAGAAAAATGGGAGCTAGCTATAAGCTAAGGTAGACAAATGGGAGTTTGAGAAGAGAGAGAGAGGAGAAATTAGAAACCCATTGGTTAGGGGGCAGCCAGTGGCTCAGATGATTGAGAGTCAGATCCAGAGAAAGGAGGTCTTGGGTTCATAAGGGGACTCAGATGCTTCCTAGCTGTGTGTCCCTGGGCAAGTCACTTAACCCTCATTGCCTAGCCTTTACCACTCCTCTGCCTTGGAGTCAAAGCACAATCTTGATTTTAAGATGAAAGGAAAAAAAAGAAAGGAAGGAAGGAAGGAAAGGAGGAAGAAAGGAAGGAAGGAAAGGAGGAAGGAAGGAAGGAAAGGAGGAAGGAAGAGAGGAAAACCCATTGGTTGATTGGAGTAAATAGCTGCTACCTGAGAGACCGGTGATATCCATCTTTGGCAAGTGTCTTGCTTTAAGCACCACCACTGTCATTCTCTGTGCCACTGGCTGGTAGGACAGGGAGACTTGCAGTTCCCCTCTGCTAATACACTTCTGTAAGGAGGAGACCAAATGTGAGGAGATTTAATTGGCAGAGAGTGTGGGGAAAGGAATATGGGGGATTCAGAGGACTTGGAAGAAAATTTATATAGAAGTAAAAGAAAGGTCCAATATATATAAAATATGCATGTTTGTGACAGCCAAGAACTGGAAGCAAAGCTTGCACCTATCAAATTTTTTTGTTTGGTTCTGTCCAACTCTCCATGACTACATCTAGAGTTATCTTGGCAAAGATTCTGGAGTGGTTTGCCATTTTCTTCTCCAGCTCATTTTACATATGAGGAAACTGAGGCAAACAGGGTTAAGTGATTCACCCAGGGTCACACAGCTAGTAAGTGCCTGATTTGAAGGCCATATTTGAAGTTGAGAAGATGAATTTTCCTGACTCCAGGTCTGGTGCTCTATTCATTGTGCCACCCAGCTGCTTCCTGCCAACTGGGGAAGAGCATAACACATTGCAGTATGTGCAGGAGTGTGGTGAACAGTTGGCCCCTGGCTCTGGACAGCAATCTGTTAAGTTTTCAGGGTGACCATTTATATCTCTAGCAAATAATATGAATTAGGACTTGATTTAGGACTTTTAAAAAATTGTCTAGACTTAAGAAAGCAGTGGGAAAAATGTTCATTTTTTTAGATTAAATTTAAAAGCGTGTTGTGTATACATTATTTCCTTCAAAGAGCTAGGTAAACATTTATCAGCACACCACTGGGTAAAGAACAATTGTTGTATAAGAAATGTTCAAGATGAAGTATTTATAGATACTCAGGAAGACACTTAGGAACTGATATAGAACAAAAATAAACAGAACCCATATGACATGGGCCAGTGGGTAGAGTACTGGACCTGTAGATAGACAGGTCTTCTGGAGTTCAAATCTGGCCTCAGACATTTACTAGCTTTGTGACCTTGGGCAAGTCACTTCACCCTGTTGCCCTCAGTTTCCTCATCTGCCAAATGAGCTGATGGAGGAAATGAGAAACTATTCCAGGAACTTTGCCAAGAAAACCCCAAATGAGGTCAAGAAGAGTTGGACATGATTAAAGAGGACCAAATAACAACAAATAGGAGAATAGACACAATGACCAAACAATGAAAGGCAAAACAATACTGAAAATAGCAAAAAGCAGAATCAGATTAGTGCAATGGCCGATCAGCTCCAGAGGACTAATAATGAAACAGATTTCCCTTTTCTCAGTGAGGAGGTGGTGGACTCCAGGTGCAGAATAAGGTACATGAATTCACTTTCCTTAACTATACTTCTATATAACAAGGTACAATTCTATATTGAGTGGGGTATTATTGGGGAAATGTTGAAAAATTTCCCCCAAAGCATCAACAAAATCTGACCAGAGGATCTCACACACACACAAAGCCAAGAAATGTGAGAAAAGGAAGGGCAGCTAGGTGGGTTAGTGGATAGAGCATTGGCCTTGAAGTCAGGAAGACCCCAAGTTCAAATCTGACCTCAGACATTCCACTCCTGTAGCTCTGCAAAGAAAACTCCAAGTGGGGTCATAAAGTGTCAGACATGATCAAACAACAAAACAAAGAAAAAAGAGAAAAAGAAGGCCAGAACTGAGATGGGAAGGGGCACAGTAGCAAGGTCAGGAGAGTCTGAGAATCTTTATTTGTTCACTGGGGGGGGGAGGGGAGATTTCATTTAATTAGTTTATGTAGAATATTTATTTCGTTAATGTAGAATAATGTAGAATGTTACAAGATTCATGTTCTTTCCCTCCCCTCCTCCCATCCCCCTCCCGTAGCCAAGGAGCAATGCCACTGGGTTTTACATGTGTCATTGATCCAGACCTATTTCCATAGAGAATCTAGGTAGATGTTTCCTCCGTTTTCCAGCTCACAGCCCTTCCTACACACTTTAGTGATTGTCTTGTGGGTCACTGAGGTCCCAAAGTCTAATAATCTAATAGCCAGACTCTGGTGATGATCCTTTTTGAGCTGAGGCTAGTTCTGAAACAATAGAACAAGCTTGACACCTTTCCAGCTGGGTAGGGCATGCTGGAATTTGCGCCCTGTCAGCAGGATGGAGTTACTGGACTCGCAAACCCCAGGTCTGCGTCCAGGCTCTGCCTCTCCATAGCTGCGACTCTGAGCTGCCCCTGGAAACTGGGGCTACTGGCTTGCCCTATAGGGCTCACAGGGCTACGCTGAGGGGAAGGCACTTTGCAAACTTTAAGGCACTCTAGAAATGTGAGCTTTTGAAAACCTCTGGTCGGAGCTGCAACTAGGGCAGGGCTCTTGGTGCTTTGCCCCAGGGTGCCCCAGCTCAGATGGAACAAATATCTGGACCTGGAAGCTCCTGTCCCATTCTGCTCCTCCTTGGGGGCAGTGCCTGGCACATAGTAAACACTTAATAAAAATCTTACCTTCCATCTTAGAGCCATTTCTAAATATCAATTCCAAAGCAGAAGAGCAGTACGGGCTAGACAAATGGAGTTAAGGGACTTGCCCAGGGTCACACAGCTAAGAAGGGTCTGAGGCCAGATTTGAGCCCAGGATCTCCCATCTCTAGGCCTGGCTCTCTACCCACTGAGCCACCTAGCTTCACTGTAGTAGGCACTTTTAAAAATGCTTTATCAAATGACTGACAGTACAACTGAAGCCACAGACTCCTCAGATTGGACGATCCCTAAGTTCCCTTCCATCTCTTGCCTGGGGAATTGTGCTTTCACATACTGTCTCCCAAATGTCTTCATGGGGAACTGTAGTCAAACCCAAGGACTCAGAAGTCAGCTTGGTGTATCGTGGGGCAGGCACCTGCCTAAGAGCCAGGGGGCCAGAGTTCCAAGTCAGTGTTACCACTTACAAGCTGTGTCTCCTTGGACAAGTAATTGGACCTCTCTGAGCCTCAATTTCCTAATCTGCAAAATGGAGCTAATACTTGCCCTGCCTGTTTCTCAAGGCTGTCGGGAGTGTCCAGTGAAATAATAGATATGAAAGCTCTCTCTACATTAGAAAGGACTGTCTACTTTTAAAGGCTGGTTTTTACTAGGATGTTTTCTCTCTGGCCTCATCAGTTTTTTTTCCCCCATCTTTAAATTCTAACCTTGGTTGCATAGTATAGTAGAAAATTATTTATCAAGCCCCTAGAATGTGAGGGGGAACCTGAGTTCTAATACCAGTTCTTCTGGTAATTCACTACATGACCTTGAACAAGTTACTATGAGCCTGGGTTTCCTTAGTAAGTATTAAAAAAAAAAAAGCAGGAGGCAGGGGAAGGAGGAAGATATTTTAGACTAAATGATCTGTAAGGTTCCTATCTGTTCCTAAATAATGTTCTTCTAACTCAGCAGCTAGGTGGTTTAGTGGCTAGAAAGCCAGGCCTGGAGATGGAAGGTCTTGGGTTCAAATCTGATCCCAGATGCTTCTTAGCTGTGTGACCCTGGGTAAGTCACTTAACCCCCATTGCCTAGCCCTTACCACTCTTCTGCCTTGGAACTGATACTTAGTATTGATTTTAAGACAGAAGGTAAGGATTTAAAAAGAAAAAGATGTTATTCTGGTTTATGGTCAGAATAGGCTCTTATCTTTTCCACTAATAAATTTTGTCCTTTTTATTTTTTAAACAGGAAATATTTCCGGAGTGAGCAAAAAATAGATTTTGTGCGTGACTAGACAATGCATTGGCTCCATCCTCAACATCTCAT
Organism: Monodelphis domestica; assembly: GCF_027887165.1. NCBI lineage: Eukaryota > Metazoa > Chordata > Mammalia > Didelphimorphia > Didelphidae > Monodelphis > Monodelphis domestica. The sequence goes on from NC_077228.1 coordinate 170,621,966, forward strand.
GTTCTTCTCTAAGAGACAAATATGTGACATCTTGTTCTCAGCTGCCAAATTAATATTTCTAAGTCACAGGGTTGATCTTGTCACTCTTCTGCCTCAAGAACCTCGAATGGTCTTCATTGCCTCTAATTTAAAATTACTCAAACTAGCATTTGAAGTCCACCCACCACCCATCTGGCTCCCAACTGGCTTTCCAGATTTATTTCATGTTATTCCCTTCTATACAACCTACATTCCAGATAAATTGGCCTATTAGGACTCAATAATCCATTTCCTGTCTATCCTTTTTTTTTTAAACCCTTACTTTCTGTTTTAATATCAATAGTAGGTATCAGTTCTAAGACAGAAGAGTGGTAAGGGCTAGGCAATTGGGATTAAATGACTTGCCCAGGGTCACCCAGCTAGGAAGTTTCTGAGGTCTAATTTGAATCCAGACCCTCCCAACTCCAGGCCTGGCTGCCTATCTACTGAATCTCCTAGTTGTTCCCCCTCCCCATGACTTTTTATAAGCTGTTTCCCATAACTGGGACTCAAGAAGTTTATAATTTTGTAGGAGTGACACAATATATATACACAAATAAGAACATAAAAATAAATGTTAAGTGAATGCCAAATAATTGGAAGTGGGAGTTGGGGAGTGGGGGAAGAGAGCACTAATAACCTCGGAAGATTAGAAAGGTAGCATCTGGGGACAGCTAGGTGTCAGCAGGTTGAGAGGTAGGCATAGAAACTGGGGGTCCTGGGTTCAAATTTGACCTCAGATACTTCCTAGTTGGGTGACCCTAAGTCACTTAATCCCCATTTCCTAGCCCTTTTAGCTCTTCTGCCTTAGAACCAATACACAACATTGATCTTGAGACAAGACAGGTCTAAGGGAATGGCAGAAGGAAGGTCCCAGGACCCCCCCCCCAACCCAGAGCACTGACCCTGCAGTAGCAGAGGGAACCTCAGGGCCAGCAAAAGTGCTGTACTGAAGGGCATAACTTGAAAGCAACCTGGGTCAGTCTAGGGGCATCCAACACAGATGGCAGGGAAGCAGCCTAAGAGAGATGGGGGGAACCTGTAGCCCCCTGGCTGGGTCCTTCCATCAGAGTCTCACTGGAGGTTTTTACCTTGGGGCACATCCAGACTAATCCAGTTGAACCTAATGTTATCAGGAGCCCTCAGAGGTCAGGGAGGCCAGGACCCCTCCTCCCTTAGAGTGCAGGGCCTCCCGAAAGGACAGGTACCTTGGGGTGGGCAAAAGCACTGGTTTAAAAAAACAAAAAAGGAAAAAGAAAGGTGGCATCTGAGCTAAGCCTTGAAGAAAGTTAGGAATCCCAAAAATTGGACCAATATACACATATCACATAAAACCAAGGATGGAAAAGTCTGGGAATGACTTCCAGATGTACAGAGAAATGAAGGGACTTGCCCAAAGTCACAAAGATTTGGAAGGAGGCCAGTGCTCTTTCCAAAGGAGGCAGTGAGCTCCCTACCCTGACAGCAGAGAGGGACAGATACCTGTCAGGGAGGCTCTAAGTCAAGGGTTCCTATAATGACTCTTTTTTTTTTTTACATGTTATAGACTCTTTAGGCAGAATCTGGGGAATGCTATAGACTGCTTCTCAGAGTAATGTTTTAAATGCATAAAATAAAATACATAGGACTACAATGAAGCAATTAGATTGAAATAAACATGTTGTTTTTCCCATCCATGTTCATGGACTCCCTGAAATTCATCCATGATTCCCAAGAACCTTTTACTATAGGTACTTCTGTACTTTGTAGGAAACTGAACTGATGGTTCTCTTTCCAGCTCTAAGTGCTATAAAATAGGTTGATCGCTAGTCTGTGCTAAAACCTACTTATCTGAAGCTTAACTTTTTGGAAAACAAAAATAACTCAATATTTTTAAAATTCAGTCTTCTATGAGGTGTCCCAAAAGTCTTAATGCTGTTTTATTTAAGCTTTGTCAGCTTCAAAATGCACAAAGATTTTTGGGACACCCAGTAGGCTTCACAATACAATTCACTGTTATTTATTCATTGTTCAATTTGCTTTTGTTCAGTTGTTTCAGTCCTGTTCCACTCTTTGTCACCCCATTTGGGGTTTTCTTGGCAAAGATACTGGAGTGGTTGGCCATTTTCTTCTCCAGCTCATTTTACAGATGAGGAACTGAGGCCAACAGGGTTAAGTGACTTGCCCAGGGTCACGTAGCTAGGAAATATCTGAGGCCAGATTTGAACTTGGGAAGATGAGTCCCTATACTTTATTCACTGCACCTACCTAGATGCCTATTCAATTCCTTTAGGCAGTTAAAAAAAAAAGATTAAGTGGGGTAACCTGCTCTCCTTCTACAGCACTGAAAGCTAACAGAGGCCCCAGAGTTCACTGGGTTTCTCTCCCTGCTCCTGGGAGTGCCTCCTCCCCACTTCCTCCTGGTCACTCTGTCCAGTGTCTTGTGATCAATCAGGAAGTGCAGCTCGGTGCCTGACCGAAGGTCCCCCCATTGCAGCTCCAGCCCGTTTCCTTTTTTTCATGTTTAGACATGAACAGCCCGGGTCTTTCCTTGGCCAGTGTGGCTGGCCTTCCTCTGAATTCTTTTGTGGTACCCATTCATAAGGTCATACATCACAGAGAGCGAGACGGAGCCCAGCGGATCCTTTGGTTTAACTCCTTCATCTTACACATGACAAACCCGAGCTGAGCTGATTTGCCACCAAGGTCACACTGCTCGGGCAGGGAAGGGCAGAGTGGGGACTCAGGCTGGCCTTCTTTTCCTCTGTGCTTTGCTGCCTTCACACTCCCGGCTCACGGCCCTCCCCCCCTTCCCCTTCATCTTATTGGTCTTTTACATCAAACACCCTTTCTGTAGGCTGAATGCCCCAGCTCCTTTCCTGTTTGTTTTGGTCTCTGCCCTGGCAGAGGGCCCCCCCTCCAAGCCTGGGAGCCGGTGGCTTCCCATCTGCATGGCCAGATCTGTTGCCACCCTAGCAGCCCAATGCCTTTAGATTCTGCATGGAAGGCCCTGGGTCCGAAGCTATTCTCGGATTCTCCATCCCCTTCTCACACCCTTCTCCCCTTCCCCTCATTCCCAGGCCAAATAGCAGCGTCGATGAATGGGGCCTTTCAGAAGAAAGGGCTATTCAGGGCTGGGAGGGAGCCGCTTTTCTCAGCCCCTCAGCCTATTAAAGCAAAGACCCTGGGAGACATTCAGGCAGAGGCAAAGGGGGGAGAAGGCTTTGTCCCTGCTACAGTAAGGCTGTGAGATATTTTTAGAAGAGGGCCAGGATCCCAGCCTCCTCCCTTCTCTGACTCCCCTCCCCCTTTTCAAGAGTAGAGAGAATTAGGAACAGTGGTCCTCAGGGACAAGCACAGTAGCAAGAAATGCTTCAGAGAGCCATGTCCATCTAGGCGTATAATTAGCAGGCAATTCACATCCTTCTTTTATAGCAGTTTTCTAGTTAAAATTTCATTATTGTTCCCCAGAAGACTGGCATTTCTTGTTTTCTCCTCCCACAATCATTTATTTCTCCAGCACTGGAGGTAGAATGGAAGGAGATATGTGTATCCAAGTCCTGGAACCTTTGGGGCCTTGAATAAATCATTTTCCATCTCGTGACTCAGTTTCCTCATCTCTAAAATGAGGGAGGTGGATGATGATTGTTTACCTCTCTGTCAGGATGGTCAAAAGAAAGAAATTCTGTGGTTCACAACTGCCACTAGCCCACATTTTCTCATGGAGTGCAACACACTGACCCAAAGGAAAGGAGGAGGACCTGGATGATGGCAACAAGAACAATAGTAATAATCTGCCTGACTGTTCTTTGATTATTCTCATTGTAAATCATCCACTGTGATCTTAATTCCTTTCTGCCTCCATTAGGGAAGGCAATTAAAAGTGACTGTGAGGGAGCAGCTTCGTGGCTCAGTGGATTGAAAGCCAGGTTTGTTGAGAAGAGGTTCTGAGTTCAAATGCAACCTCAGTTACTTCCTAGCTGTGTGACCTTGGGCAAGTCACTTAACCCTGTTTACCTACACCTTACTGCTCTTCTGCCTTAAAACCAACATATAATATTCAATCAATATTGATTCAAAGATGGAAGGTAAGGGTTTAAAAAAAAAAGAGTGACTACAAGGGCCAACTCAATGGAGAGAGAGCCAGGCCCGACTTCAAATCTAGTCTCAGACACTTCCTAACTGTATGACCCTGGGCAAGTCACTTAACCCCAGATGCCTAGCCCTTATAGCTCTTCCCCCTCAGAATGGATATTTATTTTCCATGCTAAGACAGAATGTAAGGGTTTTTAGGTCTTTGGTGTTTTGTTTTTTTTTAAGAGAGACTATAATAAAAATACCCCTAGATTTTTCATACACTTGGCAGTACAGCCAACTGTCCTTCTCACACATTTTAAACTCAGCATTCCATCTCTGCCTTCCTGCTTTTACAAGGCTGTTACCTTGGATGGTACTCTCTTCTCTCCTCTGCCTCCCAGAATCCTTTCTTTCTTGGAAGGTTCATCTCAGCTATAACTTCCTATATGAGGCCTTTTCTGATCCTCTAGTTATTTTACGCTCTCTCCTTAGAGTATATTTACTTGTTTTTTCTTTTTCTTAAACTCTTATCCTCTGTCTTAGTATCACTTCTAAGACAGAGGAACAGTAATGTCCAAGCAATGGGGGTTAAGTGATTTGCCCAGGGTCACCTAGCTAGATTCTAACTCAGGCCCTGCTGACTCCAGGCTTAGCTCTCTAGGCACTGGGCTACCTAGCTGTCCCAGATTATTATATTTACTCGTACAAATGGTGTAGTTCTCTAGTAGAATATAATCTCCTTAAAGGCAGAGATGATTTTCCTTTTAATTTTTTTTAATCCAAAGCCTTTAGGACTGGGTCTTATAAAAAGAAGTTGCTTAATCAATGCCTGAATTGAACTTTTGATCATCTTAACTCCTGTCCAAAGGCTAATTCCATTTTTACTCATATATACTTTCTCCTCAAGGCAAATTCAAGAATCTATTAGGTACTGTGTAAGGTGGGCAGTTCAAATCTCTCCTCACATACATCCTAGCTGTGTGACCCTGGGCAAGTCATTCAACTCTGTTTGTCTACATTTCTGCATCTTTTAAATGGACCGGAGGAGGCAATGGCCAACCACTCCAGTATCTTTGCCTAGAAAACTCCCAAATGGGGTTTACAAAGAGTCTAACACGACTAAAATGAAAACTACAAATGTATAAGAGAGCCCTTACACAGAGAACCTGAAATCTGGAGGAGAGAAATAACTTGCTTTTAGGGTCACACAGTGCAATGGAGGCCAAGTCAAAACTGCCAGCTGGGCTCCTTCTACTAGGTCTACTTTGAAGCCCAGCTGGAGGAAAGAAAAAGGTCCATTTCTCTATCTATTTTGGGGGGGAAGAGGTGACGATCCAGGGAGATTCTAGAAATAAGGGGAATTCACAAACAGCTTGCTAAGAACTCCTGGGGGTGGGGGAGGCATAAGTGACAAAGAAAATGGGAGCTCACCCTTTAGGGAGTCTGACTTGAGAGGAGAAATTGAGTAGGGCTGGGTTTTTTAGCTATGGCAGATGGGATCTGGATTTAGATTTCTAGAAAAATAATGTATTTATTCTCTGAGAGATTCTATAAACTGTGAACGAGGGGATGGTGGAGAGACCATAGAGGAATCAGGGACCTTAGAAGAGTTCTTCACCTGGGCCTGTGATCTTGTTTTTAAAAAATATATTTTGATAACTGTATAGTTTCCTTTGTATTCCTATGTATTTTGTTTGGGGCATTTAAAAACATTCTTTTGAGAAGGATCCATGAGCCTCTTCAACAAACTGATAAAGGGGGAGTTGGGGCATTAAGGAAAAAAAAAGGTTAATGATATTTGTCTTTTATAAATAAGAAAACAAGCCCAGAGAGGGCAAGTGATCTACCCCAACTGCACAGCCAACAGAGATGGGCAGAGATGACTCCAAATCTTGTGCTTTTTCTAACGCATTACATTGTCTCCTCTAGAAATAGTCTGATGTCATCAGATCTCTCCAGCCTTACTTTATATTATTCTCCAATATATGATACCCTCCAGGCAAATTGAACTCTTCTATCCCTCTGCCTCTCTCTCCAAGTTTATTTTCCTAAGCCTCAATCTCTTTATCGGTAACATTAATTTAGTCATTAATCAAATTAATCCTAACTAACCTAATTCTTAGATTAGCAGAATCTAAGTTCATATGAGTGGTAGTGTGGTAACAGTGGGTTGGGTTACATGATGTCTAAAGTCCTTTTCGGTTTTGAATCCTGTGATCCTTAAACACAACCTGCTATTTTTCACTTCTCTATCTTTTCCTAGAATATTCATTTTTCCTTCCATGCTATCTTTTAAAGCTTATCTCAAATATTGCCTCTTTAAGGAAGTCTTCCCTAATTTCCCCTGTGGGTAATGATTCTCATCTTCAGATCTCACATAACACTTGGTGCTTTGATAACGTACTTGTTTTATTTATTTTTACATTTTTAAAAGTCCCTTATGTTCTTTCTTAGGAACAACTCTAAGACTGAAGGCCAAGGGCTAGGCAATTGGGGTTAAATGACATGCCCAGTTAGGAGGCATCTGAGGCCATATTTGAACTCAGGTCTTCCTGATTCCCCTCTAGTGTATTTGTTACAGAGGCAGCTGTGGCTCATTGATTAAGAGCACTGACTCTGGAATTAGGAAGACCCTAGTTCAAATCTAGATTTGGACTCCTTCTAGCTGTGTGACTCTGGCAAGTCAATTACAAGTCACCAACAGAAGGATGGAGAAGGAAGTGGGAAATCACTCCAGTATCCTTGCCAAGAAAACCTCACGGACGGTTATGAACCACAGAGTCATGAAGAGTCAGACAGGACCAAACAATATACTTGGGTAATAATATTATATTGTGTATCATTTCTCCTTGTTCTCACTTATCTGTAAGCTCCGTGAGGGCAGGGAGCATGTGGCATCCAAACTTGGCATTCCCTTTCCCAGTCCTGATCTCCATTAGTAGCCTTGTGGGTGCTCAATAAATGGTTATTGGCTTACTCTGGAAGGGGGGTGGGGTCGGGGGTTGAATGAGATGACACTTCTGCCCTCTGAGGCTGGGACTTCTTTGTATAAACTCTTGTATTGTCCTGCTCTGGGGCCTTCTGGGGGGCCGGGGGGAAGGGCTGCTCTATCTGCCAGTCCCAGCTTATTCTTTCTGAAGGGAATTAATAAAGTGGAAAGAAACATGGCTCATGCCAAGAGCCCCTGGCTATTTAGCAAATGTCATTGACTGAGTTCTCTGCCTAGTGCCCTGGATTTGGGGTTGCTATGTTCCCAGACCAAATCTATCCCCATCTCCCCCACCCCCTTCTCTCTGTACAGTCCTGTGGTTCAACTGTAGCTTCTACGGCCAAGGGTCCACCTTCCTTCCCCAGCTCTCCTGCAAATGACCCCCACAAGATGGGTCCAAAAGGCTGCTGATACTGTGGCTGTTATCAGTAGGAATCTGGCTGATCATTTTATTGAAGTTACACTCACCTCATTAATTCAATGGTTGCTCCAAGAAAAGGGATCATCCCTTTAAAACTAACTAGAGAGGCATTGATCCAAGTCCTTAGATTTTAGAGATTCCTGTGTTGAAAGGCTAAACAATTATGCTCTAGATGACCCGTCCCAGGATACAACTGTCTGAAATTTTGTGGGTCTATCTTCCTAGCTCCTTATTTGCATTATATTCCTTTCTTCCTAGAACCTGAGCCCCTTTTCTCTATAATGTAATTCATGGACACCCACTTTTCCTGAATCATTCCAAAGAACTCCCCAAGAGGCTGGGTTGGTACTAGAGTAGAGGCCAGCCCCTAGAGGTAGCTGGGGGCTAAGCCCATAGGGATCCCTTGGACTCTGTTGGCTGCCATAAGCAGAAAGAACTAGTCAAAGTCAACATCATGATGAGGAAGAATAGTATTTGAAGGCAGAACAGAGCCTCAACAGAACTGTAAATTAGAATTCAGTGGTGTCAAACTCAAACAGAAATGTATCTCTTTGGAGCCTAGAAAACCACAAATTAATATGATCTATATTGCATTTTTAAAACAATGCCTAATTACATTTAAAAGCATTATATAAATTATTTTACGTATATTTTACATAATCTTATTATATATTATAATATATATTTTAAATCTTTCCCTTCCCTCTTAGAATCAATACTATATATTAGTTCCAAGGCAGAAAAGCAGTAAGGGCTAGGTAATGGGGTTAAGTGGTTTGCCCATAGCTAAGGAAATGTCTGAGGTCAAATTTGAACCTAGGACTTCCTGTCCTATAAGCTCTCTGTCTACTGACCCACTGAGCTTCCCTACCTGCCCCATCTGGTTTGGGTTGTATTCATGAGTTTTACAGGCTATGAGTTTGACATCACTGAATTAGATAACGTGGATCCCAGTGGCTCCCACCTCCTTGTTGCTATTTTTCTATCTGCTTTGTAATACTCCAACCTTATACCTCTTAGGTATTCACTACCTCCATGTCCTTTTTCCAAATCCCCTCTGGTAAAAGATATGTTTTTAAGGAAGGTTTAACACTCACACAAAAGTAGGCATATCTGAGAACAGATTAAAGTACTTCCTCGTCTGGGAGGTCATGGCAACAGGAATGAAAGCCTTAATTCCAGAACTCCAGTTGGAAGGGGCCTCAGAGGTTATCTAGCCTAAGCTTTACCCCAAGCATGAATGTAATCTGCAACAGCCCTAACAGCCTCTCCCGTTGGAGACTTCTAGCGAGGGGGAGACATTATTTCCTATTAAATTAAAGAAATGAAACCCTAAACCCAGAACTGAAAGCCAGGAGAGCTTTTGGATATACCACTGGGTGACCTTGAGGAAGGTCAATTTATCTCTCTGGGTATCATTGCCCTAATCAGTAAAATAAGGCATCAGATCACTTTTAAGGGGTCTCCAGCTGTGATATTATGATATTCTATGGTAAAAAAGAGAAGATTTCAGGGTAGGGTTGCAGGATGGAGGGTAGAAAAATAATTGCCTGATGTCCCAAGTTTTTAATCTTTCCCCATGCCTCTTATGACTATAATATATACATACAGTATATACATATATGACCATAATGTATATATACACACACATATATAGTTATATAGCAGTCCTGATTTTTGTATTTATTTATCTGCATGTATTTTGGCCAGTTCTCTCCTCCCCACTTAGAAAATAAGCTCCTTGAAGAGCATACAGGGGCTGTTTCACTTTGTATTCTCAGCACTTGGCACATCACATGCCTAATAAATAAATGCTTATTAAACTGAATTGAATTAAGGAAGGGGTTGGGGTATCTACAATGTGATCATTTACTCCTCTATCCTTAAAACTGGCCCTGCCTATGGAAGGTCAACTGTGGAATTGGGAATGGGAGCCTTCCATTTCAAATATAAATAAGGGAAGAGTAGGACAAGGCAGCTGGATAGAGTGCTGGGCCTGAAGTTAGGAGGACCTGAGTTCAAATGAGTCCTCAGATACTGACTAGCTGTGTGAGCCTGGATAAGTCACCTCACCCTGTTTGCCTCAGTTTCCTCATCTGTAAAAAAAGCTAGAAAAGGAAATGGTAAACCATTCCAGTATCTTTGCCAAGAAAATCCCAAATGGGGTCAGTTGGGAAGAGTTGGACATGAATGGGATGACTCAACAAGAGTAGGAAAAGGAAACAGAAATGTATAAGGTGAGCCCAGGAGTGTATATTTACTTGTCAGACCCTGAATAGGAAATGGATGATGAGTTACAGCTCTAGGTTTGAACCATAAAAGGAGGCTATGCTGGTTTCTGGGCTGTGGGAAATAATTCACTTGAGAGGCCAACTTCATTATTGGTGAGAAATTAGTCCCCCTGGAATGAATCAGTTGTTAAGATAGAGTCAATCAGAGGCCCTAGTTCAAATATGGCCTCAGACAATTCATATTGGTGTTCTGCCTTAGAATTGATAGAGACATAGGGGAAAGGTTTAAAAAAAAGGTGGAGTCAATCAGACAAAGGATTCTGTGAGTAGGAATTACTGGTAGAGAAAGGGCAGCTTGAACATGTTCTGTAGGATAATAATAATTATAGATAATTATATCATTCTTACTACTACTGATGAAGATATTCACCTCTACTCAAGTTTTATAATGCTTCATCATGGTGAGGATGCAATCTTGGGTTCTTGACAGCTGTTCTAATAGGGCAGAAGCTCTGGCAGATCCTACTAAGCTTTAAATGTTTTGTGAATTCTGGCCAAGCAGTGGATTCTGGATCTGCTATTTTAAAACCAAACTAGCCGATTTCTGGGAGGTTTCTCAGTCACTAGGGGATAAAATCTCTTTGTTTTGGCTGTGGCCATTCACGAAGATTGTTTGAAAAGTCTACAAGGTGTTATTTAGGTGACTCAGTCATGTCTGGAGACTGGAGGTCCTGGGTCCAAATTTGGCCTCAGATACTTCCCAGCTGTGTGAATCTGGACAATTACCTTAACCCCAGTTGCCTAGCCCTTACTATTCTTCTGCCTTGGAGCCAATACTTTTTTTAAAGGTTACCAAGGAAGGGTTGCTTTCTATGTTGATAGGGGAAGTAGCCAAATCATTGAAGTTATGGGTCTTTGGAGGTATCAATTAACAATCATATTAATAATGATTGTAATAGTAATTCATTTATAAAGTGCCTGGAATTCTCTCCTTCCTTATCTTTGTCCCCTGGCTTCCTAAGTTTTTTCAGTGCCAGCTACAATCCCACCTTTTAGAGGAAGCCTTTCCTGATCTCCCTTCATATTAGGCCTTCTCTCTGCTGACTATCTCCAATTTACCATGTATGTATCTTTTTTTGGTACATATTTGTATATTGGCTCCCCCATTAAAGCAGAGATACTTTTACTTTTCTTTGTATTCCCAGCACTTGGTACAAAGCACATGCTCAAATAAATTAATGAATGTAGTCACTCTCTCAGCTTTTGGGGAAAGGAACAAGCATCCTCTGGGATCAGCCTCAGAACTGGGTTCACTTCATCCCCATAATCAACATTGCTGAGGAGTTACTTTTACAAAGACTAGTGCTCAGCCTTACAGATCTATTTTCTTGGTTTAGGAGACCTGACTCGGCTACATCTTTTATTCAATTTAAGATTACTGATAGACTAGTTTCATTACTTCATTTGATTCTCATGTCTTCTTGATGAAGTAGATAGTGTAAGTATTCTCTTTATTTTACATATGAGGAAACTGAGGCTCAGAGAGATCACAGAACTAATAAAGTGGTGAATTCAGGTCTCAAACTCTGATTTTCTGATTTCAGATTCAGTACTCCCTCTACCACACAGCAGTGTGCTCTCAACATGGTACAAATGAGCAGAATTTTAGGAATTCAGCTTGTTATCATAACTGCTCCTTCCTGGGTTATCTCAGAGACGCCAAGAAAATGACCACTTGACCACTAGAGATGTCTGTTTTGTAGTATACCACTATTGCTATCTTCATCTCTTCTCAACCTTGCAGGGTTGTTATGAAGATAACAATATTGACACGATATTTATTAGCCCAGTTATTAGCTAGCCTGAAGTAGGTGCTTAATAAATTCTTATTCCTTTCCCTATCCTTTACCCTCCCTATGAACACTGGAAGGACAAGGATGAGCATTAGATGTGTAGAATCAGAGGACCTGGATTTAAGCTCCCTTCCTGACCCTTATTAGCTGTGTGTCCTTGGTCTAGTCTTTTAACAGCAGCCTTGGTTTTACCATCTGTAAAAGAGCTATAATAAATCTTAGGGTGCCTACATCTACTTCACAGTAGAGGAAACTCTTCATAAACCTTAAAGTATCATCTAAATATGAATGGTCATTGTCATTTTTCAGCAGCTTTATCCCATCCTGGCTCCCACCCAAGCCATCTCCCTCTTCCCTGCCCACATCACCTGGATATTTCTCTTGATGATGTCCCGGGTCAGCTGAACCTTGCCAGTACTAGGATCCACCCCAGCCAGTGGTACCATGACCTCACCAATGACATCATCCCGGGAGAAGCGGTCAAAGCTGAGGACCAGAAAGTGTAGCACAAGATCCTGCAGCTGGCTGTAGGGGATGCCATAGAAAGTAAAGGTCTCATCGAACACAGGGTCCAGGGTCTTGCGTAGCACTCTTGTCTTCACACGGTGCCGTTTGTCTGGGAGGATGGTCATTTTGATGTAGGGATCGGAGCCCTGGGTCTGGTCATCCATCACTGGCAGCCCATGGGCTTCTTGGATTGTCACTACCAAGGCTTTTTTGGGGAAATTATAGTCCACTGAGAAGGTAAGAGACCCCAACATAACATCTTCTTCTGGGGAAGATGGGGAAGCGGTTTTGCTTCCCCCAGGGGTCAGGCTCTGAACTGGGCTCAGTTCATCCCCATAGTCCACCTTGATGGGGAGCTGGTCTATACAAGGGCTAGTGTTCAGCCCTCCAGGACTCTTCTCTCGGTTTAGAAGACCTGATTCGGCTGCATCTACCAAGAGATTCCCCCGTCCACCATCCCGCCCTGGGCCACCTTTGTCTCTCCTCACGCGGATGATTTTCTTCTTGTTGCTCAGAGTCTCAGGGTAGATGCTGATGCCCTTCAGCATGTGAATAAACTTGTAAGGGGGCGTCTTGTGCTTCTTCTCAGCCTGTTGGTGGCAGCAGGTCCAGACAAAGACTGTCACAGACACAGACACCACCAGCACAGTGGCCCCGATGAGTCCCAACACCACGGGGGATACATCTGAGGGAGAACAGAGCACAGTCAAGGCTGGAGGACCTCCATTCTTACCCCTCCCCTTCCCGCCCTGTGTCATTTCTCATTCACTCATTCAGTCACTCATTCAATCACTCAGTGTCAGAGAATCTCAGAGCTGGAAAAGAACTGGTAGCCATTTAATCTAACCCAAATTTAAACATGGTCCTCTTCACCAACCCACCCCATACCAGTTCTAATAAACTCTCCAGGGGTAGTGACTTCACTACCTGTTAAATCAGGTGTACTGATCTGGCCAATTCCAGATTTTACTTGTATTTTCTAGAGAGCCAAAGCCAGAGACCAAATGACCCGAAAGTAGAAATCTGGATGGAGGCAGGTGGGATAAAGAGAGTTATTGGGAAGATTCCTCTGTAGCTACCTAATGACAACTGATACCTAAAAAAAAAGGAATTCCTCCCAGTTCTCATTACAATATACTCAATAAGTGGACTAGTCTCTGATTTTCTTATACGTTTCTCTTGTCCTCAGACCATGTGATCCAGTGATGTTCCTTGCTTCTCCTCAAGTAAGATTTGATTTTGGGTCTTTTCACTGGCTGCCCCTCATGCTTAGAATGCTCTCCTTCTCATCCTTGTCTTCTGATTTCCCTAGTTTCCTTCAAGTCTCAGTGAAAATCCCACTGTCTGCAGGAAACCTTTCTTAGGCTTCCTTAATCTCCATTTCTTCCCTCTGATATCATCTCCAATTTATCCTGTACATATCTTGTTTGTACATAGTTTTTGCATGCTGTGTCCCCCATTAGAATCTGAGCTCCCTGAGAACAGGGACCATTTTTCTTTTGTTTTATTTTTACTTTTCTTTATATACCCATTATTAGCACACTGCCTGGCACATAGCAAGGGCTCAATAAATATTTATTGATTGACTTGACCTACGACTTCTAATGAAGGCAAATACAGCACAGTCTACTTCTATATTGGAGTTCCAATTGTTAGCAAGTTCTTCCTGAAATAACCCTTAATGCATTCGTGTAGTGCCTGGCACATAGTAGGAGTTTAATAAATGCTTGTTGACTTCATCGACCTCAAGACTAATTTTGCCCCTTGCAGCTTCGATCCATTGCTCCTACATCTGCCCTCTTGGGTCAAGCAGCACAAGTTTCATTCTTCTTCTACATGCTAGTCCTTCAAATACCTGAAGACAATTATTGGATACTGGTTGAGTATTTCCTTCTCAAGGCTAACTAGCTCAGTTCTTTTAACTGATTTTCCTATAAAACAGATCCTTTGGGGGCAGTTGGGTAGCTCAGTGGATAGAGAACCAGGCCTGGAGACAGGAAGTCCTGGATTCAAATGTAGTCTCAGATACTTCATGTCTGTGTGACCCTGGGCAAGACACATAGCCCCAATTGCCTAGCCCTTACTACTCTTCTACCTTAGAACTGATACTTGGTATTGACTCTGAGACAGAAAGTAAGGATTTTTAAAAACCCAAAAAAATCTGATCCTCCTATTACATGAACTCAAGACTCCAGGTGCCCCTCCTCTCAACGATCCAAAGATGATCAATGGTCTTCCTAAACTGTAGCACCTAGAATTGAACACATTCCAAATTTGGTCTGATCAGTTTACACTATAGTAGGGTTACTGTTTTCTTCTTCCTAGAAGTCACACCTCTCTTAAAGTAGCCCAGGAGGGCATTAACTTTTGGAGGGGCATCATAGTATGCATGTTGATTCCAGTATGGGTTCAAGAGAATCAGCAGTCAAAAAGATCTTGCTCAATTGGGAGGCTGAACTGGAACCAACAAAATGAATTTTATCAAGGATAAATATATAGTCTTGCATTTAGGTTAAAAAAATTACCAACTTGGTAAAATTACTATTATTATTATTTAAACCCTTACCTTCTGTCTTAGAGTCAATATGTGTATTGGCTCCAAGGCAGAAGAGTGGTAAGGGCAAGGCTATGGGGGTTAAGTAATTGGCCCAGGGTCACACAACTAGGAAGTGTCTGAGGCCAGATTTGAACCCAGGACCTCCCATCACTAGGCCTGGCTCTCAATCCACTGAGCCACCCAGCTGCCCCTACTTGGTAAAATTATTAAAGAAGGTTTATGGAAGATGAAGAAGCCTTGGCTTGATAGCAGTTCTTAAGGAAATCCAAAGTCTTGTCTCAGAGAATTGACAAACTTGTTATGAGTCAACAGAGTGAAGTGACTGACCAAAAAGCTAAGGCTAAAAATAAACAAGTTTAAAAAAAGAGAAAGAAAAAAAACTCAGACTGTACTAATAAAAGTAGAATATTCAGAACAAGGAAAGCAGCTTTGAGCTCACCACCTTGAGCTGCTCAGATCGAATTGGGTGTGCTGTTTTCAGCCCTGGACATATCTTTTTTTTTTTTTAAACTCTTGCCTTCTGTCTTAGTATCAGTTCTAAGACAGAGGAGTGACAAGGGCTTGGCAGTTGGGGTAAATGACTTGCCCAGGCTCACATAGCTAGGAAGTGTCTGAGATCACATCTGAACCTAGATCCTCTGACTCCAGGCCTGGTACTCTATCCACTATATTACTGAGCTGCGCTCCCATAAGGCATTTTCAACTAGATAACTAGATATCATAATAGATTTCTTAAACGGAACACGTCCAAAACAGAATTTATTATCTTCCCCCCCAAAAAAACCTTTTTCTTCCTTAATTATCTCATTCTGTCTGTATCATCCCACAGATTCCTATTCACCAAGTTTTCAATCTTTGTCATCCCTGACTCTTCATACCTATCTTAACCAAACAGTGACCAAGTCTTGTTGATTCTACCTCCAAAAAACCTCATCTCCATCTCCTTCATGGCTACCTTCCTGGTTCAGACTCTTATCACCTCTTGCTTTTACTATCGAAACAAACTCTTAATTGGTCTTCCTGCATCCAATATTTCCTTTGCAATATTCTTTGTTGTCATTTCAGCTGTGTCTGACTCTTGGTGATCCCATTAAGGGTTTTCTTGGCAAAGGTACCAAAGTACTTTGGCATTTCTTTCTCCAGCTCATTTTACAGATGAGGAAACTGAGGGCAATAGGGTTAAATGATTTGCCCAGGATCTCACAGCTAGTGAGTATCTGAGGCCAGATTTGAATTCAGGAAATGAGTTTTCCTGATCGCAGGCCTGTCGCTTTATTCACTGCGCCACCTAGCAGCCACCTAGCTATAATCTACACAGCTGCCAAAATTGATATTTCTTTCTTTTCTTCCCCCCCCCCAAAATAACCCTTACCTTCTGTCTTGATTCCAAGGCAAAAGAGTGGTAAGGGCTAGGCAATGGGGGTTAAGTGACTTGCCCAGGATCACACAGCTAGGAAGTATCTGAGGCCAGATTTGAACCTAGGACCTCCCATCTCTAGGCCTGGCTCTCAATCCACTGAGCCACCCAGCTGCCCTCCAAAACTGATATTTCTAAGCAATACGTCTGACAATGTCATTCGTTTGCTCAATAAATTTTGGTGGCTTCCAACTGCTTTTAGGATAAAATACAAATTACTTTGTTTGGTGTATAAATTCCTGATGGTCTGACTCTAGCCTATTTTTCCGGCATATTACACATTGCTTATCTTCACTGTCCTAATTGCCTTTTCCTGTATGGCATTCTATCATGGTTGGCCTAGATGGCCTCTGAGACCTCTTCTATCTCTGTTATCTATGTTCCAGGAAGCTTTGCATAGGTTATCCACCTTCCCTGGAATACATTCCTTCCTTGGCTTCACTTAAGGCTCTCTAATTTCACTCAGGATAGAGCACTGGGCCTGGAATCAGGAAAACTCATCTTCATGAGTTCAAAACTAGCCTCAGACACTTAACTACTTGTGTGACCCTGAGCAAGTCATTTAACCCTATTGCCCTCAATTTCTTTAATCTGTTAAGTTTACTGGAGAAGGAAATGGCAAACTATTCTAATATTTTTGCCAAGAAAATCCCAAATGGGGTCATGAAGAATTGGCTATACCTGGAACGACCAAAAACAACAGTTTTCCTCAAAGCTTAGTTCAAGTGCCATCAAGGGCCTATACTGGTTAATTTTCATTCAGCCAGAAATTACTTTGTATTTATTTAGTTGACATTTGCATTTATTTCATAGTATAATAGAATTTAGACCTAGAAGGGACCTTAGGGGCTATATAGTTCAGTCCACTCATTTTATTGATGAGCAAACTAATGTTTGGAAAAGTTGTGACTCGCCTAAGGTCATACAAATAGTAGCAGAAATAGAATTTGAAATCAAGTCCTTAGACTTCAAATCCAGTGCTTCCTCTGAGAAAGTGTTGAATTCAAAGTAGAAAGCACTAAGAGACACAAATGATCCCTTAATTGCCAATTGAATGGCCTCTTCTCAACCGATATCTTTTTGGACCCCTGTAGCCTTTGACACTTGCATTCTCTCTCTTCCTTGATCCTCTCTTCTCTAGGTTTTCCTAATATCACTTTCCTGGTTCTCCTTCTACCTATCTGACTACTGCTTAGTCTTCTTTGCTAGATATTCACCCAGGTCATGCCCATTCTTTGGGTGTTACCCTAGGGCTTTGTCCTGGGCTATCTTCTATTCTTTCTGTTGTTTTTTTTTCCTTGATTATTTCCTCAACTCCCAAAGATTCAATCATCATCTCTAAGCTGATGATTCTCAAGTTTACTTACCCAGCTCTAATCTTTCTGCTGACCTCGAATCTCATATCTCCAATAGCCTATTAATATCCTGAAATGGGTGCCTATAAACATTTTAAACTCAATGTTTTCAAAACTGGATTCATTATCTTTGCCCTCATTCCCCCTACCAATGACCTCCTGCATTTCCAAACTTATCTATTACTGTTGAGAGCACCATTATCCTTTATTCCTTAAGATTCCCAACCTAGTTGTCATTCTCAACCCCTTACCCTCTCATACCTCCCAAATCCAATCTGTTGCCAAGGATTATTAATTTTATCTTTGTAATACCTCTCTTCTATGCCTTTTTCTCTCCTTTGATACTGCCATCACTCTGGTACAGATCCCTGAATTATTGCAGCTGCTTGTGGGTCTTTGTGCTTTAAGCCTTTCCCCCTTCCAGTTCATCCTCAGCTATCAAAGTTAATTTCCTAAAGTACAGGTCTGACCAAGTCAGCCCTCTAATCAAAAAAATCCAGTGGGCTCCTATCAAATATGAATTCCTTTATTTGGCATTCAAAATACTTCATTTCTTCATAACTTGATTTCCCTTATCTTTCTAGTTTTCTTACACCTTACACCCCTCCCACCTTCTACACATACTTTCAAATACTCTGTGACACTGGCCTCTTAGCTATTCCTCCAGCAAGGAAACTCCAATTGCCAACTCTGGGCATTTCCCCTTGCTGTCTGTCTTCCTCACCTATTTCTCCTGGCTTCCTTATCCTCCTTCAAATCTAGGCTAAAATCTCAACTTCTACAGAAAGCCTGTCCAAATCCTTGTTAACTGTGTTGTTTTTCCTCCATCTGTTGTTTTCTGTTGATCGTTATATTGCTTATTTGTACATAGTTGTTTACATGTTTCTCTCAACCAGACTGTATAAGAGAGTGTCTTTTGTTTTTCTTTGTATCCCTAGTGCTTAGCACAGTTCCCGGTACATATTAGGCACTTAAATGTTTATTGACTGACAACCAGAAATATGATGCCTAAGGTTTCATAGACATTCAAACACGATTGCTTTTAAATATACACATACTGGAGCAACTAAATTCTTAAAGAAAGAGGATCAAAGCATATAGTAAAAATAATAAAATCATAAAGTAGGAAATGGTAATACTTCATTAATGGGATATGACAAATCAAACAAAGATAAGCAAAAAAGAAGTGACAGACCTGAATAGAGTATTGAAAAAAATTATTTGATGGATTTATGGAGAGAATAGAAATAAGGTGGTAAAAGAATGTATTTTTTAAAAACTTCATTGTATTCTGAAGGGCTTATGACAAAGAATGCTAACTACTTCAAGAGAAAGAATTTTTGGAGTAAAAAACCATAACAAAGTTAATTTGGAAGAATAAAAGATCAAGGACACCCAGGGAAATAATGAAAAAAATGCAAAGGAGGGTGGACTTGCAGTCCCAGATCTCAGACTATATTACAAAGCAGTGGTAATCAAAACAATTTGGTACTGGCTAAGAGACAGAAAGGAGGATCAGTGGAATAGACTTGGGATAAGGGACCTCAGCAAGACAGTCTATGACAAGCCCAAAGATCCCAGCTTTTGGGACAAAAATCCACTAATCGACAAAAACTGCTGGGAAAATTGGAAGACAGTGTGGGAGAGATTAGGTTTGGATCAACACCTCACACCCTACACCAAGATAAACTCAGAATGGGTGAATGACTTGAACATAAAGAAGGAAACTATAAGTAAATTATGTGAACACATAATAGTATACATGTCAGACCTTTGGGAAGGGAAAGATTTCAAAACCAAGCAAGACTTGGAAAGAGTCACAAAATATAAAATAAATAATTTTGACTACATCAAATTAAAAAGTTTTTGTACAAACAAAACCAATTTAACCAAAATCAGAAGGGAAATAACAAAGTGGGAAACAATCTTCATAACAAAAACCTTTGACAAAGGTCTAATTACTCAAATTTACAAAGAGCTAAATCAATTGTACAAAAAATCAAGCCATTCTCCAATTGATAAATGAGCAAGGGACACGAATAGACAATTTTCAGTCAAAGAAATAAAAACTATTAATAAGCACATGAAAAAGTGTTCTAAATCTCTGATAATCAGAGAGATGCAAATCAAAACAACTCTGAGGTATTACCTCATAAGATTGGCCAACATGACAGCAACAGAAAGTAATGAATGCTGGAGGGGATGTGGCAAAGTCAGGACACTAATGCATTGCTGGTAGAGTTGTGAATTGATCCAACTATTCTGGAAGG
This sequence comes from Monodelphis domestica, assembly GCF_027887165.1. Classification (NCBI taxonomy): domain Eukaryota; kingdom Metazoa; phylum Chordata; class Mammalia; order Didelphimorphia; family Didelphidae; genus Monodelphis; species Monodelphis domestica. The sequence goes on from NC_077228.1 coordinate 170,641,640, forward strand.
CAATTTGGAATTATGCCCAAAGGGCGCTAAAAGACTGTCTGCCTTTTGATCCAGTCATAGTACTGCTGGGTTTGTACCCCAAAGAGATAAGGAAAAAGATTTGTACAAGAATATTCATAGCTGCGCTCTGTGGTTGCAAAAAATTGGAAAATGAGGGGATGCCCTTCAATTGGGGAATGGCTGAACAAATTGTGGTATCTGTTGGTGATGGAATACTATTGTGCTAAAAGGAATAATAAAGTGGAGGAATTCCATGGAGACTGGAACAACCTCCAGGAATTGATGCAGAGTGAGAGGAGCAGAACCAGGAGAACATTGAACACAGAGACTGATACACTGTGGTACAATTGAACGTAATGGACTCCTCCATTAGTGGCAATGCAGTGATCCTGAACAACTTGGAGGGATATAGGAGAAAAAACACTATCCACATTCAGAGGAAAAACTGTGGGAGTAAAAACACCAAAGAAAAACAACTGCTTAATGACATGGGTTGAGGGGGATATGATTGGGGATGTAGACCCTAAATGAACATCCTAGTGCAAATATCAACAACATGGAAATGGGTTCTGATCAAGGACACATGCAACATCCAGTGGAATTGCACATTGGCTATGGAAGGGGTGGGGAGAGGGGAGGGAGGAATAGAAAATGATTTTTGTAACCAAGGAATAATGTTTGAAATTGACCAAGTAAAAAAAATAATGTAAAAAAAAGAATTTTTGGAGTCAGAATGAACATCAAAGTATATGATTTCCACTTTAATTTATTTGGATTTTTGGTTTTATATGATTATTCTCTTACAAAAATGAACAATATGGAAGTATATTTTGTAAGATAACACACATATAACCAAGATAATTGCTTGCCATTTCTGGGAAGGGGAGGGAGACAATTTGGATCCTATATCTTCAGAAAACTTATGTGGAAAATTGTTATTACATGTAATTGGTAAAATAAGATATCTTTACCAAAAAAATTTCATTGTAGGTTTGTAAAAAATTGAATATGATTCTGGGCATACTAAACTTACAAATAAATGCAGAATGGAAACTTTAGATATTCTTTTAATAGGCCATAACCCTAGGAAATTATAATCAGCTATCTACATTTGATCAAAAGATACCCACCTAACTGGAAGCTAATGAATGACTTATTAAATAATGCATGAGCTAAATGTCAAATGATAAAAATAATAATTATTTTTAAAATGACAATAGTAATATAACATAAAATTTATGGGATGCAGATAAACCAATCCCCCCCATTCCCTAAATGCTTATGTTTTTTAAAAAAAAGATTAATGAGCTGAATGTGGTTAAAAATGAGAGAATCAACAAATCAGCAAACACCAAGCAGCATTAAAGAGGAAATTATTAAGATTAAAGGAGAAATAAATAGAATTGATAATAAAACACATTAATAAACAAAATAAATTATTTTAAGACCAAAACAATTAATAAATTGTTAGCTTATGTTTATGTTGTCCTTATTCCCACACCAACTTACTCTATAACTCACTCCTTGGGGGGAGGTACCAGGTTTGTTTCTTTTTATTTCCAGCATCTAGCATTGTGCCTGTCACAAGTGTAGCAGTCATTTAATAAAATGCTGTTTGACAGAAAAGCAATATGCACAATGATTACATCAATATAAACAGAAAGAACACCCCCCCAAAATGGAATATAACTAATTATAATTTCCAAGCTTGGTCCTGAAAGAAAGATGTGAAAAATACATCTCCTGCACTCCTTTGCAGAGGTAGAGGACTTTAGATATAGAACATTGCACATGCTGTCATACTCTGCTAATTTGCTGGTTAGTTTTAATTAAATGCTTTTACCCCCTTTCTTTCCTTTTAAAATCTTTATTACAAGTAATTATTCATTGGGTATTGGACATGAAAGTGATGTAAAAATAAAAGCTATCAATAAAAATGTAAACTTAAAAATGCTGAATGAATGAAGTTTTAAAGTTTTAAAGAAGCAAATTTCCTTCAATATAAAAAAGACTTCTAACAAGTAGAGCGGTACAACAATGGAATTGGCTATTTTGTGAACTACTGAGTTTCCTGTCACTGGAATTGTTCAGGCAGAAATTGGATGACTGACTACCTGTCAATGATACTGAGGAAGGAATTCTTACATGGGATGCTAGGTTAGACTAAATGATCTTTAACTCTAATCCAGTTCTAGAAGTATATAAACAATGATATAAGCTAAGAAGGAAAATAAAGAAATTTTAAAAGCTGATTCTTTTAAAAAATTTATTTATTTTTACCAAATCTCCCTATTTTACCCAGGGCAGGGACTATTTATGGGTCCAACCCCTCTACTGATTGATTGGCAAGGGAACTTTAACTTCCTCTATTTCCAACCTGAGGTGGTTTGCCCCTCCTTAGGGTATCTGTGGTCCCTCATTCCTGGGAGCTCACCCATGTTGATACTGAACTTAAGGTGAACACCCAATCAGCTTAGTCCACTGCTGTTCATAACTCCAAATTTCCACCAACCTCAAGTTTCTTGGTAGTTGGGCGTACAGCCATGTGCTATCATACCCAGCTGAAAAAAGAGCAATGCCAAGGTACAAACAAGATAAACAAAATAAACCAAAGATACTTAGATTGATATATAATATTTAGACTATAAAAGGGGAAGGGAACCATATCTTATTATGGTAGAAATGTACATGCTAAGCTCCTAGAAGAGTGGAAAAATCATATATTGTTAAACCTTTGTAGCAGTGTATGCAAATAATGCCCAACATTGTATGTTATCTATAATATATATTTAATAAATATTTGTTGATGGATGCATATAGCTAGAGAAACATAGAAACTTTGTGAAGGATGAAGGGATGTAGGTGAAAGCTTCAGTGAATAAATCAGGAGATGGTCTCTATAGCTTTTCTCCTCTGAAATAGCACTTTCATGCAAATTATTTGTTCATTATTAGTGAACATGGATGTTGAAGGACTCCACAAGAGGTAACTTGGGCTAGAATATGAGAGAGAGAACTATATAATCTAGTTACAACTCTCAGGTCCTATATACACTGCCAAGTGGCTGATTTACTTTGCTATTATAATACCTTCCTTCTTGTTACCATAGTTTGTGAAATGTCCACATCCTAGAGGAAAAAGATTTTCCAGTTCGTGGGTTTTCTACATCAGAGATTTCAAAACTCACAGCTCAGCTTCATACAACCCACAATATTCCTGAATGAAGCTCAAACCATTTTAAAATAGAACTGATAAATAAATAACAAAATAAATAAAAACACAATTAAAAAGATAATGTTACATTTTAAAAGTCAGTCAATAAGCAGTGTGTGCAGAGATCCTTATATATAGCTTAGTGGTTTCCATATCTATTTTTTAACCCTTATCTCCTATTTTAGAATCAATACTAAGTATTAGTTTCAAGACAGAAGAGTGATAAGGATTAGGCAATAGGTAAATGACTTGCCCAGGATCACATGGTTAGGAAATAGATGAGGTCATATTTGAACCCAGGACCTCTCTTCTCTGAACCTAGTTCACAATCCAGTGAGCCACCTAACTGCATCCTCTATTTGTGTTTGATACCACTGATATAAACCACTTCTTACTATTTCTTACTTTTCAATATGTTCCTGATTATTATAGTACCCTATTCCACGTCAAAAGACAGGGTGGGAGGAAACACAGGAAAGGAAGGGACATCAAAGGTCATTTAGTTAAATGCACTCCTGAATAATAATCTCTACATCATTCTTGATAGGGTGCCAAAACTCATATTCTAGTCAAAGATTTAATGGTGAAGGCAATTGAAATTAGTGGTTATAAAGATTTTTAGAGTGGCCATATATTATAGTGAGGTTTTTTTTTTTTTTTAAGCATTGGCATTCAAGTCCAAAGACCTGTGTTTAAGGGGCAGTCCAATCAATAAACAATCAATTCACATTTAGTAAGTGACTATTATGTGCCAGGTATTCTGCTAAGTGATAAAGATACAAAAAAATGCAAAAAATAGTTCCTGCTTTCAAGGAGACTATAATCTAATTGTTCTGGGTGACCGTGATATATGATCGTAGGTAAGTTACTCAACTTCTACGAAGCGGTTTTCTCATTGGAAAAATAGGATTAATCATAATGGATATTATAATGACAACATTTTAAAATTACATAATGCTTTATTTGATAACCACCCTATGAGGCAGGTACTATAGGTAGCACCCCCATTTTATAGATAGGGAAATAGACTTGGTGATACCATGGCATCAGCGGATCTTATATAGATCCAGAACTGGAAGAGAGTTCAGAGGCCATTTTGTCCAACTCCCTCATTTATAGATGGAGGAACCAGCATCTCAATAGGATTCTTTCCTGCTTATAGAGCTTGCAAAAAAGACTTCTTTCCATTTTCCTGTCTGAGACAATTCTCACCCTTCCAATGTTCTAGCATAGATAGTCTTTCCAAAGTCTTTCCCATATCGATCATTTTTACGAGGGATGTAGGACAAAAATTAAATAATCTATTGCTGAAGTGGAGGAAATGTTCAGCAGAAATGGTAGAGGGAAGAAGTCAGAGGCACAAGAAATAGCAGGGTGATAGAAAGATCATTGTCGTCCTCAAGGAGAAATATATGACTCCAAATAGGGAATAGGAAGCTGGAGCTACAGGAGATGTGGGAAAAAGCAACAAAGTCAATGATTTATATTTTGAGACTTCTGGGAAGAAGTGGTCCAAGTGGAGGAAGTTTACCAGATAGGTTTGGGGTTGTTTTACTCCTAAATTGTACACCTCTTTCCTTGTGCCCTTTGAGTTTAAACTCACTTCCAAAGGCCTCAAACTTGAGAGTGGTGAAAGCCTCCAAACCTAAGCAAGACTTTTTGGCCTCATTCTGGTCAGGCAAGTCTTGATGATCAAGTTTCCTGGGCAGTTTGCAAGCCAATTTGAAGGGGTTTCTCAGGTGGAGAAAAACAATCTCTCTGGTCCACGATTTCAGACTACCATATCCCACCAGTAGGGTAAACTAACAGAGAACATGGGGCATTCATTCTTCAGGGGAGTGGAAACTGAGAAAGTTGGGGGTTTAAAGGTTTATCCTCCAGCAGATAGCGGGACTCTCCTATACGGGGGGAAAAAAGCTGCTTCCTCCTTTCCCAACCTCGTCCCTCTTCTCTTCTCTTCACTTCTCTTCTCTTCTCCCCTCCCCCAGGGCTGTAGCTTATCCAGCAGGGGCCAAGTGGGGCTGGGCCGGGACGGCCCGCTCCGAGATGACGTAATGCTTTCTCTGGTACACAAAGCGGCCTCCCCCGGGCTCCAGCCTCTCCCGCCCCTCCTCCTTCGGCTTAGGCTCGGGCCCTCAGGTGAGGGTTCGAATCCCCCTTCCTCCTGCTCTCCAAGAGCTAGCCCGAGGGATTTGGGGAACAAAGGCCCGGGGAAAGAGAGCCGAGGCGCAGTCTGGCGGCCCAGAAATAGACATCACGTCATTCTCCCAGCCCAGCATCACTAAACGCCATTAGGTAGCATCGGACAGACCCCACCATTACTATGCAGAATTAAGATGCTAGAGAGTAGCCCCGACCTCAGACAGGGAGGTCCAGCAGAACTGTTCCTCTCCTGTACCCCCCTCCCCTTCAGGCTCACTCTCGGGAGGCCGCCTCCCCTGGCTGCCAGCCACTCAGCCCACAATCCCCAAGCTGCCATCTTAATACCCCATCCCCAGTGCCACCTCCCTCCCTGCAGCCTTATGATGTAGGGAGGGGAAGGGACACCGCCCTTCACGCCCTTAAGGCGAGGGTTTGTCTTCCCCCGTACCTGCTCTCCAAAAGGAGGGATTCAGCTACGTTGTGTACCCCCTGTTTCTCTTCTATCTCAGTGCTCACAGTGACCCGGGAAAGGTTTTCAAACCTTTCCACCACCCCCACCTTCCCACTAAGCTCTGGTCTGGTGCCAGACCTGGCTTGGCCCACTCCTGAGGTCCATACCTCCAAGGTCTGGGTTCTGTGTGCTATTACTGCCCAGCGTTCCTGGCCTATGTTTTTCTGGGTTGGACACTGCCAGGGTTCTGGTCTCAGTGAAACTCATATCTGCCGTTAGGAACTAGTATCTTTGCTGTGGTTCCAAACACATACTACATTTCCCAAAATCCCGAACCCCACTCACCAAAGCTGGGTCGAATGTTGGTGATCTCGGCCATGGCGTAATCAGCAGCACTTGCTGTAAATCGGTTCCCAGCTTCCTGAGAACTCCAGCACCCCTCTGTTAGTGCAAAGGCCGCAGCTGCAAGATGCCGATAAGGTAAACGGAGGAGGAAGACTTCTCCTGCGATGGCTTGGCCTCACCGGGCCAGCTGCGGGTCCACCTAATATGCTCTAGGGATGCTCTGAGCTAAAGATGCAGGTGCAGCCAGACTGGTCCTGATGCGAGGTAAGCTCCGCCCTTTTCCGAACAGTCCCAGGAATAAGGCTCCGCCTCTCTCCGAACAGTCTTAGACTGGAGGTCCCTCTACTTTCCGAAACATACCGAAGAAGAGACCACGCCTAGTTTCGAAGCCCTAGGGTTAAAGGTCCCGCTTTTTTACGAGTATTCTGGGAAAAGTGCAAAAATCCTGAGGCCAGAAGGAGAAGACAGACGATTTAAATCTTTCTTTCCTTGATTAAAATGGGAAACCTATAGCTCGGATGAACAGGTCTTAAAATAGTAGCGGAATGTTCTGGGTGACAAGGAACACAGAGAAGTGGAAAAACAAATTTCAGACTATTTGAATTCCAGTATTGATTAGATCACTGGTGTTACGGTGCATTTCTATGTGCCCACAGTATTATGAATACCTTCATATACTCTAGATGTTAATGATTTAGCACCAAACTACCAAAGCTGCGCATTAAAAAAAATGTCCTTATGATTTTGAATATACTCCCCAGTTATCACTCTAATGATCATATTATTACTTAGCCTTTCAAAAAGAAAAAAAAATCCCAACAAAAGCGTCCTTAAAAAAATTCCTTACACCAACTCTCAGCATCATTTTAGTTGTGGAAATTTGGCCTCGCTTTTAAAAAATCATATGAAATTCTCCCAGATTTTATGTAAATCCTAGCATAATATATTTGTACGTCTTACAATTTCTTCATGCCCATGTAGGACCTCGTAAACAAGTGCATTTGATTTATTTGGTTGAATACAGTCCCTGAATCTTTCCAAGGTCCCTCTGACTTTGCTCCAGTGAAGGTATGGTATTTGGAAAGTTAACACTTCTCGAGGTCCCAAATCCTGCATGCCATATGCCTCATGGCGAGCAAATATCTCTCCTCTTGCATTTCAAAATATTCCCTTACTTAGCTGAGGGTGGGAGATGAGGAAGAAGAAAATGAGACTTTTAGCCAGGGCCCCTTTAACTTTTTTCGTCAGCGACAAACGTGTCAGCTCTGCCTTCATTTTGCCCTGACTCAAGATGTCAGCCGACAGGAGCGCATGCTCAGTTTTGGTCCCACCTCCTGGAACGCGGTTGGGGGCGCGCACGTCCAGCTCTGACGTTGGATGACTTCCGGTGGTGGCCTGAGCGGAGTTTCCGCGGGCTCAGGCCGGCCGGTGAGGGTGCCTGGGTCGCGCGGTCCGGGCGGGAAAGAGGCTGGCGGGAGTGAGGGAAAGGGACTTCCGGGAGTGGAAGTCGAGGAGTGTAGATCACGGAAAGCGAGAGACGGAGTGAGGGAGCTGAAGATAGACGGATCCAATAGGAGGATATGTGAGGGAAGGGGGGCGGCGGGAGTTGAGAGTCAGGGGTCACCTGGTGGACTTCGGGGGTCAGTGGTCGCCTGAGGAGACTTGTGGGAAGTTGAGGCCTGGGAGGCCAGGAGGCGTAAGGAGACTGCCTTACTTGGGAAGGTGTTATCTCTGCTGGGGAAGTAGCGGGGGGGTGGGGAGGGGCGAGCGCCAGCTCAAGGCCACACTTTTCAGGAGCAGGGGACTCAGAGGCCTTGCTCCAGTGGGCAGGGCAGTCACTCTCGCTGTTTGTTCCTGTGAGACCATAGTTCCCGAGGGACCAAGTGACTTCTGTGGGACTCCCCGTGTATGCCATTGAGGTGCTGAAAATTGGGCACCTGAGTCTTAGTCCAGGCTCCTTCGACAGACTAACTTTGGGCAAGTAACTATGTTGCTTTTATGAGGCTGTAAAATGCTAGGTTAGGGTACCCTCACTCCAGCTTACACTTTCATAATGCTGAACATTTAAATGTTAAGTATTTATCACCTATTAGATGTCATCTAGTAGTGCAATAGAAAGATAATTAGACTGGAGTAGGAGGGACCTGGGTTGGAATTCCAGTACAGATACTTAGCTAGCTGTGTAACTTTGGACTAGTCACATCATAATCTCATTAGGGCTCAATGTTCTATGTAAAATGAAAAGGTGGGGTTATGGAGGTGGGGAAGAGAATAATCTTTTAAAATCCTGAATTGGACTAAATGTCATAATCCAGGATGTCATTCTTTTTATGTGTGTGTGTTTGGGAGGGAGAGGAATCCTGACTTATGATTTCATCAGTTCAGGGAACTCTTTCAAGAAGAAACTACCAATGCAGATTCAAAACTGTTGTGGAACTTACAGTCATAGAAATTTTTCTGGGGGTCATTGAGAGGCTAACTGACTTGTGTAGTTAACATATCCAATATGTGTCAAACTTGAATTCAAGTCTTCCTGACATTGAAAATAGCTCTTTTTCCCCTCCATTATTTGGATTAGCCATAGGGCTTTACAATTTATAATCCAAAAGCTAGCAGACAGGATTTGTGAGGTTATTACCTTGTCAGATCATCCCTGTGTAGGAGTCACTTCATTAAATACCTGACAGGTGGTCATTTTAAGATTCTTTTCTTGATCACTATGCCATGGAGTGAACTTGATGTCTCACAGGGTAACCCATTACTTTTTTTTTAAAAATAACATTTTTTAAAACTTCTGTTTTAGGATGCATATTAAGTATTAGGTTCCAAGGTAGAAGAGCAATAAGGGCTAGGCAGCGGATGTTAAGTAATTTTCCCAGGGCCATACAGCTAAGAAGTGTCTGAGGCTAATTTGAACCCAGGACCTTGGGACTCCAGGTCTGGCTCTATCCACTGCACCACCCAACTTCTCCATTATGTTTTTTAAAAGCTTTATTTGTTCGAAAGTTCTTATATTGAACTAGTTTGCTTCCTGTAACTTTTCCCACTTAGTCCTAGTTCTAGACTTTGAAGATACCTAAAGTTTAACTTTTCTCATAACAGCCCTTACTTGAAAACAGCTGTCCTGTTCTCCCCAAATCCATCTCTCTTTAATCTAAATAGTGCCCATTCTTTTAACCAGTCCTCTTAACATAGTTTATAACACTATCATAGTTGCTCTTCTCTGATCATTTCTGTATTATTAGTGCCCCTTTCTGACCAGTATAGTGTGTTAGGACTACTACTCTACCTTGTCCTAAACACTATACTTCTCTTAATGCAGCCCAAGTTTGGCTTAGCTTTATAATATCCATTCTGCCGGGGACATGTTGAGTTTGCATTCATCTAAATCCCAGATCTTTTTAATATAAACTGCTGTCATTTTCCTCATTTTTTTTGTTTGTATAGTTTAAAAAAAAAGCATAAATGTAGGGGTTAGTTGGGTGGCCCAGTGGATTGAGGGTCAGGTCTAGAGACAGGAGGTCTTAGATTCAAATCTGGCCTCAGACAATGCCTAGCTTTGTGACCTTGGGCAAGTCACTTAACTCCCATTGCTGCCCTTACCACTCTTCTGCCTTGGAATCAATACACAGTATTGATTCTAAGAAGGTAAGGGTTTAAAAAAAGAAATAAAATAAATGTGAAATTCAGGACTTCATATTTATTGCTATTATTATTGAAGAAACCTACACCTGAAAAATGCTTCTTTCATTTTTAAAGTCTATGGATTTGTTAATCTAAACATTTAAAAACATAACATGAAAGTAAACAGAAATAATACTGTGCAGGCTATGTGTATATCTGTACTCATGGTATAAAGAATAATTGATGAAGAGATGGGTCCTGCTTATAATTCAAGGAAGACAACACTGACACATGCTCTTTAAGAGAATTAGTTAATTTGGTGGGAATACATGTGCATCATAAATATAGTAGCATTGTGTTTCTTTGAGGTATTATTATGATTATCACTATTTAATATGAGGATGTTGAGTACTTGTTCTTATCCTTTCAGGATGGAGAACATCTGGGATTCTGCTTATTTTTAAAATGCTTCCTTGTAAGAAGAGAAGAACTACTTTGTTATCATCCCCACAGCATAAAGATAGCCAGGATGAGACCCATTTTGACCTAGAATCAACTACTAACCCAGAACCTGACCAAGTTACAGACTTGGGAACAGTGTCATTACCCTGGGGACTGAGCCATGTCAGAACACCAGGTTTGGACGTGCAACCTATGCAGGATGTTGGTGAACATATTTGTAAGGAGGATCCATCTGCCTCCAGATTGCTTGCTCAGGACCCAGATATAGCAATTCTAAAAGCTATTGATGTTTCCAATACTCAGGAAATAAACCTTCCTTCCTTGGAGTCCTCTCAGCCTTGTAATATCCATATCACCAAAGGAAAAATCCAGGGGACATGCATGAGGAGAGGGAAGAGAACTGCACTCAGGCCAGGGCCAGCTCCTAGGGATGATCATCCTAACTTGAAGGAATCTTCACCCTCAGCAGAGGCATGTGAGAAGATTAACAATGAAAGTGGTAAGATGAAAATCTTGAGCATGGTCACTAGGTTTTCATTTTCTGTCAGAGGAATTTTTCTTGTGTCTGACCTAAAACCTGTTTGCTACAGTTTAAGCCACTGTCTCTTGTTTTGGTTTCAGGGGAGTTATCTTGTAGGTACTCAATTAAGTTTCTTTGCTATGTAGCTACCAATATGTTTACTACTTTATTGCAGCAGTTTAGTTGATGTGGATGTCATTTGTCTGATGTCTACCCAAGGAAATGGATCCTGAATTTCTGAAGCATGGTAACAGGGATAGAATCTCTTGCAAGAAGAAAATCATTTGTTGCCTTTTGGGATTTTTTGGAATTAGCATATTGACTTTGTGGAACTTATGCACCATCACATCCAGAGTCAGTCACTAAGAGAACTTCAAAATTAGAAAGGATCTTATTGTTTTACAGATGTGGCTTATCACATGTCCATTTGATTATTATAGTTCTTATGGTTAACCAGTGTACCTTTATTGGCATATTTCTGTTTCTAGAGAATTTTTTGATAGAGTAGAAAACTATCTTATCTAAATGACTAGATTGTGATTGGTGATTTTTAAAGCACAAGTTTCCTTTGCCTTATTCCAGTTTCTTAGTCATTATGAATTACATAAATAAACTTGGCTTTTGATCTTAAAGTATTTAAATAAAGTATAGCTCCCTGCATGCAACAGTCACTCTATTATTTGCTAGTCTTGAAAATTCTTATTTTGGTATTTATATTCAACTTATTGGGACAGTTTCTTTGTCTTACTTTGAAAGGATATTATAATCAAAGAATATCAAGAGTTGGAAGATATCTTAGAGGTCATCTAGTCCAACCTCATGCCAGTGCAAGAATCTCCTCTACTAAGGTAGCTAGGTAGTTCAGTGGATGGAGAGCCAGGCCTGGAGATGGGAAGTCCTGGGTACAAATATGGCATCAAATGCTTCTTAGCTATATGACCTTGGGCAAATCACTTACCTCAATTGCTCTTACTGCTCTTCTGCCTTAGAACCTATACTTAGTATCAATTCCAAGATAGAAGATAAGGGTTTAAAAAAAAAAGAATGCTGCTATGACATCTCTAAAAAGTGGTCATTTGTCCTTTAATTGAACTTGTCTAATGATGAAAAACTCAATAGTCATTAGATAGCCCAGTCTATTGTTAGTTTAAATTGTTTACTGGGCTTGTTTTTATTTTGAATTGAAATTTACCTCTCTATATACTTTACCGATTGGTTCCAGTTCTGTCCTATGGAACTAAATAGAATAAGTTTAATCTCTTTCACCTGATAACCTTTCAAATATTCAAGCCCTGATCAGTCTTCTAAGTCTTTTTGAGGCTAAACATCACAGTTTTTAGACAACTAGAATGCTGGATTTGGGATTCAGGAAAACCTGAGTTCAGATCTGCTTCAGACATTTTATTAGTTATGTGACCCTGAGCAAGTCACTTTAACCCCTATATCTTTCTCAGTTTTCTGATGATAATAGCACCTACCTCCTAAAATTGTTATGAGGATAAAATCAGTTAACGTGTAAAGTGGTTTGCAAATCTTAAAATGTATATAAATGTTAGTTATTATTGTTTATATTATTTTATCTGTTTCCCTTATGGCATTATTTCAGGGCCTTCATCATCCTGATCAACCTTTGAATGAATCCATTTTACTTTGTCAGTGTTCCTCTTAAAATATGTATTATTCTAGTTATGATCTAATTAGAATAGAGTACAGGGAAACTGGTACTTCTCTTGTGTTCTCTCTATATTTCTGTGTAATGTAGCACAAGATCATATTACCTTTTTTGGTATCACATCACTGTTGAACTTTTGAACTCACAATCAACTGAAAAATCCTTATCTTTTTTTTATATGAACTACCTGTCAACTTGAGGAAGCTAGATGGCTCAGTGGATAGAGCACTGGGTCTACAGTCAGGAAGATATGAGTTCAAATTCAGCCTCAGACACTCACTAGCAATGTTTCACTGGGCAAGTTACTTAACTTCTTTTTGCCTTAATCCATTGGAGAAGGAAATGGCAAACCACTCCAGTATCTTTGCCCAAAAAACCCCATATCTCTAGAGTTAGAGAGTTAGACAGGACTAAATGAACCAACAACTGGTCACTCAATCTAAACATATTTACATTTTGTATTTGAGTTTTTGAACTTCAGTGCAGGGCTTCACATTTATTTTGACTGAATTCCACATGTTATATTTTATCTTTTGTTTTAGCTTGAGATATTTTTGGATTTAATGTAAGCATGCCATCTATATTTTCATCCATGTCATTGATGGATTGAGGACAGAGGCCTCTGGTTGATATTAATCCATCATTTGCTAGTTGTTGAATGTGTTCAGTTTAGGTACTATTTTGAGACAATTGCATTAATAGTAAGAAATTTGAGTATAGAACTAGATAAAGAGGTTAGCTTGAGCTCAGGCTATAGATTTTAGAGACATTTACATAAATATATTTAAAACTGTAGAAGTGGATTAATTCACCAGAGAAAAGAATACAGATGAGAATAATGCCAAAGGTAGAGTTTTGGAGAACTCAGAACCAGGGAGAGAAAGGCAGATTAAAAAGTCAGGAACAGGAGCAGCTAGATGGCTCAGTAGATAATCAGGCTTAAAGATTGGAGGTCTTAGGTTTAAATCTGGCCTCACACATTTCCCAGCTTTGTGACACCCTGGACAAGTCACTTAATAACCTCAATTGCCTAGCTCAGTGGTGGTGAAACCTATGGCAAGTGTGCCAAAAAGGGCACACAGAACCCTTTGTGTGGGCATACCTACAATTTCCTGCCAGAGTTTGTTACTAGAAAGCCAGAGGAACTTGAGGTGGAGCTGTCCCCCCCCATGCATCTGAGGACATTACTTACTTCCTCCGCCCCTCTGCCCAGCAGCCCAATGGAAGTGCTTCCTCCCTCCCCTGTCTGGGTAAGGTACTGGGGGGCTCACATGCTGCATGAAGGTGCAGTGCAGGTGGCAGCCTGTTGTGAAAGTGGTGGGATTGGAGAGGAGCTAGGTTTGAGGGGAGCATCCTATGGCATGGTACTTAGCTGGAGGGGAGCAGAGCTGGAGGGGAGCAGAGCTGGAGGGGCTCAGGCCACTCTTTTTCCTCTCTCCCCCTGTGCCTCTCATCACCCTCCCCCCTGCCCAGCAGCCAAATGGGAATATTCCCTCCCTCCCATCTGGGGTAAGAGGAGGCAGGGGGCAGGGAGTGGAGTGAGGTGGGGAGTAGCACTCCATTTCTTAAAGGTTTGTCATTACCGGTCTAGCCTTATTGATTTTCTGCCTTGGAACCAATATTTAATGTTAATTCTAAGACAGAAGGCAAGAGTAAAAAAAAAAAGTCAGGAGTAGTCACAGAAAGTCACTGCCTTTTTCTTTCCCCATTGGGCCCATTTTAAATTTTATTGTCTGAATTCCAATTTTGAGGTGCGCTCTCTCTTTAGATTTCAAAGAGATAGTAGTCATGTTCTCTTCAGTTGAGAAAAGAAAAATTTTTGTGGCTGAGAAATTAAGACAGTGGACAGAACTCTGCAAGCTCTTTAGTGACTTCTGAAGTTTTCAGGAGGGTAGATATTTTCTGGAGTTTTAAAAAAGCTCTAGCTGTATAACCCTAGGCAAGCTGCTTAGTCCCCACTGTTTAGCCCTTACTATTCTTCTGCCTTGGAATCAATATATGTAGTAATTCTAAAATAGAAGGTAAGGATTTTAAAAAAGAAAAGAAAAAGAGCTACTTTTTTTTTTTTACTTTTGACCTTGCTATTCCTCTCATGCCAGCAGCTTGTATATCTTCATCATTTATTTATTTATTTTTAGCCTGTATAGCTTTCATTGCCAAATACCTAGAAAAAGTCTTATTTACTAATGGTATCCATTTCCTTTCTTTTCACTTATGATTCCTTTTCAGTCTGGCTTCTGGGATTTTTACTCAGCTGAAACTATTCTCTCCAAGGTTAACAGTTATTTCTTAATTGCTAAATCCAGCAGCCTTTTTTTAGTCCTCATCTTTCTTGACCACTTTGTACCATTTGGTTCTTTTGGCCATTGCTTTCTTGGATACTCTCTCTGTCCTGGGTTTTCATGACATTGCTCTCTTGGTACTCTTCTTACCCAAATGTCTACTTCTTTTCAGTTTACTGGATCTTCATCCTTATCTTGCCTGTTTATGCTAGGTATTCCCCAAGGTTCTTCTCTAGGCCTTCTTTTATCTTTGGCTTTTAGCCTAATGATCTCATCAGCTCCCATGGTTTCTGTGATCATTTCTGAAGAAAGAACTACTAGATCTATCTGTCTCATGGAGCTCCAGTTTTCTATAGCTCCACATTTCTAACTAAACATTCTGCAGGCATATTGAACTCAAAACATCCAAAGCAGAATTCATTCTTCTCCTTCCTCTGCCCTGCCTCCCCTCCTCATATTTCCAAGAAACCTCCCTTCTTAACTTCTCTAAATTTTTTGAGGACTTTACCATTCTTCTAGTTCCCCAGGTTGGTAACTCAGGAGTCATCCTCAACTTTTCACTTTCCTTTAACCCCATAACCTATTATTTGCCAAGTCTTATGGATTCTACTTTTACATCTTTCAAATCCATCTCTTTCACTCCACTTAACATAGCTACCAACCTGAATCAGGCACTCATCAACTTTTGCCTGGACTAGTGCAAATTTAGTAGCTACCTAATTGGTGTCTTTAGTCTCTTTTCTCACCAGTCTATCTTCCACACAGTTGTCAAATGGACATTCCTAAAATATATATCTAACCATGTCATTCCTCTGCAAAAGAAGCTCCAGTGATTCCTTTTTGCCATTAGGATAAACTCTTCTATTTGATATTTTAAATCCTTTACAATCTAATTCCAGATTGATTACATATTACTTCTCTTACTCCCTATGTTTCAACCATACTGACCTACTTGTTCTTTCCTATGGACAGTGTTCCATTCTTCACCTCTGGGTTTTTGTACAGGCTATTTCCATGTTTTTCCCACCCCTCCACCCTGCTTTGCCTCTGCCTCAATGACCCCATTGGTCTCCATGGCTCAGAAAGTGCTATCTCTTGAAAAAGGCCTTTATTGACCTCCCCCGCCCCGGTTATCAGTGCCTGCTCCCAAATTACTTTCTGTTTACTTCATAAGTATTTTGTATTTGCTTCTCCTGAAGAGATAACTGAACAAAGAATAAAAGTCATGCACAAAAAAAACCTATTATGAAATTGAAGAAAATGTAACTTTATAAGGGAGTTACAAATTTTTAGGAGTTCAGAGGAGGTTTCAAGAAACCTAGAAGGCTAGATAGCTGATACATTGGATTGTAGAATCAAGATTCAAGAAGATTTCAACCTAATGAAATGATGGACTGAATCCAGTAATGTATAATGCAAAACTTAATAGTGTGGCTTCCCAAAAATCCTGATGTAATCTTAGCCT
The DNA here is from genome assembly GCF_027887165.1 of Monodelphis domestica. NCBI lineage: Eukaryota > Metazoa > Chordata > Mammalia > Didelphimorphia > Didelphidae > Monodelphis > Monodelphis domestica. Next base: position 170,657,816 of record NC_077228.1, read on the forward strand.
GGATTAATAGAAATGTGATGACCTCAGCCACAAATATAAATCCTCCTTTTTTCAATATTGATCATATTATATTTGGATTATTATGTTCTGCTCTAGGTAGTGTATTTTAAAGGGGACATTGACAAATTAGAAAATCCTAGAGGTAGAAGACTGTAAATTGGAGAAACGTGGCTTAAAAAAAATTCCAGGCAGTAGCTATGAAAAGCTGAACTTAAAAGATCAGAAGCTTGAGGGTATATCCTTTGTGGTTGCCAAACTGTTGCAGGTAAAAATTAGTTTCTCTTCTAGAAGTATTATATTTTCTGAGGTTTATTAAGGGTTAAGAATTAAAGAAAATACAGAATAAGAAAGCACGTGTCTAGGTCCAGAGAGCCCATTCACAACCACTCACATCTTGCCTGCTAGGTGGAGAGCCGCGTCTGCTTTGAAGCGGAAGTAGGAAGAGAAAAATCAGTAGGCTTTTACAGCCAGTTAAATAGAAATTTTGATCTTGGCCAGGTGAAAATCTCAATGAGATTAGAGGGCATTTCGGGAACTAGAGCAAGGACTTCTGGGGATTGAAGTCCAGGGTTCAAATCTCCATTTTTACAAGATCAGGATAGTAAAGGATTAGACTAGGATAGGAAGGGAACCATGTCTTATGAGGAATTATTTAATATTGAATATTAATTTTGGGAGAGGAACAAGATGAATGTCATTAATTTTTTGGAGGGCTATCATATGGAAGTTGAATTTATTTTACTTCAGAAGCTAGAAGTAGGAGCAATAACTAGAAATTAGAGGCAAATTTCATTTTAATAAATTGAAAAACATTTTAATAATTTGAGCTGATAAAAAATGGAGTAAGTTTAATTAATAGTTTAAGGGCCAGAATGTAAGGGGTAAAATTATGATTGGACTGAATTTTCAGAGAGTGATTGTCAGGAATTTAATTAATTCCAAATGATTTTTTAAACAATTTATAAAATATAGAAAGAGTGAAAATAAGAAAATCAGAGAGAGGATAGGGTAAGACATTTAACTTAACACACTAAGTATTTAGCTCCAGCCCCTGGCTCAACCCAGGCAGGGCTAATTAGTCCTCAGCTGGAGGGGCCTCAGCCTTGACCTTGGGATAAATAAAGCAAGGGCTTCAGTCACACAAAGCCCCTCTCAAGAGGGGAGGCTAGTAGTCCCTTCAAAAAATCCAGGAAAGGAGTCAGTCTTTTTTACTCACCCACATAGTAGCTCAAAGGGAGAGATTTAAGAGCAGTCTGAGGTCTCAAGCTGGAGCTCCTTCAAGATCAAATTCAAGGTGAAAGATCCCCTCACAGGAAGTTCTTGGCATTTTTAAAGACCATTCCTTTTTGTCACTTCCTGTGACTTCCTTCCATTTTACATGTATCAATTACAGCTAAAGCTTTGCTTTAGCTTAGGACTGCCAAGGGGGCAGTCAGTCAATTCTGATTTGTCACCCACTATTGCACATGTGGGTCACAGACCTCTCCCACTCAAGTGTAAGTGGGGTGTATAAGCTTCTGATGATTAAATCTAAAAATGGGCAGAGAAGTATTAATTCCATCTTCACAATAGTCCCTTGTTACAGAGAGTGTTGATATATAACCATCTGTAAAAGATACTGTAGAAAACTTTCTGTTCTACTTAGGAGATTAGTGTATTAAATTGCTAAAGTCCCTTCCAACTTTAACTTCTATTATTCTATAGTATGTATTGAGTACTTTCTACTTTTCTAGTATCGTGGAGCTATGATAAATCTTGTAATCTCAGAAACAAATAACCAGAAAACTATATAAAGCAACATAATCATTCTTTGTCAAAACATGAGGTAAAGACAATAATGGGGCTGCTAGAATCATAGGATTTCAAAATTGGAAAGAATTTTAGAGATCATTTTAATTCAACCCTCTCATATATAGATGGAAAGGGCGTATGGGATTTTCAGAGAATATTAACACCTCTGTTATAACGGTTTGCTAAGCCCTTTTCAGAGCTGCTTCTCTACCTTTGGTTAAAGGTTAGTCAGTGGGTTAGAGGGATGTCTACCTCAAGCATATAAAGACTTCCCCTAGCAGAATGAATGATTGAGAACAATTTGTTTCAATGGCCATAAAGTAGTTGAAGAGGTGCTGTGGAGTGCTTATAGCTTGATCAGACATTGAAGAAGCCAAGGTCAGCTACTGCATCCTAGACCATCACCAGTCATCCTGATTTTTGACTTGCCACTGGACTTTGATGACTGAAGAGAGTGAGACTGACAACTTTTGTGCAATTCTCTCTTTGAAAACTTAAAGGACAAACAACAATAATATAGATGAGAGAATGGTGGTCTAAAAAAACAAGGTGACTGTTTCAAGGTTAAATAGCATGTTAGATCTGAGAGTTAAAAACTACATTGTGCTTTTGTGTTGGAAGTGAGAATAGGGAAGAGATCAGTGGGTTAAGAGTAGTTAGGTAAAATTTTTTTGAAAGAAGTAGGATTTGGACAGAGACATGAAATGTATGTATGATTTGAATATATAGAGAGGTTAGGGAAGAATATGACATATTCCACAAATAAGGAGAATAGCTTCATTAAAGTGGAGCTTTTCTGTAAGAAAAAATAAAGGGAGATAAGATTGTATTTTCAGGTGAGATCAGCAGTAGGAAAAATCAGTCCTAGGTCTTTTAAGGTCCAGGCTAACTATGTGGCCTTAGACAAGTTGCCTAATTTTTGTCCATGTTTTCCCTAGTTGCAAAATGAGAGGATTAGATGATTTCTTAGATCTTATTTCTCAGTGTTATGTGATTTCATGCATATAGTGATGAGACCTTGGCATAAATTAGTAGTGGCAGTGGAAATGAAAGGGAAGGGGGTGAATGCATTAGGAAAGAATTGATAGGACATGGTGATTGATATTGGGGATGAGGAAGAGGAAAATCAGGTGATTATCTATTTATTTATTTATTTATTTTTATTTTTCCATGGTTACATGATTCATATTCTTTCCCCTCACCTTCTCCCTCCCCCCTCCCATAGCCAATGAGCAATTCAATTAGGTTTTACATGTATCATTGATCAAGACCTATTTCCATATTATTGATATTTGCAATATAGTGATTATTTAGAGTCTATATCCTGAATTATATGAGGGGAGATTTTTTTTTAAATTAAGTTTATTCATTTAATTAATTAATTTAGAATATTTTTCCATGGTTACATTATTCATGTTTTTTCCCTACCTCCTCCCAACCCTCTCCTTTAGCCAAGGAGCAATTCCACTGGGTTTTACATGTGTAAAGATCGTACATGATCCTTAACATGATCAAGACTTATTTCCGTATTATTAATAATTGTAATATAGTGATCATTTGAAGTCAACCCCAATCATATCCCCATCAACTCATGTGATCAATCATATGCTTTTCTTCTGTGTTTCTACTTCCACAGTTCTTTCTCTGGATGTGGATAGCATTCTTTCTCATAAGTCCCTCAGAATTATCCTGGATCATTGCATTGTTGCTAGTAGAGAAGTCCATTACATTCACTTGTTCCACAGTGTATCCATCTCTGTGAACAGTGTTCTCCTGGTTCTGCTCCTTTCACTTTGCATTGATTCCTGAAGGTCATTCCAGCTCACATGGAATTCCTCCACTTTATTCCTTTTAGCACAACAGTATTCCATCACCAACATATACCACAATTTGTTCAGCCATTCGCCAATCAAAGAGCATACCCTCATTTTCCAATTTTTTGTCACCACAAAAAAGCACAAACAGCTATAAATATTTTTGTACAAGTCTTTTTCCTTATTATCTCTTTGGGGTATAAACGCAGCAGTGCTATGGCTGGATCAAAGGGCAGACAGTCTTTTAAAGCAAATGGTTGGATCAGTTCATAACTCCAGCAGCAATGCATTAGTATTCCAATTTTGTCACATCCTGAGGGGAAGATATTTTTGAGAGAGTAGTTGATTCCAGTTTTGGTTCTGTTGTGAGGGAGACTGGGAGAAAACATTTATACTTCACAGGTAGGCATTTGAGTAATAAGTTAGGCCTGGAATTGTAGCTTTGAGAGTCATCAGCACAGAGATGATTAAGTTGATGGCTTTGGCACTCACTATTGAAAGGAGAGAAACTGAGGAATGGACCTTTGAAGAAGAAAAAAGATAAGTCATTGGAGAAGTAGAAGCAAAACCAGGATTTGTTTTGCAAAAACCAAGGCAGGAGAAAAGTGAGGTTTTTTAAAAAAAATAAAAATCTTATCTTCTTTTATTCCTCTCTCCTCCATTGAAAAGGAAAGTAAAATACTTAATAAAAATGTGCAGTCAAGCCAAAACAAATTCTCACATTGGCTGTCTCCAAAAATTATGTCTCAATCTGTATCCTGAGCATATTAACCATATGACAGGAGGTGGGTAAAATAATTCCTCTGGCATTGCCATTGGTCATTACATTGATCAGCGTTCTTAAGACTTTAAAAATTGTCTTTATGTTATTGTTGGTGTAGTATAAATTGTTATCTTGATTCTGTTCATCATTCTACTTCATTTTATACAAGTCTCATGTTGCTCTGAAACTATCCCCATTAGAACAGTAACATTACATTAAATTTATATATTATAATTTATTCAATCATTCTCCAGTTGGTAGGTATCACTTTAGTTTTCAATTTTTTGCCACCACAAAATTAACTGCGAGACAGACAGGTTCTGATTAGTGTGAATAAAGAATCCCCTGAATTAATCACATTAGTCTAATTCACACTGCATATTTTCATTGGCCTGGAACCAGTGACTATATTTTACATAATTATTTGAATTTAAATGTCTTTTCCACTTCAAGGGATTCTTTATTTGCACTAATTAAAACCTGTATGTAAATATTTTTGTATTAAAAGGGTTTTTTCCTTTTTTATTTGACCTCTTAGGGCAGTGTTGGCAAAGATGTGGCATGGGTACATTTTTTTTTGTTTGCCCCACTCCTCTGTCTAACTGTCCAAAGCAAGGGCAGGCAGCTCACAGGCAGCTTGAAGTTGCAGTTTGGACACCTGAACTTGAAAAAACTTTACCAATGCTGTTTTAGGGTATAGACCTTGAATGGTGTCTCTGGATCAAAAACTACATAGACACAATTTAGTAACTTTGGGGGTATAGTTCTGAATTGTTTCCCAGAACAGTTGAACTAGTTTACAGATTCACCAACAGTTCACTAATACACCTGCATAAAAGACTCATTTGATATCTCCTTTTTTGCATTTATTTGGGAAATTTGTATTCCCTATATGATACATAATCATTTTTTGTAAAGGTGCCAAGAACAATTTAGAAATTTATATTCTCTTTTCTGTTTCCATTCAGTAATAACCATGTCTATCATCTCTAACTTTTCTAAAATTCTCTTCAGGTTCAGGACCTAGTCTTGTTTATTTTTTCAATAAATTTGTCTTTTGTGAAAGGGGTATATTGATGTCCCCCACTATTATAATTTTAATTTCTATTTCTCTCTGTAGCTCATTTAGTTTTTCTTTTAAGTATTCAGATGCTATGCTATTTGGTACATTTATTGCTATTTGGTATTTTGGTGTTTAATATTGATACGAACTCATTTTCTAAAATATAATTTCCCTGTTTATCCTTTTAATTCTGTTTTTGCTTTTGCCTTGCCTGAAATTATGTTTGCAGCCTCTGTCTTTTTTACTTCAGCTAAAGCATAATCGATTTGGCTCTAGCCCCTTATTTTAACTCTATGTGGAGTTTCAGTTGTGTTTCTTATAAATAGCATATTGTTGGATTCTGGTTTCTAGTCCATTCTACTATCCTCTTCCATTTTATAAAAGAGTTTATGCCAATCACATTTGTAATTATGATAGATAATTGTGTATTTCCCTCTAACCTATTTTTTTATACCTTTGCTTCTTTGTTTCTTGTCTTCCTCTATGAAAAAAAGAATGGTGAATGATAGTTTAGAACCAATGTTCTAGATTTGTTTCTACTCCTCTACCCCTTTAATCTTTTCCTTGCACAGAGCCCAATTATAGTTACTTATCCCATCTTTCTTTCCCTTTAAACTCCTCTTAAGGAGTCAATCTATGGCCAGAGATTTTTTGCATATGATCAATTCCTCTTTGAATCTATTTTCTTTCATATTCCCCCATTACCTTTCTCCACACTCATTCCTGTTGATTATTTCATTTGGATGTGTATATTCTTCCCTCTGACTATTTAGATGAAAGTGAGGTTCAAGTGTAAGCTACTTCTTTCTTTTACTTTTTGTTTGTATTTGTTTCTATTTAAGCATACTCAATTATGTGAGGTAATTTCTTTCACTGTTCCTTTTTCTTTCTTCTCTCCTTTTTTCCTCTTCATTTACTTTTTTCTTTTGAGATTATAAAAACACAACAAAACCACTCCCAGACCATCTTATTTGAGTTCCTCTATGATCCCTAATGATATCGGATTCTAAGGGGACATGTATCATTTCTCACTATTAGAATAGTTTCATCCTTGTTTAGTCTCTTATGATTGGTCACTTAAATTTATTATTATTATTATTTTTAATCCTTACCTTCTGTCTTGGAATCAATACTGGGTATTGGTTGTAAGGCAGAAAAGTGGTAAGGGCTAGGCAATGGGAGTCAAGTGACTTGCCCAGGGTCACACAGCTAGGAAGTGTCTGAGGCCAGATTTGAACCCACGACCTCTGGTCTCTGGTCCTGGCTCTCAATCCACTGAGCCATCCAGCTGCCCCCTATTATCTCTTTTTATTCTTGAGTTTGAATTTCAAAATGTCTGTATGGTTCTTGTCTTTTCATTCGGAATGCTTAGAAGTCTTCTGTTTCATTAAAGGTTCACTTTTTTTCCCTTCTAGGAATTCAGTTGTGTTCCCCCCCCCCCCTTTGAATAATTTAGAACATTATTCCTTGGTTACAATAATCACATTGTTCCCTCCCCTCCACCTACCCTTCCCACAGCCAACACTCAATTTCATTGGGTATTACTTGAGTCCTTGATCAGAACCTATTTCCATGTTGTTGTTTGCACTAGGAGGTTCATTTATAGTCTACATCCTCAACGACATTCTCTTCAACCCATGTATTCAAGCAGTTGTTTTTCTTTGGTGTTTTTACTCCCATAGTGTTTCCTCTGGATGTGGATAGTGGTTTTTCTCATAGATTCCTCCAGGTTGTTCAGGTCATTGCATTGCCACTAATGGAGAAGTCCATTACATTGTATTGTACCACAGTGTATATCAGTCTCTGTGTACAATGTTTTCCTGGTTCTACTCCTCTCACTGCATCAATTCCTGGAGGTTGTTCCTTTTCCCATGGAATTCCTCCACTTTATTATTCCTTTGAGCACAATAGTATTCCATCACCAACATATACCACAATTTGTTCAGCCATTCCCCAATTGAAGGGCATCCCCTCATTTTCCAAATTTTGGCCACCACAAAGAGCGCAGCTATGAATATTCTTGTACAGCTCTTTTTCCTTATTGTCTCTTTGGGGTACAAACCCAGCAGTGCTATGGCTGGATCAAAGGGCAGACAGTCTTTTAGTACCTTTTGGGCATAGTTCCAAATTGTCCTCCAGAATGGTTGGATCAATTCACAACTCCACCAGCAATGCATTAATGTCCCTACTTTGCCACATCCCCTCCAGCATTCATTACTTTCCTTTGCTGTCATGTTAGCCAATTTGCTAGGTATGAGGTGATACCTCAGTGTTGTTTTGATTTGCATCTCTCTGATTATCAGAGATTTAGAACACTTTTTCATGTGCTTATTAATAGTTTTGATTTCTTTAACTGAAAATTGCCTATTCATGTCCCTTGCCCACTTATCAATTGGAGAATGGCTTGATTTTTTGTACAGTTGATTTAACTCTTTATAAATTTGAGTAATTAGACCTTTGTCAGAGGTTTTTATAATGAAGATTGTTTCCTAATTTGTTGCTTCCCTTCTAATTTTGGATGCATTAATTTGATGTAATCAAAATTATTGATTTTACATTTTGTGTTTTTTTTTTTCCTAGCTCTTGCTTGGTTTTAAAGTCATTCCTTTCCCAAAGATCTGACAAGTATACTCTTCTATATTCGCCTGATTTGTTTATAGTTTCCCTCTTTATATTCAGGTCATTCACCCATTCTGAGTTTATCTTGGTATAGGGTGTGAGATGTTGATCTAAACCTAATCTCTCCCATACCGTCTTCCAGTTTTCCCAGCAGTTTTTATCATATAGTGGGTTTTGGTCCCACAAACTGGGATCTTTGGCCTTATCATAGACTGTCTTGCTGAGGTCATTTACCCCAAGTCTATTCCACTGATCCTTTTTTCTGTCTCTTAGCCAGTACCAAATTGTTTTGATAACCACTGCTTTATAGAATAGTTTGAGATCTGGAACTGCAAGTCCTCCTTCCTTTGCATTTTTTTTTTCATGATTTCCCTGGATATCCTTGATCTTTTGTTCTTCCAGATGAACTTTGTTATGGTTTTTTCTAATTTGGTAAAAAAGTTTTTTGGTAGTTCAATGGGTATGGCATTAAATAAGTAACTTAATTTGGGTAGGATTGTCATTTTTATTGTTCGCTCATCCCACCCATGAGCAATCGATGTTTTTCCAATTGTTTAGATCAAATTTTAATTGTGTGGAGTGTGTTTTGTAGTTGCGTTCATATAGTTCTTGTGTTTGTCTCGGCAGATAGATTCCTAAGTATTTTATATTGTCTAGGGTGATTTTAAATGGAATTTCTCTTTTTAATTCTTGCTGCTGAAATGGGTTGGAGCTATATAGAAATGCTGATGATTTATGCGGATTTATTTTGTATCCTGCAACTTTGCTAAAATCGTTGATTGTTTCAACTAGTAGGAATTCAGTTTTGCTGATGAGTTATTCTTTTTTGTAAACCTGATTTTTTTTTTACTTTTTTCAATATCATTCCAAGTTCTCTCCTTTATAGTGGTGGCTACTAAATCTTATGTGATCCTGACTATGGCTTCTTGATATTTGACTTCCCTCTTTCTGACTGCAAGAAACATTTTTTTTCTTTGATCTGGAAACTGAATTTGACTTTAATGTTCTTGGAAATTTTCATTTTGGAATCTCAGTAAGTGTCTGGTAGATTCTTTTTATTTTTACTTTGCCCTCTGAGAGAAGCAAATTATGTATTTTCACTTTGTCCTCTGGCTCTAAGAGATCTGTGCTGTTTTCTGTTATGATCTCTTGAAGTATGATGTCTAGAGTCTTATTTTGATTATGACTTTTAGGAAACCAAGTGATTCTTAAATTATATCTTCTTGATCTGTTTTCCAGGTCAGTTGTCGATGTTATATGAGATATATTACATTTTCTTCCATTTTGTTCAGTCTTATGACTTTGTTTTAATATTTCTTGTTTCAAGGTATTGTTAACTTTTATTTGGTTCTCAGGAATTTGATGCTTGGTTATGGTTTTGTACCTCTTGGGCTAAACTGTTCATTCTTTTTCTAAACCTTTCCTCCATAACTTTCATTTCTTTTACTATAATTTAGTAATTTTACTTCACTTATAAATTAATTTTTAACTTAAAACATTTTTTTCTTTTCTTCTAGGAATTCTAGTTGAATTTGTGTCTAAGATGTGGTTTTTCTTTGAGATTTTGTTCATAAATATTTTGTAATCATTTATCTATTGAGTTTATATCTAGATATTTATTATAAGATTCTTTTTTTCAATAGGCAGATAAATAGCCCAGTGGAAGAGTGCCAGGACTTGAGTCAGGAGAGCCTGGGTTCCCAATTGTCTAGCCCTTGCTAAGATAGAAGGTGAACATTAAAATAGGCATATATATTTTTTCATTTGCTCGTTCTTCCAGCCTAACTTTCCTGTTTTGGACTAGAGGTAGTTCAGTGGATAGAATGCTAGGCCTCTAGTTAGGAAGACATGAATTCAGATTTGGCCTTCGACACTAACTGTACGATCTTGGTCAAATCATTCAAATCACTTAACCTCTGTCTTAGTTTCTTAATTTTTATTTTATTTTATTTTATTTTATTTTTTAAATCCTTACCTTCTGTCTTGGAGTCAATTATTGTGTATTGGCTCCAAGGCAGAAGAGTGGTAAGGGCTAGGCAATGGGGGTTAAGTGACTTGTCCAGGGTAACACAGCTGGGAAGTGTCTGAGGCCAGATTTGAACCTAGGACCTCCTATCTCTAGGCCTGGCTCTCAAGTCACTGAGCCACCCAGCTGCCCCCAGTTTTTTAATTTTTAAAATGGAGATATAAATAAACCTTTATATATGTAAGAAGCCTTCCAAGACTTTTGTGAGGATAATATGAGATAATGAAGGCACAATATAAATGCTGTCATTGATGTTTTTCTTGTTATTTGAGTTAGGCCCCGGCTCTTCACAGTTCTTGTGGGGGATCCCTGGGCTGTACTTGGTATTCTTTTGGGTCCTGCCATATCCATTGTTACATTCTTCAATGTTATCAAAGTCAGCTCAGGCTAGGGACTTGTAGGGACTTATATCATGAAAAAGCAATCTAATTTAAGTCTGTCTACCTGTTTTGAGCTTTACAACCTCCTCATATATATTTGGGTCTGAGCAACACACCCATAATCTTGTTATTGTTCTAGTTGACTGTTGCTAAATTCAAACCCTATTAGCTATTTGGAAGATTTTATAGGTTCAGTTATAGAATTTCAGACTTCCCTTTGAGTTGAGCTTCCTGCCCTAGTTATTTCACTTCAAGTTTCAAACTGGTGTAGGAGACACTTCTCTGTTCTTAAGAGTCAGAGACTTCTAGTTAGTTTGCTTCTATTCCTGCTTCTTGCCCTGTACATAGTCTTGGGCCCTTTATTGTTTCTTTATTTGTCCTGTCACACTCGAGCACAGGTTTCTTTCTCAAATTGTACTGGATTTGTGACACAGTTCTGGGGGTATAAGTGGCAGAACTGTCATTTGGCATCAATCCCCAAATTAGGAACACCACACATAGAACTGGTTAGAACTCATCCTCAGCAACTGCAGACTTCACTATCTTGTTTTCTATTCCAACCTTGACTGGAAAATGTCCCGTTATTTTTTTTTTCATGAATTTCTCAGTCTAGGACTTGGTCTGCTATATTTTCCAGGTCTCTTGAGCAGTTGTGAGAAGGAGCTGGACTGAACTGCTTCCTTTCTTTATGCCATCTTGGTTCATCTCTAAAGCAATTAGGCCGGAGAAAATTTCAAAAATTAAAAAAAACAAAACAAAAAGCAACATTTAACTCCTTGAGTGTAAGGAATAAAAAAAGGTTCTTTGGATTTGGTAAAGAGAAAAGTAAGTTGTTGGTATTGGAGAAATTTATTGAAGTTAAAATTTTTTTTTTACTAGATATGTGAATTTTATAGATAGTTCTTGATGAGAAAACTCACTATCAATACAGATAGGCTTAGAAAATGCCAGTTAACACTGAGACTTGTGTAGAGGTCAGCTCTGTCTCTTTTGACCACTACTGTGATGTCTCTGCATTCACTAATTTTTTTCAGGCACAGTGATCAGAAGATCAAATAGGTTCTTCCTCCTTTAAGGAAATTTGTTCATTTTGACAGGAGAAAATACAGTTAGTGACTGGCAAAGCCACAACTAGAAAGTAAATTAGTACATCCTGTCTATCTCTTTCTTCTTCCTAAATTGTTAAATATTGTTTATGTTAGGTGAGTTATATGGTAAAATTGGAGGGTTTTTTTTTTTCTCTTTTAGGAAGAGTAATTGGGTTATTTGAGGTAGGGAAGGATGAAAATTGTTAAGAGTTATTTGCTTCTTGATGGTAGAAAACTAGATCTGTGAAGATCCCTAGGTCTGTTCTCCTCTACTATTTCTACCTGAGGAGGTATTTTGGATTCAGAGCATGTAGTCAGGCATTTTGAAGAGATATCTTGCTGTAGATCAGGAGTTCTTACCTTTTTTTGTTTCATGGACAAGGCTTCATTGGCAGTCTGGTGAAGTCCTTGCAACCCTTCCTTCTCAGAATAATATCTTTAAGTTAATAAAATAAAATATATAAGATTACAAAGGAAGACAATTTTATTAAAAATTTTTTTTTAATTTGGTCAATTTCAAACATTATTCCTTGGTTACAAAAATCATATTCTATTCCTTCCTCCCCTCCCCTCACTCTTCCCATAGCCGATGCACAGTTCCACTGGGTATTACATGTGTCCTTGATCAGACCCCATTTCCATGTTGTTGTTTGCATTAGGATGTTCATTTAGAGTCTACATCCCCAGTCATATCCCCCTCAACCCATGTAATCAAGCAGTTGTTTTTCTTTGGTGTTTTTACTCCCACAGTTTTTCCTCTGAATGTGGATAGTGTTCTTTCTCATAGTTCCCTCCAGGTTGTTCAGGATCACTGCATTGTCACTAATGGAGAAGTCCATTACATTCGATTATACCACAGTATATCAGTCTCTGTGTACAATGTTCTCCTGGTTCTTCTCCTTACACTTTGCATCACTTCCTGGAGGTCATTTCAGTTCACATGGAATTCCTCCACTTTATTATTCCTTTGAGCACAATAGTATTCCATCACCAACATATACCACAATTTGTTCAGCCATTCCCCAATTGAAGGGCATCCCCTCATTTTCCAAATTTTGGCCACCACAAAGAGCGCAGCTATGAATATTCTTGTACAGCTCTTTTTCCTTATTGTCTCTTTGGGGTCCAAACCCAGCAGTGCTATGGCTGGATTAAAGGTCAGACAGTCTTTTAGCGCCCTTTGGGCATAGTTCCAAATTGCCCTCCAGAATGGTTGGATCAATTCACAACTTCACCAGCAATGTATTAATGTCCCAACTTTGCCACACCCCCTCCAGCATTCATTACTTTCCTTTGCTGTCATGTTAGCCAATCTGCTAGGTATGAGGTAATACCTCAGAGTTGTTTTGATTTGCATCTCTCTGATTATCAGAGATTTAGAACACTTTTTCATGTGCTTATTAATGGTTTTGATTTCTTTGACTGAAAACTGCCTATTCATGTCCCTTGCCCATTTATCAATTGGAGAATGGCTTGATTTTTTTTGGACAATTGATTTAGCTCCTTGTAAATTTGAGTAATTAGACCTTTATCAGAGGTTTTTGTTTTGAAGATTGTTTCCCAATTTGTTACTTCCCTTCTAATTTTGGTTACATTGGTTTTGTTTGTACAAAATCTTTTAAATTTGATGTAATCAAAATTATTTATTTTACATTTTGTGACTCCAAGTCTTGCTTGATTTTAAAATCTTTCCTTTGCCAAAGGTCTGACATATATACTATTATGTGTTCACATAATTTACTTATAGTTTCCTTCTTTATGTTCAAGTCATTCACCTATTTTGAGTTTATTTTGGTGTAGGGTGTGAGATGTTGATCCAAACCGAAACTCTCCCACTCTGTAGGAAGACAATTTTATTAAAATAAAAGTATATATATTTTTTTCATCTAAGTTCAAAGCCCCCCCTGAAATCTATTGATTCCAAGTTTAAGAATCCCTGAAGTAGGGGAAAGCAAACTGGACTTGGAGTCAGGTGAGCCTTCAATCTGAATCTCAGCTGTGTGACTCCAAAAAGTCACTCACCTTCTAAGAGTTTGAGTTTCATAATTGATAAATTGAAGATAGTAGTATGTGTACTAGCTACTTCATTGAGTATTGAAAGAAAAGTTCTTTATAAAGCTTAAAGTGCTATTATATAGATCAATAATTAAAGAAAAGAATTGTTGACAGCTATAGACCAAGGTACAATTGTTTTCTTTATTTTACTGTATTCTAATACAGAAATTAGAGGTTTTATGGAGAGAGTTGTAGAATACAAAATGAAAGAATTGCATGTAGTTTCAGAGTTGCAATTTGAGTATCACATTAGATAAATTGTTTCATTGGCGTGAACTACAGAACAAAATTATGGTAAAAAATTATTTACTGAGTTGAAAGTCTTTATAAATAGACCATCAAAAGAACTGTTGCTGTGGTTCATCTCCTGAGTGGAAAGAAAACAGTGAAAACAGTGTCTGTAGGACAGCTGCATTATGGGTCTCAGAATCATAGCTTTGTAACTGGAAAGGAATTAAGGAAGATCTAGTCTAAACCACTCATTTTAGAATTGGAGAAACTGTGGCTGGGTATTTGCCTCAAATGACATTGATAGTAAGTGTCACAAGTGGAATTTGACTTCCACAGTTATCTTTCCACTACCACGCTTTGGTTTTTATATCATAGTTTTTTCTGGATATACCTTAACTCCTTTCATCAAATGAATCCTTATTGTAGCAAAGAAAAACCAGTTAAACAACACAAACTCATTCAGTGAATATGTGCCCAGCAATGTATACAAAATTCCTCACCTATAGTTGTTGACTTTTCTACTAAAAGTTATATGGCACTTGCTTTTTCTTTTTTAGGGCCAAAATTCATCATTATAGTTCTTTTGAATGTTTTTTCTTCTGTTTGTTTCAGTATTGTCATTGTGTTTATTATTCTCTTGATTTTATTTGATTCACTGTGTTAGTTCATATAAATATTTTTATGTTTCTCTGAATTCTTAATGTTCATTTAGTTCATATAGTTCAGTAATATTCCATTTCATTCATATGTAATTAAGTCATGATTAATACAAATTTGAATAATGTGAAATATGAGACCACAATTAATATGCCAAAATTCAATTAATGTGACATTTGTAACTTAGTTGAGGATTCTAATATACTCCTATACCCTCAACCTGCACTTATCTGTGGAGCATAGATGTGATATACTGCTTCATATCAGTACTAATAATTGTGTTAATTTTTTAAAGCCCTTAACAAAATGGATAAAAGGAAGAATAATTTAGATGTAAATATTGCCAGCACAAGAGAGAAGAGGCTCACTACTACATCAGAACAAAAATTTGATGTATTTGAATGGCATGAATGTGACCATAGGAATTCTAAAATAGGAAGATGTTGAAATGCCTAAATCCATGATATGGAATATTATAAAAACACTCAGGATTGTATTAGTTTTTTTTGGCTGGTTTGCAAATATAAGGAATAGGAGTGTTTTTGCTAGAAGTAGAGCATCTTTTACTAAGTGGATTGAAGATTACATCAGATTTCCATTCCTCTTAGCAGTACAAACAGACAAAAGCTTCAAATTTAAGTAAGTGAAAGAAAGTAGGAGTGAATTGGATGGTGGAGAAATGTTTATTGCAAGTGTTGTTGTTTTGATTGCTTTAACAGTTGCATAGTGTTAAAATGATCGTAGAGGTGATGATTGCAGATGGGGATATAGTAGCTAAATTTCTTGTGTTTTGAAGTTAATAATTGAAGAACATGGATACACTGATCAGTTTGTTTTAATGTGGATTAAACAGGCATATTCTGAAAAAGGATGCCTTCCAGAATGTACTTTACTTTTTTTAAAGTGACTTTCCTATATATCTTATCAACTTGAATTTTTTTTCCTTTGGGAGGAGCATTTTATTTATTTTATTTTTATCTCCATAATATTCTTTTTTGTAAGTGAACAATCCCATAAAACCAAAACCCCACAACATATACCCAAATTAACAAATGATAAATCATATGTTTTCATCTGTATTTCTACTCCAACAGTTCTTCCTCTAGAGATAGATAGCACTCTTTTTCATAAGAACTCAGAATTGTCCTGGATCATTGTCTTGCAATTAGTAGCAAAGTCTATCACATTTGATCATTCCACAGTATTGCAGTTACTGTGTATGATATTCTCCTGGTTCTGCTCATATCACTCTGCATCATTTCACAGCTCTTTCTGAAATCATCCTGTTCATCATCATTTCTTATATAGCACAATAGTATTCCATCACCATTATATACCACAATTTGTTTAGCTATTCCCCAATTGAAAGATATTCCTTCCTTTAGTTTCCAATTCTTTGCCACCACAAAAAGAGCAGCTATAAATCTTTTTGTACAAAAGGGTCCTTTCCCATTTTTAAAAAATCTCTTTGTGGGGAGGCAGCTGGGTAGCTCAGTAGATTGAGAGCCAGGCCTAGAGATGGGAGGTCCTAGGTTCAAATCTGGCCTCAGACACTTCCCAGCTGTGTGACCCTGGGCAAGTCACTTAACCCCCATTGCCTAGCCCTTACCACTCTTCTGCCTTGGAGCCAATACACAGTATTGACGCCAAGGTGGAAGGTAAGGGTTTAAAAAAAAAAATCTCTTTGGAAAACAGACCTGTTAGTGGTATTACTGAATCAAAAGATATGCACAGAATTTACTTTTCTGTCTTTTGTCTCTGAAATACGTACTCCACAGTCAAGATTTTTTAGTAAAAAGGTATGAATATTATGGTATTGTTTTAATTTTTAATTAATAGTTTTTGTTTTTCTATCATCTTTATTTCTAAATATATCCCTTCTCCTATCCAATGAGCTATTACTTATAAGAAAGATTAAAAAAGAAAGCGGGGAGGAGAAAAGCAGTCTAGCAAAATTAGCCAACATATCCATTGAATCTGATAGTATGTAGTAGGTATGAATAGATTTCAAAAGAATTGCAAACTATCTATAACTATACTAAAGAGTAATCATTCCAGATTTGGAATGATCACATTTCCATGAGAATTTTAGATTTAGTGGAAGGGGCCTTGGAAACCATTAAATCCACCCCCCTCACTTTACAGTTGAGAAAACTGAGGCTGAGAGAAGCTATGAATTGTTCAGGGTTATAGAGCTAGTAGGTGTCTAAGACAGAATTTGAATTTAGGTCTTTCTGACATCAAGCTTAATTCATTATGTCATTAATAACAAGAGAAATGCAAATTTAAAACTGAGGTTCACCTTCCACTCAGCTAATTGGTAAAGATGACAAAAGATGAGAATAGTGTGGGAGAAACTGTGGGAAGATATAAAACTAGATAGGTATATTAACATATTGTTGTCAGAGTTTTGAATCAATACAACCATCTTGGAAAGCAGATTAGAATTATGGAAATGAAGTTACCATAATGTCTATGTCCTTTGATCCAAAGATTCCACTGCTAGGCTTTTTACCTCAAGCATTTCATTGATAAGAAGAATCCCCATCTATACCAAAATAATCATAGCAGCATTTTTTAATTTTTAAAAAATATTTTAATTTTTCCAATTACATGTAAAATTAGCATTTATTTAAAATTTAGAGTTCCAAATTCCCCCCTCCCCATTGAGAAGACAAAAAATTTGATGTAGATTGAATATGTACAGTCATACAAAACTATTTCCAAATTAGTTATGGTTTAAAAAAAACACAGACCAAGAAAAATAAAATTTTTTAAAGTATGCTTTGATCTGCAATTAAACTCCATCATTTCTTTCTTTGAAAGTGACTAGTATTTTTCAACCTAAGGTGTTATTATTGCCTTTGCAAGTCATTCACAGTTAATCATTATAATTGCTGTTACTATATTCACTCCTCATGCTGCTCACTTCACTTTGTATCAGTTCATTAAGACTAGGTTTTTCTGAAAGCATCCTGCTCATCATTTCTTATTGTTCAATAGATTTCTTTCTTTCTATTCTTTCTATTGAATTCTCTCAATTTCTTATTGTTCAATCATATTCAGCCATTCCCCAACTGATGGGCATCTATCTTTGCCACTACAAAATGCTATAAATATTTTTGTTCCTATAGGTTTGTGTTGGTGAACCTATGTCACACATGCTGAAAGGGGGCTGCTCCCCATCCCCTCTCCATGCACATCTGAGGACATTTCTCACATCACTGCCCTTTTTCTCATTAGCCCAATAGGAGCACTTCCTTCCTCCCCTGTTGGGGGGTATGGTGGGAGGCTCACATGTGATGTGAAGGAATTTGCATTTCTCTAATTAGTAGTGATTTAAAAGCATTCAAATATCATGAAGCCATGGGTGGGATCATACCAAATTAGAAAAAAACAACCCAGAGGCATGTTAAATTCAACATGTCCAAAACTGAATATATTATTTTTTTCCCCCAAAAACCCTCCCCTCTTTCTAGGTTCCCTATTACTCTCAAGGATACTTCCATCCTTCTAGTCACCCAGGCTTACAATGTAGGATAGAGACATCCTGGACTCCTCACTCTCACCAGCATTACTCACACCTAAACCATTGTAATCACCTGTTGATTGGTCTCCCTCCCTTAAATCTCTTTTCCTAATCCAGTCTATACTCTACTCAGCTTTCAAATTCATTTTTCTGAGGATCTATTGTCCAAATCCCTACCTCCAATTCATTCAGTAAACTCCAATTGCTCCCTCTACTTCTAGATCAAATATAAAATCTTCCCTTTGGCTTTTAAGGCCTTTATAACCTGGATCCTTTCTACTTTTCAGTCTTCTTACACCTTGCTGTTCTCTACATACTTTGTGTTCCAGTGACCTTGTTCCCATTACTCCTCCCTCAAGATCTTCTGCTTCCAGATTCTAAACATTTTCAATGGCTGTCCTGCATATCTAGAATCTTCTCCTTTTCATCTCTTCCTCCTAGCACCCTTGGCTTCTTTCAAGTCCCAGCCAAAATCCTATCTCCTGCAGGAAACCTTTTCCAATTCTCCTTTATCTAAGTGCCTTCCCTCTGGGATAATTTTCAATTCTCTCTCTATCTGTTTGTATATAATTGTTTTCATGTAGTCTTTCCCATTCTTCTTGAGAGCAGAGATTGTTCTTCGCATGTATTTTTATCTCTAGTGCTTACTTGGTACAATGTTTGGCACTATTAGTAGACATATAATAAATGCTAGTTGACTTACTAGTGGGATTTTACCTCTACCTATTTGTATTTTTTGCTTATTTTTCCATTGTTTTTGTTGTTAACTTAATGACCGTATTAAAATAAAAGTAATTTCTGACTTGTTAACTTGCTTTACTTAACTAATTACATGTATTCTATGTCAATTTATGGTATTTAGCATGGCTTGAAAGAAGAAATGAGAAAATAACCCTTCCCTACTTCTTTCTAAAGGTGGGGGGTTTACTTGTGTATTATTTTTTTTTCAGAATTTTTTCAGTATGTTGACCAGTTTTACTGATTTTTTCTTAAAAATGTTTGTTTCATGGGATGATTCCACAAGTGAAGGAATAGAGATAGGAGAAATTTTGGTAATAAAAGAAAGAATATAGCAATTAAAGTTATTTTTCAAAAGAAAGAAAAGAAAAATGTACGATATTCAGAGCAAGCCAGCAAGGGTTGTGTTGTCCTCCTATGCTTGAAAAGGACCAAAATGACATCACTGGGTGATGTCTTTTGACTTGAGCATAAATTGTATTTAAGTGAGGCAGAGTTGCACAACATAGTCAGCTATACTTTCTCTTCTAGTCATCTAAGTCCAGTGGCAAGACAAAAGTCAAGAGAAGAGGGCTAGTGATAGCTCTTGTTGTAGTAGATGACCATGGCTTTTTTTATGTCTAACCAAGCTCTCTTAGCGTTCCATAGCACTTGCTTCATCCATCTTCATGGTCATTGGAACAAATTGCTGGAAGACGTCTTCACACACTTTAAACTCACTAACAGGTTTCAGGCTTGTTGTTTACACTCAGCCTGGTTTAGCTTATCTGCTGAGGCGGTTTTACCAGGTGTTGTTGTATGTGCTGTAGCTTCTTGGACCCACAGGTGAGAGTTTGATGAAAGGTAGACACCAAACGTGAATGAGCAGCTCTGGGAATGTCTTGGCCAGTCCTCACACCAGAGGTACTTAATGCTGTGCCCCAAGTGTAACTTCAACCCCTCCTTTCCACCCCAGTTACCTGAAACGGTAGAAGGAGGAAGTGCTCTGCTCCCATTGGAAGGTTGGACAGAGGGGTGGGGCATGCAAAAAAATGCTCTCAAGTATTGTGGAGAGAGGGAAAGAAGCAACCCTTTCTGTGCTGCCCTGCCAACAGGGTATTAGGAGGTATAGTTAAGGAGTTTTAATGGTGTAGATTGAGGAGAGTAGCATCATGGAATGAGATAGTTTTTATGTGACTGGTAAAGAAAGCTTTTTGCTCTCTTAAGGCTGATTCTTCCAGATTGATTAAATGTTCCTTAACTTTTCCTTAAGCAACAAAATAGACTCTTTTAACTAACAATATAGTCAGAAAATTTTAAAAATCCTCCTACTTTCTATCTTTGTTATAGCTCTAAGGCATGAAGAGCAAGAGCTAGGCAAATAGAGTTAAGTGATTTGCCCAGGGTCATATAGGGGGTTTGTGTCTGAAGTCATATTTGAACCTAGGACCTCCTGACTCCTGACCTGGCATTCAACTGAGCCACCTAGTTGCCTCCACAAAAACAACAACAACAAAACAAACTAAAACAGAAATAAATGGAGATCTTTTAATAATATAAAATACTAAACTTAGAGCATCGTTTCAAAAGAACTCCAAATTGTTAGGGACAATTGTGGTAGCAGTTGAACAAGTGCAGCATAACTCCCTAAGGGTGCTAGTTTAGAGAACACTTACTTTTAAAGAATAAATTATTATATGTTTAACTCTCCTCCCCCTCCAAAGTTTCATTACTCTCTGTTTATATTCCTTAAAAGTAGTTTTTTATTTTTGTTTTTGTTTTTGTTTTTAAACCCTTACCTTCCACCTTGGTGTCAATACTGTGTATTGGCTCCAAGGCAGAAGAGTGGTAAGGGCTAGGCAGTGGGGGTTAAGTGACTTGCCCAGGGTCACACAGCTAGGAAGTGTCTGAGGCCAGATTTGAACCTAGGACCTCCCATCTCTAGGCCTGGTTCTCAATCCACTGAGCTACCCAGCTGCCCGAAAAGTAGTTTATAAAAGAAACAGTACTTTTAACGATGGACATCATCTTCTACTAGAAGAGAAAGTATAAAACTTGCGGTTGTGAGTGAAATACTTTTTTTCATAAAGGACTTTGTAGAATCAAATTCAAGCTGAGCACTGTACATTTGAATATGACCAACATTCAAACTATAGCTTTTTTTATCTTTTTGACTTTATGAAACCATATGATAAATGATCAAAGGATGAACAAGGTTTACTGCTCACATTTCTTTTTTTTACTGGACCTATGATTTATATATATATGTTTAGGAAGGTCTATACTGTTACAAGGGAATCACTTTAAAAGACGGATATATATTAATTTAAGGTCGCCAAGGAATCAGCTATGTAATTCCTAAATGAAAAACTCAAGTCAGCCGTCAGCCTTTTTGGAGTTTAATTACAATAGGAGCAAGAAAGGAATTAGAGATATATATAGAGAGAGAAAGGGGAGAGAAGGGAATAGGGCTTAAATACCCCCTCTGTTTAGGCTGGGCCAAAAGGCCCAAGCCCTTAGATAGCTGGGGCAAAGAAAAGAGATCAGTCCCTTTCACTCACGTGTCCAAAATGGAGAAACAGTCTCAGAGGCCCCCACTTTCAGCTTCCTTCAGAGCAAGCTTCCTCAGAGCCCAGGAACCACCGACCAAAAACTCAACCACCTCTCTCCCGAGTCTCCAGACCCTCCTATCTTTAAGGACACCATCCAAGTTGCCTCCCCTCAGTCCTCACATCTACCAATCACTCTTCATCAATTTCCCTGTCAATGGAGGCTCTCACTTAACCCAGGACCGCCCAGAGGTTTCTGGCTTTTGCACATGTCTGTTGAAGGTCATATTTTTCAAATGATTAAATCTTTACTCCTTTGTTCCAGCCCTTTCTAAATCCTGTTAACTTGAGTATGGTAGAGATTGGAATAATTAAATTTTGATCTAGGCTGCAGCCCTTACTCAATCCTATTAGGACTGAATAGGGTGGAGTATCTCCATTGTATCAATTCTAAAACCAATCAAGACTCAAAGAAATTCCTGTTCTATGCTCAAGCATAGGTCAAAGTCCTTTCCATTGTTCAGCAAAGGGTTTCTGTCCTAAAGTAATCTTAAGAAGGGAAGAGAAGGAACCTCCCATGCCAATGGAGTTCCCATTCCAATAGACTATCAGTAAGAAATTTTCCAAGTATGAAATATCCCAATGGTGAAATTTTCAACAATTATAAGTCTAAGGAAATTTGAGGTTTACAATACCAATGCAAAGGATCACCTGCTTTGCAGCTTTTGATCTTAGAGCTGCCCAGGACATTGACAGTCATATGATTTACCTAGGATTTCATAGACTATGTGGTTCAGAGGCTTTCCTTGAAACCGACTTTAACTGTCACATAAGCTAAACTCTGTCCAAAATGCCATGCTTCTCATACTTTTTTCTTTTTTTAAAATCCTTACCTTCCATCTTAGAATTAATACTGTGTATTGGTTCTAAAGCAGAAGAGTGGTAAGGGCTAGGCAATGGGGTTAAGTGACTTGCCTAGGGTCACACAGCTAGTCTGAGGCCAGATTTTAATCCAGAACCTCCTGCCTCTGGACCTGACTCTGTAAGGGATAAAAATTATGTTTGGACTGAATATTTGAGAATTTGTAGCCAGGGATTTAGTTACTAAATCCCAATGAATTAGTCAAGTCAGAATGGTTTTTATGGTAGTTTAATTACAAATAGAGGGAAGAATTTAAGGAAATGAGAGAGAGAAAGAAAGAGAGAGAGATAGCTGCTCCAGCCTGGTCTGAACCAGGCAGGAATTCAGAGGCCCCAGCAAGGGAGGGAGAGGGAGTGCAGAGGATTAAATTTAAAACAGCTTCCAGCCATGAGGCCTCCTCCAAGATGAGGGGCCTCTACTGAGGCTGGTGCCTCCAGAAAAGCCAAGGAAAGGGAGTCAGCCCTTTCACTCATGACGTGACAGTCCAAAGGGAAATAGTCTGAGATCTCAAGTCCGATCTCCATAATGGTCAAATTCCAAGGTGAAAACACCTTTACAGGAAGTGATCACGAAATTTAAAGAAAGTTCTTTGCATCACTTCCTTCCTTATGTGTACCAATGGTGTCTTAAATTTGGCTTTGGCCTGCCCAGGAGGCAGTCAGTTGTTTCTGATTTGTCCCATGCTAGCACACGTGGGTCATAGACCTTCCTCCCCATACTTAATCCTTAAGTGGGGGTGTATACATTCCTGGTGGCTAAAATTCTAAAGAATAAGTAGGGTGGAGTTAATCTCAATTTCACCACTCTCAATCCACTGAGCCACCCAACTGCTTTTTTTTTTTTAAACTCTTACTTTCTGTCTTAGTAACAACTCTAATACAGAAAGGCAAGGGCCAGCCTTTGGTGTTAACCCAGCAAATGGGGTTAAATGACTTGCCATGGGTCATACAGCTAAGTAGTATCTGAGGTCATATTCTAACTCATGTCAGATTCTAGCCCTGGTACTCTATCCATTGAGTCCCCTAGCTACCCTGGTGCTTCTCATAATTTAAAGGCATATAAGCTTTGTACAAGTTGCAAAATAAAGCTACCTAGTATTGATAACTTGAACCAGGGAGATTATAGTATGTGTGTAAAGGGAAGGGGTTGGTGTAAAAGATATTATGGAAATAAATTTTCCAAGTCTTGTCAACTGATTAGATATATGGGGAAGAGTCATAGTGAAAAATAGAGGATAATTCCTAGGTTGTAAACTTGGATGGTATCCTTAACAAATAGAGACATTAGGAAGAGGTGTGATTTTAAGGGACATATAATAAGTTCTATTTGGATATGTTAAGTTTAAGATGCCTATGGGACATCCAGGGGAAATATTCAGTAGGCAGTTGGAGATGTGGGCCTTGGGTCCAAAAAAGAAATGAGAACTGTATATGTAGCTTTGGGAGGCATTGGTCAGGTTGAATCCATTGGAAATAAGATGATCTCTAGAGAGTCTGTAGAGAGAATATAGGAGTAGACAGTCAGCACAGAGCAGAACCCAGTTTGAGTATGCTTCTGACTGCAAGGTTTGGCTACAGGGGGATTAACTTTTTCTTTCACAGCAACCCATAAAGATCATCCTATTCACATACAATTTATAGCTCATTTAATGTGGTGTTTATAGTTGTTTTAATATCTGGGACAGTAACATGGCTTGTCATACACATAATTTTTGTAGCAGAAGTAGATTTTCCTTGTATAAATTTGACTTACTGCAACTTTTCCAAGAATCTGGTTTTAAGTTTAAAAGTTTTCCTTTCACATAAGTAGCAATACATGGATACTATTGTGTAGGTGTGCACTCTTATCCTGGTGCTGAATGAGTAATTGGTAGTTTTTTGTAAGAATGATATTACTTACATTTGTACCTTTTTGCAGGAAAACTTCAAATGCAGTCCGAAGAGGAGGGACCTTTACAGCAGTTAGGCTGCCACTCTGCAAGGCTTGGAATGCAGCCAAAGAAATCCTCCCAGCCAGCAGTGTATGCTTCTCCTCCAGAAAAGGCAGCCAGAACTCCACCAACTCATCAGAATGAAGATGATATGGAGGATATTGGACTGTTTATTCCACTTGGTAGGTGTCTGGAACCTTGGATTAGCATGGTCATCATGTGTTCAAATACATCTACAGATTGATTCAGGGGGGAAAACCCTTCAGGTTTTCACTGGTCTTGTTTATATTTAACATAATGAAAAAATTTTAAACCCTTACCTTCTGTCTTACAGTACTACTGAGTATTTGTTCCAGAGCAGAAGAGCAAGCAAACAGGATTAAGTGACTTGGCAGGGATTACATAGCCAGGAAGTGCCTGACAGCAGATTGGAAAACTAGGTCCTCTTACTCTCTATATAGCAAACCACCTAGCTACCCCTAACAGTAAATTTTTAAACAAGCTTCTTGGTGATGTGATATAATCTCTATTTATTAGGGTAAATCTTAGTATTAGACACTCCATAATTGTATCATCTGCTTGCTTAATACCTTCTCTTGAACATCAAGAAATTGTACCACTTTTTTGGGTCATCTCAGAACCCTGTTTTTCATGTATATAGCTTCTCTGTTTTATAGGAAGTATTGGGAAATTCCAGAATATTTGGAATTCTTTGCTAAAATTAAAGAACAGAGCTGCATTTCAAAGCAAGATAAAATATAATTTGGAAATTATCAGTTCTTTAAGTTGTCTCTGTAACAACTTCCTTCTGTTTGTTCAGATAATTGAGATATGTCTATGCTAGAATTTCTTGCACAAGTTCATATTCCTCAACAAACTCATCATTAGAATTAAAGGAGACAAAAATTTGACTTAATTTAGCCCCTAGACCCAACCATTTGTTCAGAGAGTTGTACCTCAGATCTGACAAAAATCAACTCAAGAGAGAATTGATTATGTGCTAACTAAGAAGCCTATTTCCTTGCTTTATTTCTCATTTCTTTCCTTTTTTGAAAAGCTACATATTGTATTTTAATCAGTGGAGAGGATACAGAAGTATTTTAACTTCCTTACTTTTCAGTTCCTCAGCCTCTTCAAATCTTATGACCATGACCACCTCATCAATGACTTAGGGATAGGCGCAGGTTGGACCTCACCATTAACCAGAAGGGTTCCCCTCCATTAATTAGAACTATAGACTTCTTTTTTTTCAGGGTTATATGTGTATTATCTTGCAAAACATATTTCCATATTGTTCATTTTTGTAAGTGATTAATCTTATCAAACCAAAACCCCAAAATATATGCCCAAATAAACAAATGAAAAAATGCATGCTTTCATCTGCATTCAGATTCCAACAGTTCTTTCCCTGGAGGTGAATAGCATTTTTTGTCATATCATTCATAGTAGCTAAGCCTATCACATTAACTAACATTCATCTATATGTCTATAACTTCTTTTCATTCCATCTCTCCCTGCCCTTAACATGCCTAAATCAATTTTTTACCCATTGAGTCCCCAGTCTATCTATACCTTAGTATTTTCTCAGGCACATTAGCTCTGATCTGATTTCACTTTTTGCCCTTTTTATTCTTGACCCAGTAGATAACCATATCAACTCTGCATTGGCTTCTGCTCTCACATCCCTTGTCGTTTTGTGCTATTGCTGTTCATAGATCTTGTCATTAGTCAGCCCAGCACAGCTAAGTAGCATAGTGAATAGAATGCCAGGACTGGAGTTAGGAGAAGATTTCAAATATGGCCTCTTTTCTTAGCTGTGTAACCCTTGACAAGCCACTTGACTTCCTTTGCCTAGTTCCTGCTCTTCTGTCTTAGGGCTGTTACTTACGAACATGCTTAGTGTTAAGTAGGGGTGCTTAAGTTTTTGATTGATTAACTTAAAAATTGCTGATTGATAGACAAAAAAGTTTGATTCACTCTTCACAAAAACCATCTGAGACTAAATCTGACTAATATGCACCATTTAGTATGCATTATTTTGCACTTTTCCCGAGGAAGGATGCACTCTCATCTCTTTTCCAGGACAAGGAGTAGTTTTCACAGGAATTCATTTTTCACTTTCATGACCTATTCTTGATTACTCATGGATTCATTAGCATTTATTAAGCATCTGCTTATTGCTAGATGTTGGACTAGTGGCTGGGGATACAAAGGAAAAAGCAAAAATTCCCTGTGTCAGAGCTCAAAGATATTAGAAAAAACAAGTGAATGGAAAACATATGTAAAGGAGGATTAGCAGCTGGAGGAATTGAGAAAGATCCCTGTAGATGATTAGCCAGGAATACTAAAACCTGCAGAAGAAGAGCACACCAGACCTGGAGGATGGCTATGAAAAATAAAGGAGATGGAAGATGGTATTTTATGTATAGGAAGCAGCAAGTGGGCTTTTTAGATTAGAATACAAATTGTGGAGAAGAGAATAATGTGCAGTATTATTATTACCTAAAAAGGTAGGCTGGACCTAGATTTAAAAGGTATAGAAATGCCAAAGAAAAGTGGCATCTATAACATTTACAAAAAACAAAATAAGATTTGTGTGTTACAACTTGTTTTTGATGAAGCCATGGCCCTTTTTAATCATGACTCCGTATTCTAAATCCCTTCTAAGTCATTCAAAGCACCAATTGAGCACCAACTAGGTGCCAAGTACTGTGCTTGGTACCCTGTATTCAAAGAAAGTATAAAATAGTCTCTACTAACAATCTTTTTGGTGGTACAACGTGCAGACTTTATTCTCCTTCCATATTTGAAAATTGGGATATGTTCTGTTCTCTAGTTCATCAGCATCTCTCCTATTCACAATTTCAGATGTTCTTTTTTAAAAAAATAAATTCATTTATTTAATTAATTAATTTAGGGTATTTTTCCATGGTTCCATGATTCATGTTCCTTCCCTCGCCTCCCCCTGCCCAGAGCCAATGAGCAATTTCACTGGATATTATATGTATCATTGTTCAAAACCCATATTATTACTATTTGCAATAGAGTGATTGTTTAGCGTTTACATCCCCAATCATATCCCCATTGAACCATGTGATCAAGCAGTTGTTTTATCTTCTGTGTTTCTACTCCCACAGTTTTTCCTCTGAATGTGGATAATGTTCTTTCTTGTAAATCCCTCAGAATTGTCCTGGATCATTCCATTGCTGCTAGTAGAGAAGTCCATTACATTCGATTGTACCACATTGTACCAGTCTCTGTGTACAATGTTCTATGGGTTCTGCTCCTCTCACTCTGCATCAGTTCCTGGAGGTTGTTCCAGTTCACATGGAATTCCTCCAGTTCATTATTCCTTTGAGCACAATAGTATTCTATCACCAACAGATAACACAATTTGTTCAGCCATTCCCCCAATTGAAGGGCATCCCCTCATTTTCCAATTTTTTGCTACCACAAAGAGTGGGGCTATAAATATTTTTGTACAAGTATTTTGCCCTATTATCTCTTTGGGATACAAACCTAGCAGTGCTTTGGCTGGATCAAAGGGAAGGCAGTCTTTTAAAACCTTTTGGCCATAGTTCCAAATTGCCATTCAGAATGGTTGGATCAATTTATAACTCCACCAGCAATGCATTAATGTCCCTATTTTGCCATATCCCCTCCAACATCTATTACTTTCCTTTGCTGTCATATTGGCCAATCTGCTAGGTGTGAAGTGGTACTTCAGAGTTGTTTTGATTTGCATTTCTCTAATTATCAGAGATTTAGAATACTTTTTTATGTGCTTATTGATAGTTTTGATTTCTTTGACTGAAAATTGCCTATTCATGTCCCTTGCCCATTTATCTGTTGGGGAATGGCTTGATTTTTTTGTATTATTGATTCAGCTCCTTATAGATTTGAGTTAGACCTTTGTCAGAGTCTTTTGTTACAAAGATTTTTTTCCCAATTTGTTTCTTCCCTTCTAATTTTGGTTGCATTGGTTTTGTTTGTGCTAAACCTTTTAAATTTAATATAATCAAAATTATTCACTTTACATTTTGTAATATTCTCTCTATCTCTTCTTTCCTTTCCCATAGATCTAACACGTATACTATTCTATGTTCACCTAATATAGTTTCCTTCTTTATATTTAAGTCATTTACCCATTTTGAATTTATTTTGGTGTAGGGTGTGAGATGTTGATCTAAACCTAATCTCTCCCATACTGTTTTCTCAGCAGTTTTTGTCAAATAGTGTGTTTTTGTCCCAAAAGCTGGGATCTTTGGGTTTATCATACACTATCTTGTTGAGGATATTTACCCCAAGTATATTCCATTGATCCTCCCTTTTGTTTCTTTGCCAGTACCATATTGTTTTGATGATCACTACTTTATTATAATACAGTTTAAGATCTGGTGCTACTAATCCCCCCATCCTTCAACTTTTTTTTTCCCTTTAGTTCCCTTGATATTCTTAATCTTTTGGTCATCTGAATGAACTTTGTTATAATTTTTTCTAATTCAGTAAAGAAATTTCTTGGTAGTTTGATAGGGATGGCACTAAATAAGTAAACTAATTTGGGTAGGATTGTCATTTTTATTATATTAGCTCGTCCCATCCATAAGCAATTAATGTTTTTCCAATTATTTAGATCTAGTTTTTTGTGGAAAGTATTTTGTAGTTGTGTTCATATAATTCCTGTTTGTCTTGGAAAATAGATTCCTAAATATTTTATATACAGTGATTTTAAATGGAATTTCTCTTTCTAACTCTTGTTGCTGAGTTGTGTTAGAAATATGTAGAAATGCTGATGATTTATGTGAGTTTATTTTGGTTTAGGGTTATTTCCACTATTTTTCCACAATCAACTTTTTTTTTAAAACCCTTACCTTCTGTCTAGGAGTCAATACTGTGTATTGGCTCCAAGGCAGAAGAGTGGTAAGGGCTAGGCAATGGGGGTCAAGTGACTTGCCCAGGGTCACACAGCTAGGAAGTGTCTGAGGCCAGATTTGAACCTAGGACCTCCCATCTCTAGGCCTGGCTCTCAATCCACTGAGCTACCCAGCTGCCCCCTCCACAATCAACTTTTTAGTTGATTCTCTAGGATTCTTTGAGTAGACTATCATATCATCTGCAGAGAGTGATAGTTTAGTCTCCTCATAATTTTAGGTGTTCTTGACAAGGATTGAGCATCATATTTGACAGTTCTTTCTGTACCTTGGAATACGTTTCCTATTGATCTGATGAACTAAATTCAGCAAGGGCAACTAGGTATTTTCTTATTCTCTTCTGATTATATTCGATTAGTTCTTCCTACTATCTGTTTTTGATTCTTTCCATTCCATTCCAAAGAACAAAGGCTCCCATCTTTATAGCATTCCTTCTTAGATTTGGAGCCATAGGATGAGCTGTTTCATTGTCCTAACTCCAAATAGCATATAACTAATTTTCTGTAGTATTGTTTGCCTCCTGGCTTCTGAGAGGTCTTAAAAGAGATTCTGGAATGTTTTTAGGTTCATGAAGCAGTAATTGTATCTGGTTTATGGAACAATATATATTATCTGTATATGCATAGAAAAATACTTGTATTGATGATATTAATAATAAGTAACAACAAAAAATATTTTTCTCAATTTGCTCTTAAGCCTTTTATTGCTACTTTTTGTTTTTTGTTTACTATTGATTTCATTGTATTCCATTGATGGCTTTCCCTATTTCTTTACGAAAGAACAAGATGGTGAAGAGAGTGAGAAAAGACGGAGAAAGAAAAAGGGCACCAAGAGGAAACGAGATGGAAGAAGTCAGGAGGAAGGGGCCTTGGCTTATGACCTGAAACTGGATGACATGCTGGACCGTACCTTAGAAGATGGTGCCAAACAGCATAATCTGACAGTCGTCAATGTGAGAAATATCCTTCACGTGAGTAAGACTGAGGCGAATTTGGGAGAAGAGAGCCAGCTGAGATGAGAAGGAAGGCCCAGAGACTTAGAAATTTATTATGTAAATCAAATCATATTCAGTTCAGCTCAACAAACAGTAAGCACCTGCTATGTATAGATTTTACTGTTCCATGTTACATATATTTAAAGACAAATAAAACAGTCCTTTCTTTCAAGATTTGCTATCAATAGGCTTTGCATGAAGATAACTTTTACTATACTTTAGAATATGATAAAAGTGCAGTGGGAAAGACCAGGTGGATTATAGGAGAGATTTGAAGAGGCATAGATTACTTCTACCTAGCTGTTCAATGAAGGATTCATGGAAAAGTTAGCACCTGAGTTGGGATCCCAATAAGTAGAAATGGAGGAGGAAAACATGAGGAACAGTGTAAGCAAAGATAGAAAAGTGGAAAAGAGCAGTACAAGAACTGAGGGGCCAGGAGAAGACCAGTTTAACTGAAAGGAACAGTGCATTAAAGAGAAGTCTAGAAAGATAGGTTGGAGCCAGATGGCCTTGAATGCCAATTAAGTATTTTATTTAGTAAGTGACAGGTAGCCAGTAAACACCTTTGAACTAGGGATATTTTCAGAGCGGTGCATTATAAAGTTTTGTAGGCAGTGATGTGAAGGATTAATTGGAAAGTAGAAAATTGGATGCAGTAAGAACAGTTAGGAGGCTGTTGCAATAATTTCCATTTAATAGGTGAAAAGCAGAGGGCTCAGGACCAGGATTTGGGGGACATCCTCTGTTAGTGTGAATTGGATGAAGATTCAGAAAAGGAGGCTTGAGAAGAAGCAGTCAGGCAAGTAGGAGGAAAATCAGAAGGGACTAGTATTTAAAAAAAACACGAAGAGTGTCATTTCCTTATAGATTCTTCATTTTCATTCTCTTCACAGAAGTTGTTTGAGTATATTGCTTTTTGTCTATAGCATATATCTAAACCAAAAGTTTTGCAGTAGGATAATGAATATTTTTATTAATAAAGACATAGATAATATGCTCATTAAACTTTAAATGATACAAAAGTTGGGAGAAATAGCTAACACATTCAATAACAGAATCAATATCCAAAAACATCTTGACAGGCTAGAACTTTGGGACAAATCTAAGATTATCCAATTTACTTGGGACAAATATAAAATTTGCACTTGGATTAAAAAAAATCAGCTTTACAGACAGAAATTAAGGGAAAGTGTGGTTAGATAGTAGTTATTCTGAAAAAATATCTAGGGGTTTTAGTGAACTACAGGCTTAAATATGAGTCAGCAGAGTGACAAGACAGCCAAAAAAACCTAGTTAAATCGTGACCCTGTATTAAAAGTACCATAGATTCCAGGAATTGGAAGGTGATAGGCCCACTGTAATCTGCCCTTCATTTGGAGTATTGTAATCATTACTATAGAAAAGCATTGATAAGCTAGAGATTTTTCTGAAGAGGACAACCAGAATGATCTCAGTGGCCTTGAATTATCAAGGATTGGTGGGAAAAACTTGGCATGTTTATCCTGGAGAAGTCTTGGGAGTGACATGAAAACTATTCAAATATTTGAAGGACCATCACATTGAAGAAACTTGTTCTATTGACCCCAGTGAGCAAATCAGGACCAGTGGCTGAAGGTTACCAAAAAACTTTTTGAATTAGAGCTGTCCTGAATTAGAATATGTTGTCTAAAGAGAAGATGGGCCCCAGTTCTTAAAGGTCTTTTCAGACAGAGGATACGTGATAATTTGTTGGGTAGATTGTAGTGAATTCCTTTTCCTATGTAGATTGGACTAGATAGCCACAAGTTACCTTTCTAATTCTGTATTTCTGTGATTCTATAATGTAGTTTTAAATGAAATGAACAAACATTTGTTGCTTAAAGCAAAAATTTTCTTTTTCTCCAGGAAGTGATCACAAATGAGCATGTGGTAGCAATGATGAAAGCAGCCATCAGTGAAACAGATGATGCCCCTGTATTTGTGAGTTATTAACTATTTAATGTGATAGAATTAATATAGGCAGAAAATTTGCTGGGTATAGGAGGGAACTTAGAAATAGATTTAACAACATAAAGTAGGATTAGCATATCAAAACTCTTGAGTCTCAATATTGTTTTCTTATTTTTAAATGGATAATTTTGTTTTAATAGCTGATAACCTTAAACACCCAAAGAATCTTTCCCAAAAAATTTTAAGTAAAACAATACCAAATAGTATTTATAATTGAAAATATATAGGGGCAACTGGGTGGCTCAGTGGATTGAGAGTCAGGCCTAGAGAAGGGAACTGGGTTCAAATCTGACCTCAGATACTTCCCAGCTGTATGACCCTGGGCAAGTCACTTGACCCCCATTGCCTAGCCCTTACCACTCTTCTGCCTTGGAACCAATACATAGTATTGATTTCAAAAGGGAAGGTAGGGGTTTAAAAAAAATAGTAAATTATAAAATGACAATAGTGTACACATACACATATATATATTTTAAACCCTTACCTTCCGTCTTGGAGTCAGTACTCTGTATTGGCTCTAAGGAAGAAGAGCGGTAAGAGCTAGGCAGTGGGGGTCAAGTGACTTGTCCAGGGTCACACAGCTGAGAAGTGTCTGAGGCCAGATTTGAACCCAGGACCTCCCTTCTCTAGGCCTGGCTCTCAATCCACTGAGCCACCCAGTTGCCCCCTTATAATTTACTATTTTAAAAGAATAGAAGTCTTTGTTTTTTAACTGTAAAGAACTTGTACTGTTGTATTTAACTTGAATTTTTTTGACCCTCTTCATATTCATAGTTGTAATCAGTGTATATTCTTGTCAATCTCTCTGCTGCATTAATTTGATATGTCTTCCCTATATTTCTTTTAACTATTCATAATTGTTGTTCCTTACAAAGTAATAATATTCCATTTCATTCATATTTATTCAGCCATCCCCTGGTTTTGAGTACATGATTTGTTTTTAATTTTATTGCTATTACAAATAGTAAATATTTAAAAATTAAATATATTGGTAGGCCCCTTTTCCTTATATAATCCATGAGGGGAGAGTATTACTTTCAATATAGTAGTGTAGCATTGAAGATAAGGAATAGAAACAGTTTTGCAACTTTTATTTAATTAAATAATTCCATTTTATTCTCTAAAATGTTTAACAAGTGGCAGGTCCATTAGCAGTGAATTAGTTTTTCTCACAGTTCTGCCCACATTGAATTTCTCTATCTTTGCCAATTGATATTTATAAATTGAAATGTTTGAGTTATTTTAGTGTTCCTTTTTAATTATTAGCAATTTGAAGGCTTTTTTCAAGTGGTTATTTATAATAATTTTCAAAATGTGAATTATTTGTTCATATTCTTTGACTACTTATCTTTAGAGATGTAAGGGTTAAAAAATTAAGGTTGGACTAAATATAAATATAAGAGAAATGTGGTCACCGAAATTATTACAGAAGTCAGAATGAATTTATAACCATTTATTTATAAAATAAAGAGGGAAAGAGTAAGGTAGAGAATTGAGAGAGAGGGCAGAGAAAGTATCTATCCTAGATAATTACTTTGTCCTGGTTCAAACCAGGTAGGGCTTGTTAATACCGACCAGAGAACCATAAGTTGGAGGTTCCAGTGGTGAATAAAGCTAGGGTTCCAGCCATGAGGCCTCCTCCAAGACAGGGGCCCTCTCCGGAAGCTAATCCTTCCAGGAGCCAGGAAAGGAGTCAGCCTTTTTACTCACTCACTTGGTAGTCCAAAGAGAAGATCTAAGAGCAGTCTTACTAGAAGCAGTCTGAGGTCCCAAGCTGGAGCTCCTTCAAGGCCAGGTTCAAAGGAGAAAGAGCTGGTCACAGGAAGTTGCAACTACTTTTTAAGATCCTTTCTTTGTGTCACTTCCTGTTCCTTCCTTCCACTTTATGTATAAAAATTGCAGTTTTAGAATTTTCTTAGGACAGTCAGTCGTTTCTGAGTTGTCATCCACTTTAGCATGTGGGTTGCGGACCTCCCCCCACTTAAACATAAAGTGGGAGCTTATACGCTGCTGGTGGTTAAATCTAAAAGTAGGCAGGGGAGAGTTAATCCTATTTTCACAGAGATGTAGTTTTTAATCTTTTGTATTTGAATCAATATTTTTAATTTCTGGTTTTTATCTGAGATGTTTGATGTATAACTTTCCCCCATTTTTATATTTCTTCTATTTGCTTTTATGTGTCAAAAGCTTTAATTTAATTTTTTAATTTTTAATTTTTAAAATTTCATTTAATTGATCAATTAAGAAAATTTTTCCATGGTTACATGGTTCATGTTCTTTCCCTCCCCTTCTCCCAACCCTCTCCTGTAACCAATGAGTAATTCCACTGGATTTTACATGTGTCATTGATCAAGACCTATTTCGGAACACTTGTGATACCCAGTGGAATCGCATGCGGGCTATGGGATAGGTGGGGGGGTGGGGGGGAGGAAATGATCTTTGTCTCCAATGAATAATGCTCAGAAATGACCAAATAAAATAATGTTTAAAAAAATTAATTTAAAAAAAAGAACTATTTCCATATTATTGATATTTGTACTAGGGTGATCATTTAGAGTCTACATCCCCAATCATATCCCCATTGAACCATGTGATAAAGCAGTTATTTTTCTTTCTTTCTACTCCCATAGTTCTTTCTCTGGATGTCGATAGCATCCCTTCTCATAAGTCCCTCAGAATTATCCTGGATCATTGCATTGCTGCTAGTAGAGAAGTCCATTGATTGTACCACATTGTATCAGTCTCTGTGTACAATGTTCTCCTGGTTCTGCTCCTTTCACTCAGCATCTATTCCTAGAGGTCGTTCCATTTCACATGGAATTCCTCCAGTTCCAAATTGCCATTCAGAATGGTTGGATCAATTTACAACTCCAGCTGCAATGCATTAATGTCCCAATTTTGCCATATCCCCTCCAACATTTATTACTTTCCTTTGCTGTCATGTTAGACAATCGGCTAGGTGTGAGGTGGTACCTTGGAGTTGTTTTGATGTGCATTTCTCTAATTATCAGAGATTTAGAACACTTTTTCCTGTGCTTTTTAATAGTTTTGATTTCTTTGATTGAAAATTGCCTATTCATGTGCCTTGCCCATTTATCCAATTGGGGAATGGCTTGGTTTTTTTTGTATAATTGATTTAGCTCCTTATAGATTTGAGAAATTAGACCTTTGTCAGAGTCTTT
This sequence comes from Monodelphis domestica, assembly GCF_027887165.1. NCBI lineage: Eukaryota > Metazoa > Chordata > Mammalia > Didelphimorphia > Didelphidae > Monodelphis > Monodelphis domestica. Next base: position 170,693,049 of record NC_077228.1, read on the forward strand.
TGTTACAAAGATTTTTTTTCCCCAATTTGTTTCTTCCCTTCTAATTTTGGTCACATTGGTTTTATTTGTATAAAACCTCTTTAATTTAATGTAATCAAAATTACCTATTTTACATTTTGTAATTATTTCTAACTACTGCTTGGTCCTGAAATTGTTCTTTTCCCAAATATTTGACAGGTATACTATTCTGTGTTCAACTAATTTACTTATACTTTCCTTCCTTATATTCAAGTCATTCACTCATTCTGAATTTATCTTGGTGTAGGGTGTGAGATGTTGATAAAAGCTTTAATTTTAGATGATGAAAATAATCTGTTTTTCCTATTATAACTTCCTTTTGTTTTGATTTCTTAAAGATTTTCCCCCTTCTGTAGCTATGATATAACCTTCCTTCTAATTTTTTTCTGGTGTGGCTTTCAATATTTACATTGTATATACATAATGCATTTGATTATTTGAAGGATATGGGGTGAGATGCTTGACTAAATCTATTTTCTGCCAAACATACTATCTTGTATTTATAGCTTTGTGTTTATATTTGTGTTTAAAAATGATTCCTTCTCCAGTAATTTTTATTCGTTGTTTTAGCTGGATATACCAGAAATTCAGGAAATAATTAGCATATTCTTATTAATAGTAAAGCAATGAACCACATGGTAGATTCTTTTTTTTTTTAATTTTAAACATTATTTTATTTGATCATTTCCAAACATTATTCACTGGAAACAAAGATCATTTTCTTTTCCTCCCTGCCCCCCCCTTCCCTCTCCCATAGCCCACGCACGATTCCACTGGTTATCACATGTGTTCTTGACTCGAACCCATTTCCCTGTTGTTGGTATTTGCATTAGAGTATTCATTTAGAGTCTCTCCTCAGTCATATCTCCTCAACCCCTGTAGTCAAGCAGTTGCTTTTCATCGGTGTTGTTACTCCCACAGTTTATCCTCTGCTTGTGGATAGTATTTTTTAGATCCCTGCAGATTGTTCAGGGACATTGCATTGACACTAATGGAGAAGTCCATTACCTTCGATTGTACCACAGTGTATCAGTCTCTGTGTACAATGTTTTCCTGGTTCTGCTCCTTTCGCTCTGCATCACTTCCTGGAGGTTGTTCCAGTTCCCATGGAATTCCTCTACTTTATTATTCCTTTGAGCACAATAATATTCCATCACCAACATATACCACAATTTGTTCAGCCATTCCGCAATTGATGAGCATCCCCTCCTTTTCCAATTTTTGGCCACCACAAAGAGTGCAGCTATGAATATTCTTGTACAAGTCTTTTTCCTTATTATTTCTTTGGGGTACAAACCCAGCAGTGCTATGGCTGGATCAAAGGGCAGACAGTCTTTTATCACCCTTTGGGCATAGTTCCAAATTGCCCTCCAGAATGGCTGGATCAATTCACAACTCCACCAGCAATGAATTAGTGTCCCTACTTTGCCACATCCCCTCCAGCATTCATTACTTTCCATAGCTGTCATGTTAGCCAATCTGCTAGGTGTGAGGTGATACCTCAGAGTTGTTTTGATTTGCATCTCTCTGATTATAAGAGATGTAGAGCACTTTTTCATGTGCTTATTAGTAGTTTTGATTTCTTTGGCTGAGAACTGCCTCTTCATGTCCCTTTCCCATTTATCAATTGGAGAATGGCTTGATTTTTTGTACAATTGATTTAGTTCTTTGTAAATTTGAGTAATTAAACCTTTGTCAGAGGTTTTTATGAAGATTGTTTCCCAATTTGTTGCTACCCTTCTGATTTTGGTTACATTGGTTTTCTTTGTACAAAAACTTTTTAATTTGATGTATTCCAGATTATTTATTTTGCATTTTGTCTAAGTCTTGCTTGGTTTTGAAGTCTTTCCCTTCCCAAAGGTCTGACATATATGCTATTCTGTGTTCACCTAATTGACTTTTAGTTTCCTTTTTTATGTTCAAGTCATTCACCCATTTTGAATTTATCCTGGTGTAGGGTGTGAGGTGTTGATCTAAACCTAATCTTTCCCACACTGTCTTCCAGTTTTCCCAGCAGTTTTTATGAAATAGTGGATTTTTGTCCCAGAAGCTGGGTTCTTTGGGTTTGTCATATACTGTCTTGCTGAGGTCGCTTGCCCCCAGTCTATTCCACTGATCCTCCTTTCTGTCTCTTAGCCAGTACCAGATTGTTTTGGTGACCGCTGCTTTATAATATAGTTTGAGATCTGGGACTGCAAGGCCCCCTTCCTTTGTATTTTTTTTCATTATTTCCCTGGATATCCTTCATCTTTTGTTCTTCCAAATGAACTTTGTTATGGTTTTTTCTAAATCAGTAAAAAAATTTTTTTGGAAGTTCCATGGGTACGGCACTAAATAGATAGATGAGTTTGGGTAGGATGGTCATTTTTATTATATTGCCTCGTCCTACCCATGAGCAGTTAATGTTCTTCCAGTTGTTCAAGTCTAGTTTTAGTTGTGTGGAAAGTGTTTTGTAGTTGTGTTCATATAGTTCCTGTGTTTGTCTTGGGAGAATAGATTCCTAAGTATTTTATTTTGTCTAAGGTAATTTTGAATGGGGTTTCTCTTTCTAGTTCTTGCTGCTGAGCTGTGTTGGAATTATATAGAAATGCTGATGACTTGTGTAGGTTTATTTTGTATCCTGCAACTTTGCTAAAGTTGTTGATTATTTTGATTAGCTTTTTGGTTGAATCTCTAGGATTCTTTAAGTAGACCATCATGTCATCTGCAAAGAGCGATAATTTGGTCTCCTCCTCGCCTATTTTAATGCCTTCAATTTCTTTTTCTTCTCTAATTGCTACTGCTCGTGTTTCTAATACAATGTCAAATAATAGAGGTGATAATGGGCATCCTTGTTTCACTCCTGATCTTAATGGGAATGGATTTAGTTTATCCCCATTGCAGATGATATTAGTTGAAGGTTTTAGATATATACTGTTTATTATTTTTAGGAATGACCCTTCTATTCCTATGCTTTCTACTGTTTTTAGTAGGAATGGGTGTTGTATTTTATCAAAGGCTTTTTCTGCATCTATTGATAATCATGTGGTTCTTGTTGGTTTGCTTGTTGATGTGGTCAATTATGTGGATAGTTTTTCTAATATTGAACCAGCCCTGCATCCCTGGTATAAATCCTACTTGATCATGGTGGATGACCCTTCTTATCACTTGTTGGAATCTTTTTGCTAGTATCCTATTTAAGATTTTTGCATCTATATTCATTAGGGAGATTGGTCTATAATTTTCTTTCTCTGTTTTTGGCCTGCCTGGCTTTGGAATTAGTACCATGTTTGTGTCATAAAAGGAGTTTGGTAGAACTCCCTCTTTGCTTATTATGTCAAATAGTTTGTATAGTATTGGAGTTAGCTGTTCTTTGAATGTTTGATAGAATTCACTGGTGAATCCATCAGGCCCTGGGGATTTTTTCTTAGGAAGTTCTTTGATGGCCTGTTGGATTTCTTTTTCTGATATGGGATTATTTAAGAAATCTATTTCTTCTTCTGTTAGTCTAGGCAATTTATATTTTTGTAAATATTCATCCATATCACCTAGGTTGGTATATTTATTGCCATATAGTTGGGCAAAGTAGTTTTTAATGATTGCCTTAATTTCCTCTTCATTGGAGGTGAGGTCCCCCTTTTTCATCCATGATGCTGTTAATTTGCCTTTCTTCTTTCCTTTTTTAAATTAGATTGACCAGTACTTTGTCTATTTTGTCTGTTTTTTCAAAGTACCAGCTTCTAGTCTTGTTTATTAGCTCAATAGTTCTGTCACTTTTGATATTATTAATTTCTCCCTTAATTTTTAGGATCTCTAGTTTGGTTTTCTTCTGGGGGTTTTTAATTTGTTCATTCTCAAGTTTTTTGATTTGCATTTCCAATTCCTTGATCTCTGTCCTCCCTAATTTGTTAATATATGCACTCAGGGATATGAATTTTCCTCTAAGTACTGCCTTGGCTGCATCCCATAAGGTTTGAAAGGATGTCTCGCCGTTGTCATTTTCCTCAACGAAATTATTAATTGTTTCTATGATTTCTTCTCTAACTAACCGATTTTGGAGTATCATATTATTTAATTTCCAATTAATTTTTGATTTGGCTCTCCATGTACCCTTGCCGATCAATATTTTTATTGCCTTGTGATCTGAAAAGGCTGCATTTATTATTTCTGCTTTTCTGCATTTGAGTGCCATGTTTCTGTGACCTAGTGTATGATCTATTTTTGTGAATGTGCCATGTGGTGCTGAAAAGAAGGTGTATTCCTTTTTGTCCCTATTTATTTTTCTCCATATGTCTATTAACTATAATTTTTCTAAAATTTCATTCACCTCTTTTACCTCTTTCTTGTTTATTTTTTGGTTTGATTCATCTAAATTTGATAGTGGTTGGTTCAAGTCTCCCACTTATATGGTTTTACTGTCTATTTCCTCCTTCAATTCTCCTAGTTTCTGTATTAAAAATTTGGATGCTATACCATTTGGTGCATACATGTTGATTAGTGATATTTCCTCATTGTCTATACTCCCTTTTAAAAGAAATATTTACCTTCCCTATCCCTTTTGATCAGGTCTATTTTTGCTTTGGCTTTGTCAGATATCATGATTGCAACTCCTGCCTTCTTTCTATCAGTTGAGGCCCAAAAGGTCTTACTCCAACCTTAATTCTAACCTTGTGAGTGTCAACCCGCCTCATATATGTTTCTTGAAGACAACAAATGGTAGGGTTTGGGGTTCTAATCCAATCTCCTATTTG